>NC_092721.1:177904112-178204112 GCF_047496885.1 Scyliorhinus torazame | reverse complement strand
TGGAGGGTTTGGAGGCAGTTAATTTGTGCGTTGGCACATGTGCCGCGGGATAGGGCATCGGACGGCTCGTTCAGCTTTTCGGGACGATACAAGATCTCGTAGTTGAAGGTGGAGAGTTCGATCCTCCACCTTCGGATCTTGTCGTTCTTGATTTTGCCCCGCTGTGCATTATCGAACATGAAGGCTACCGACCGTTGGTCGGTGAGGAGAGTGAATCTCCTGCCGGCCAGGTAATGCCTCCAATGTCGCACAGCTTCCACTATGGCTTGGGCCTCCTTTTCCACTGAGGAGTGGCGGATTTCTGAAGCGTGGAGGGTTCGGGAGAAAAAGGCCACGGGTCTGCCCGCTTGGTTAAGGGTGGCCGCTAGAGCTACGTCGGAGGCGTCGCTCTCGACCTGGAAAGGGAGGGACTCGTCGATGGCGCGCATCGTGGCCTTTGCGATATCCGCTTTGATGCGGCTGAAGGCCTGGCAAGCCTCCGACAGAGGGAAGGTCGTGGTCTGAATTAGGGGGCGGGCCTTGTCTGCGTACTGGGGGACCCACTGGGCGTAGTATGAAAAGAACCCCAGGCAGCGTTTTAGGGCTTTTGAGCAGTGCGGGAGGGGAAATTCCAATGCGTTCGGGGTCGGGGCCTATTATCCCATTGCGCACCACGTAGCCCAGGATGGCTAGCCGGTTTGTGCTAAAAACGCACTTGTCCTCGTTGTACGTGAGGTTCAAGGCTTTAGCGGTCTGGAGGAATTTTTGGAGGTTGGCGTCGTGGTCCTGCTGATCGTGGCCGCAGATGGTTACATTGTCGAGATACGGGAACGTGGCCCGCAACCCGTGTTGATCAACCATTCAGTCCATCTCTCTTTGGAAGACCGAGACCCCGTTTGTGACGCCAAATGGGACCCTTAGGAAATGGTATAATCGCCCGTCTGCCTCGAAGGCAGTGTACTTGCGGTCACTTGGGCGGATGGGGAGCTGATGGTAGGCGGACTTGAGGTCCACGGTGGAGAAGACCTTATACTGGGCAATCCGATTGACCATGTCGGATATGCGGGGGAGAGGGTACGCGTCTAGTTGTGTGTACCTGTTGATGGTCTGGCTATAGTCTATGACCATCCTTTGCTTCTCCCCTGTCTTTACTACTACCACCTGTGCTCTCCAGGGACTATTGCTGGCCTGGATTATGCCTTCCTTTAGCAGCCGCTGGACTTCGGACCGAATGAAGGTCCGGTCCTGGGCGCTGTACCGTCTGCTCCTAGTGGCGACGGGTTTGCAATCCGGGGTGAGGTTTGCAAACAAGGACGGGGGTTGCACCTTGAGGGTTGCAAGGCCGCATATAGTGAGTGGGGGTATTGGGCCGCCGAATTTGAAGGTTAGGCTCTGTAGGTTGCATTGGAAATCTAATCCCAGTAGTGTGGGGGCGCAGAGTTGGGGGAGGATGTAGAGGCTATAGTTTTGGAACTCCCTCCCTTGCACCGTTAGGGTAACTTTGCAGAATCCCTTGATCTGTACGGAGTGGGATCCTGCAGCTAGGGAAATCTTTTGTGCGCCGGGACGGATGGTCAACGAACAGCGTCTTACCGTGTCGGGGTGGATAAAACTCTCCGTGCTCCCGGAGTCGACTAGGCATGGTGTTTCGTGGCCGTTTATTAGCACAGTTGTCGTCGTCGTCTGGAGTGTCCGGGGCCGAGCTTGGTCCAGCGTCATAGAGGCGAGACGTGGTTGTAGTTGTTGATCGTCTTCCTCGAACCCCGTGGAGCCGTCGATGCTGGGGTCCGTTGTTGCCGTCCAAGATGGCGTCGGGGGTGACAAGATGGCCGCCCCCGTGCATCGCACATGGCGGGGGGGGTCACAAGATGGCGGCGGGCGTGGACAAAATGGCCGCCCCCATGCGTCATACAGGTCTGGGGCGGTCCAAGATGGCGGCGCCCCTCCTCCCCTCGTGGTGGCCGGGACCCAAAATGGCAGCATCTGCGGATCGCACATGGGGCGCTGGGGTTGGGGATCGTCCGGGACACGCGGGGCTCCCTCTTCTTCAGGGACAGCGGTGGTCGGGACCCACATTGGTAGTGCCGGCGGGTCATACGTGGGGTCCGGAGGGGGGGTTTGGGGAGCGTAAGCGGCGTGCAGGGCTCCCTGTTCTGCCGGGACAGCGGTGGTCGGGACCCAGAGTGGCTGCGCCTGCGGGTCGTACATGGGGCGCTGGGGGGGTTGGGGAGCGTAAAAGGCGTGCAGGGCTCCCTGTTCTGCCGGGACAGCGGCGACCTCCCGGGACCGGCACACAACTGCGAAATGGCCCTTTTTCCCGCAGCTCTTACAGGTCGCTGCGCCGGCCGGGCAGCGCTGCCGGGGATGTTTCGCCTGGCCGCAGAAATAGCAGCGGGCGCCCCCGATGCGACTTGGCGTTTGGACCGCACAAGCCTGTGGGGTGTCCGGGGGGGGGGGGAAGGGGGTTTGTCGCGACAGGTGCGTACGGAGCCCAATTGGCTGCCGCGCGGTCGGGGCTGTAGGCGCGGGCGTTTCGCGCGGCCACGTCCAGGGAGGCTGCTAGGGCCCATGCCTCTGAGAGTCCTAGCGACTCTTTTTCTAGAAGTCTTTGGCGGATTTGGGAGGTGTGCATACCTGCCACAAAAGCATCGCGCATTAACATGTCCGTGTGTTCGTTTGCGTTCACCGACGGGCAGCTGCAGGCTCGTCCCAAAATCAGCAGCGCGGCGTAGAATTCGTCAATCGATTCTCCGGGACTTTGCCGTCTCGTCGCGAGCCGGTAGCGAGCGTAGATTTGGTTAACTGGGCGGACATAGAGACTTTTCAGTGCTGCGAACGCGTCTGGAAATCCTCCGCGTCTTCGATGAGGGAGAAAATCTCCGTGCTTAACCTCGAGTGCAGGACCTGTAGTTTCTGGTCTTCTGTGACCCGGCCGGTGGCCGTTCTGAGGTAGGCCTCGAAACAAGTCTGCCAGTTCTTGAAGGCTGCTGCCGCGTTCACTGCGTGGGGGCTGATCCTCAGGCATTCCGGGATGATCCTGAGTTCCATAGTCCTTTTTAGGCACGCTTAATAAATTGTAGCGCACAAAGACTCCGAGAGATGAATAGAGTGAAGTCGATGAGGCTTTATTAAGCGTGTCTGTTCCCCCGCAGCTCGGTAGTAAACTGGCCTGCGGGGGAGGACTCCGGCTTCTTATACTCCGCCTTCAGGGCGGAGCTAGAGGTCAACGGCCAACCAGGACCCGGGATCTGTCAGCCAATGACATTAGGGCTTCCAGTCCCACATGACCCCTAATACATACGACCACAAACAGTAGAGTGACATTTGCCACTTTTATTTAACTAAAGTTGACCATAATCCATGAATCACATCTGGTAAAAGGGACGAAAAGGATCAGATCCATTAGGTTAATGTACTTCCATGAGAATTTTCTCCAGGCCCAAACTTAGCTGATTAGCACAGTGGCAAATGTGAACTTCCACCAGCAACAATCTCCAAGCCTGTTATTTCCTGCCCCAGCCCCTGCAATCTCTGATCTTCACTCCCCTGACCCCTGAAATCTCTGATCCCGCTCCCCTATCTTCACCCCCTGGCCCCAATATCCAATTCACACAACTCCTGCAATCTCTGATCTCTGACCCCCAACACCCTGAGTGCCTGGCTGCTGACCCCAATATCCCAGGTCCAGTCCCCACGATCTCTGACCTACCTAGCGAGCACTCCTCAGCTGCTTTGCCACCAGGCGGGCAGACAGCTGTCAATCAACTTGGTTTTTGGGCAGGAAACCTAGAGAAAAAATCAGAAAGTTGTCCTGCTGTTCAAAATGCAGAGAAAACTGTCTGGAAACCCATTTGCTTGCCTTGAGTAAATATTATGGACAATGTACAAAAGAATAATTTCAAAATCTGCAAAATATACTAAATATGCCAGTTTCCTTTTTACCTCAGGTTATAATTGATGGAAGTACCACAGGATCATATTTTTATCTAGGTCCAGGCAGAAATAATAACCATGCAGTTTTTTTGGATCCCACTTTCCAAAATTCTGTGACTGCCAGCTATACTGTCTGGTGCAAACTTCATCAGTTGATGGTTATTTGAACCAAGGAGGCAACATTTCAATAAACCTCAATGTACTGAATGGAAATAAATGCACTTTAAACAGTTTAGTTACATGCAACATTTATTTTCTATTGATTCACAACATACATGAGCATTTTTATCCATTACAATATGCTAATACACCAGATTCAGTAAATCAAAGCCCACATTTATAAAGTATAACTTGAAATGAAATGAAAATCGCTTATTGTCACAAGTAGGCTTCAAATGAAATTACTGTGAAAAGCCCCTAGTCGCCACATTCCAGCGCCTGTTCGGGGAGGCTGGTACGGGAACTGAACCGTGCTGCTGGCCTGCCTTGTTCTGCTTTACAAAGCCAGCGATTTAGCCCTGTGCTAAACCAGCCCCTACTTATTCCTCTTTGAGATTAAATAAAGACAGTTTCCATGACAATATTGATTTTCACATAGTGTTCAGCTAACTTGAAGGTTACTCACTCTTCCAACTTCTTCCATCGGGCAGGAGGTACAAAATGTCTGAGAACACGCACAAACAGATTCAAAAGCAGTTCCTTCCCCGCTGTTACCAGACTCCTAAACGACCCTCTTATGGACTGACCTGATTAATACTACACTCCTGTATGCTTCACCCGATGCCGGTGTCTAGGTATTTACATTGTGTACCTTGTATTGCCCCATTATGTCTTTTCATTTCTTTCCATGGTCTAAATGATCTGTTTGAGTTGCACGCAGAAAAATACTTTTCACTGTAACTCAGTACACGTGACAATAAACAAATCCAATCCAAGTTCAAGAAAGGAAATAACAATCTTAAAATGCCGAACTCTGAGACAAAGGTGTAAAGTAAAGTAAAGTCGCCATAGCCCCAGATGACCAGAGGCTGCTTTCCCCTTTGAGGGGGCGAGCTGACTGGTGGTGAATTAACCTGAGGGTCACCATATCTGAGGCGAGGGGCAAGGTTGAGAAGGTGGGCCTTCATGAATAATGTCAGCCGATATGGTACAAAGATGTAATGAAGAGTTAGTTAACATGTTAGTAATCAATAAAAACAATTTCCATTTGCACAGTGCTATTAATATCGGAAACCATCTCAAGGCATTTAATGGAACATTGTCATACGACACATGTGGCAATAATAGGACAGGTGATCAAAAGCTTGATCAAATAGACAGGATTTAAAAGGAAGAAACGGAGAGATGGGGAGGTGTAGGGAGGGAATTGCAGTTTGGGAACAGGCAGCTGAAGGCAGGTCTGTAAATTATAGAACGATGAAAATCCGTGTGCCAGAAACTAAAATTGAAGGCGTGCAGAAATCTCAAAAGGTTTCAGAACTCGGGAGAGATTTGAAAGCAAGGATAGGCATTCCAAAATTGTCGTGTTACTTGACCGGAAGCCAATATAGATCAGCAAGCATGGATGTGATGGATGAACTGCACTTGGCGGGAGTTCGAAAACGGGCATTGGAAGTTTGGTTGACCTTCAGTTAATGGAAGGTGAAAGATGGGATGTTGACAGAGGAACATTGGAATAGTCAAGTTTAAAGGTCACAAAGGCATTAATCAATCCTCAGCAGATGAACCAAACTCAGGTGATAACATGTGGGACAAATATATAAATTTCAGTCCAATTTTTGTACACCGTACATTTAATCCCCAAATCAAATTTTGATTAAGAATCTCCAGTTCTTAAAGATGAAGGGCGGGATTTTCCAGCCCACCCCACAGGGTATTTACCGGTGGTGAAGGTGGCCTACCATTGGCTGGCAGGGGAATGTTCCTGTTCCACTGGTGTCTACAAGTTTTTGCAATCCCCATAGTCTCCGCTGCCTGGAACATGCCATGGAGAGTCGGCATCGGCGGGACTGGAAAACCCTGCCAGTAGGAAGGGCTGGAAAATTTCAGCCAATGAAATTACTCTCTATAATATTTATTCAAATTTTGTATTTAGCCATTATTCTACCATTCATCAGGACTATATTGATCAGGTTATAGTAAGTGATATTTAGGAGCTAAGTTCTCCCGTGCTAGATAACATTAGTAATGTTTGAATTTGAATTACGTTTACCAAGAGCTAGAATTAGCACTACATAAAAGGCACGTGGCACTTTCTCTTTTCTTTAATTTGAAGCCTGCAGCATCCTATTTCAGAGCATTCATCAACAACTGCTTAAACTTTTCCATATCACATTTCAAAAACACAGTAACTTTATGCTTCAGTTTCAGTAAGTCGAGGGTATCCAGAACCATCATTCCTCTGGTCATTGTTCCATGCAGTTCCACGGTTACCCCATATTGTGCATCTTCAGTGACAACAGATTCATCAATCGCAGCAGCCATTGCATATGAATCACAGGACTGAAACCCATCTCCAAAAAGCAACTGATTACTGCCTTCATCACTTTTGGTATACTCAGTAGTAAGTGCAGTTATCTTCTTCATGAATTGAGCTTTCTCAGTATTCTGATCTATCCACTTCTTAAAAAAGTCCTACAATTAAAAAGAAAGTGATGTAGAAACATAAAATTTCAGGTACAAGAAGATCCACTAAATTCCTTTGTGCATTTCTAATAACCCTGAATCTCAACTGCCGACAACTAAACTGTAGTCTTCTTTCTGAAGCTCATTCAGGTTTTTGGTTCCACCACCTATCTCAGTGACCTGTTATACACAATGGGTCCGTATAATCAAACAAATATTCCTTCCACACTTCCTATTTTCTTTTGCTGTGCTTAGCTTGTTAATGCAGTCTGCCACCGGTTAAAACGTTCAAGTTTCAAATGCACAGCCATTTGTATGAGCGAGAAAGCGAAAATGATTATCTGTTTGCATCAACATTCATCTTTTATTCTGGGCAGAAACAGCTTGCCTTATTCATAGTGTGTTAAAACACACTGAATGCAAGAACAAACATAAGTATATAACATCACTTTAATGCTCCTGTTCTGTTCATCAGCTCTTCCAATCCCCTTTAAGTAGTATTGATTTACAGTTTGCATTGGTCATGGACTACTGTTTAAATGAGCTAATTGTATTTCATTGCATGCAGTCTTTAGTTTAGTCAATGGTGATCTACAAAATCTACAAAAGCCAACGCACATTTGAGCAAATCTGCTCAATGGAGACCATATGACCCTAATGTCCTTATATATGCAGGAAATTATCATTTTTTCATAATTTAAAACACTGCCATCATATCTCCTCTCAACCCTCTCAATCCTTTCAAGAAGGCAGACCATATTTTCTCACAAATCACCCCCTCAGGTTTTGGCAACATGCTAAAATGATTTACATCTTCAGCGATGACAAGAAGAGAAGACTTGACAGATTCAAATCCTATGGGCACTGTGACTTGGGTAACTAGAAATGCTTTAGTGAACACATGAAGAAACTTGATTTAGTTCTATTAATTTCTTTAGGAAACCAAGCATGATGACATTTGTGTAAATACCAATTCCTACTGGGATGGAATCGGTCATTTCTAAGCTGGTATTTTTTGAGACAGATTCTAATTGAAGAGAGAAATTGAAGAAGAAAACTGAACTTTTCCGTTTCTAAGGAAACTAAGACTAAAAATTGGATTGGGAATCAAAACCTCTTTGGAGACTGAAACTGGGTGAAACCATATGAAAGGACACAGAGCCACCCAAGCTCAGTTCAAGATTCCAGTGGTGCAGTACAGGTAGACGGAAGCTTGATCCAGGAGCCTGGAGTAGGCATATTACATAGTGACTGCAGTTGTTTCTCTTACTTAAAGATAACATTGGAGGGCATATGTCAACCAGACTATTGCATGCAGAGTTCAGGAATTTCTGCAGACAAGTGACAATTTTGCTGAAGACCATGCCTGTGGAACTCAGCTTGATTGTGCTCTGCTCTCAACTGGGGATAAGGCTAAAACCAAGAAGAAGAGGAGCTAAAATTCTTTGTGAGGAAGACAGGGGCTGGAATTTTCTGGCCATTGAGATTCTCTTTTCCTGCTGGCAACACGCCTTCGCCCATGGGTTTCCCGGCGGCGTGAGGTGGCTTCAATGGGAAATTCCATTGACAAGCAGTGGGAAGAGCGAATCCCGCTGCCAGTGAACTGCACGCCACCGAGAAACACATGGCTGGGGGACTGGAGAATCCCACCCAGAGTTTTGAAGGACTTTGTGACTAGGATTGATCACAGATAAGCTGAGTGGATTACGATTTGTAAGATCTCTTAGTTGTATCATCATATGTAATGTACAATCTATAATTTAGAATGGACCATACTTTGCCTGTTAATTCCTCCTCAACTTTTTTGATTTTTGACTTTAGAGTATAGCTGGTTGCTCAAGATTGTTTTGATGTTTTCTATGTTTGGCTCTAATACAGATTTAGAGTGTAGGTGGTTACCCAATATAGTATTTACTGTTTTCTTTGTTAGACTCTTGCATATTAAAAGTTATCTTGTTTTAAACTGTGGAAACGTGTGGCTTCATTCTTTTAGTAAATAACAGATTTTGGCTTTCTTCTTTTATTGAATAGAAATTACCAGGCATGACCAAGATCATCATATTATGTTCAGAAGCCCAACAACATTAACCACAATGTGCAAGCGAAAGAGCCATCCCGTATCACTCTCCCCAGTGCTTAGCTTCCTTTCTCTGCTGGGAGCTGGGAGCAGATGTTGTCCAAGCAGCGGCTACCATTTCCAATGGCAATACCTAAACTTGGCAGCTCTCTGACATGGGACCTCCTCACAAGTGGGGGTGGGGGGAAGGATAAATGGCTGACAGGCAGCCCACATCGGCAGGGACACATTCTCTGCCAACTCTTCAGGTGGTGTTGCAGGAAACCCCTGCCACCCATAACATTCTATTCCTAGTTTTGAGATTGCTATTGTGCAGTTTGAACAACTTACCCATGGTACTACATGGCGGAGCGTGTACTCCAGGGGAGCAATGTAAGTGGGACACGTGTAGTGGCTGAAAACAATGGAAGCTGCTTCTGGGTCTGTGACAAAGTTAAACTCACCAGAAACTCTCACATTCCCCCTACCTGAAAAAGAAAGCAGACAGAGTAAATTTTGAGGGCACAAAATTGACATCAGGCAACATTGATTAGCCATCTTGTTCAGGACAACCCCCCCGCCCCCCCCCCCCCCCCCCCCCCCCCTCTGGACAGGGAAGGCAGAGGACAGTCTTCCCACGAGGAGGCCAATTGAGGCCCTTGCATAATCACTGAAGGGCTATTTAATCAAATTATTAATTTAATATTAATTACATTTACTTAACCAAATAGCCTACTCCTGCTCCCATTTTCGAAGTTTCTAATTTCTATGTTTTTTAGGGGCCTCTTCCTGCTGCTTCTAGAATTTTACCAACAACTAGTGGGAATGTGCCAGGTGAGTCAACCCCCTTTAGGTTTTCCTGTGGCCTACTTGGCAGAGCGGGTGAGCATCATACTTGGGTAGTGATTGAGTACCTACATCAGGTAGAGGGTCTTCCACGGGATGACTTTCCATTGCCCTCTTTATTGGTCACCTCACCCATTTTGCCAGCACTTACCTCCTTCTTACCCTATCCTGCCCATACTTACCTCTCTCCGGGGATCCATCATTGATCCCTGATAATGGCCTATACAGTACCAACAGTGGTCAACACTCCCAGTGGCACTGCCAGCACTGGAGATCTGCTGGCCCCTGATTGGTCAGCAGCTCTTGGGGTGTGGGGCTTTCCATCTTGCAGTGGGCTTAATTCAACAGGAGGCCCAATGCTACCCAGGTAAGTGCCCGATGGTTACAAAATGCTGTCAGGCCTCCCAAACATGAGTCACACAGTGCCCCCCAAGGATTTTCCAGCCAATAGATGGGCACCCTGCTATTCCATCTGTTTGTTTCTCTTTCCACAGATGCTGCCAGATGTGTTAAGTATTGGTAGCATTTTCAGGTTTTAATTCAAATTTCCAGCATTGGAAGTTTAGTTAGCATTTGTAAAGCAGGCATACCTTCCGTGTTTCCACCCATGATATACAAACTTTTCAACTTTGAAGGAAAAGTGGGGTCCATTTTAACAGCTAAAGCCACATTTGTCAGGGGTCCAATAGCAACAAGACAGACCTACAAAATGATGGAAAGTATGTTAGCCTAGTAGTGGTGAAGCATTCTGTTTGTTGTACATTGTAACAGGGTAAATAATTTGTTTAACATTAAGAGTAAAGCCACTACATTGTTTGTTAATACTTTCAAGCTACTGCATTATGAATGAGATCTACAAAACTTCAACGAGGATT
Organism: Scyliorhinus torazame; assembly: GCF_047496885.1. Classification (NCBI taxonomy): domain Eukaryota; kingdom Metazoa; phylum Chordata; class Chondrichthyes; order Carcharhiniformes; family Scyliorhinidae; genus Scyliorhinus; species Scyliorhinus torazame. The sequence continues at coordinate 178,193,798 of NC_092721.1, read as the reverse complement.
GCTAAAAAAGAACATGTTGTCAAAGCTTTTGTTCTTGCACTCAGCAGGACAATTCACACGAATATCAAATTGTAATCGGAACAACAATTTATACTGCAAGAGAAGAGAATCCTGTTAGATGGGCAAGATGCCTCTGGTTGGTAGAGGCATTTCCATGGAGAATGCACCAATTAACTGATGGAGTATTTAACTCCATCCAACCTACTTAAGAAGTTGAAAGAATTATTATTGGAGACAATCCAAATTCCTATATAGTAGCCTCCTTATTTACCTTAATTATCTGCAGAACATTGAGAATTGCCAACTCAAATTATAGTTGAGATATTCAAATATTTTTCCTCATTCAGCAAGTTTTGACTTGCTTGTGATAAAACTAAATTCATGGGCCAGAATTCTCTGTAACTTACCCACGGCATTTTCTTTTCCTAAAGAAATTAGCATGTAACTGAATTATGCTGGTTTTATACCAAAGTATTACTATGTGCAAATGTCCATGGTCTTTTGCACCTCTCCCAAGATAACCCTGCTAAATCTCTCTTTTACATAGCCCTGCTCCAATATAAAAGACTAGCTCACTCAAGTTTCCTGAGTTTAAGCCCAAAATTAATTATCAATTGGGCCATCAAGTTTTTCTTTCCTAAATGCTGCACATCTCACATCTACAGCAGGCCCTCAAGGAACTGGAGTAGTATCACGAGCAGTGTCTTTGCAAGATCCTCAAAATCTAATGACAAGAAAGCCATCATCTCCAAAACCAATCTACCTAGCATCAAGGCACTAAGCAATCAAAGCCTCTGGCCAGGACATGTTATTTGGATGCCCGACACCAGACTCCCAAAGCAACTGTACTACCTGGAACTCAGACATGGCAGGAGACTCCCAAGAGGACAGCAGAAACATATTAGGGATGAGGGATGTTCTGAAAGTATTCCTGAAGTGGTCAACTGATGGGCTTGGTACAGGGTGGAATTAAGGGGACAGAAGTTAAGTGGGCAAGATGACGGAAGGTAGAGGGTATTGGAAGCGTAAGCCTCCGGTAAGGCTGGTACCGTGGAACGTCTGGGGACTGAATGGGCGAGTTAAAAGGTCGCAGGTGTTCGCACACCTCAGGAGCTTGAAAGCGGAGATGGTCTTTCTGCAGGTGACGCACCTCCGCGTGAAGGACCAGGTTAGGTTAAGGTGGGGATGGGTGGAGCAGGTTTTCCACTCAAGGTTTGTTTCGAAATTGAGGGGAGTGGTGATTTTAATGAGCAGAAAAATGGGATTTGTGAGTGCGAAGGAGGTGAGGGATCCAGGTGGGAGATATGTGATTGTGAGTGGGGTATTGGAAAGGTCGCCGGTGGTGTTAGTAAACGTGTATGCCCCAAATTGGGATGATGTGGGTTTTATGAGGGAGTTGCTGGCAGCGATCCCAGATTTGGCCATGCACTAGTTGATCATGGGAGGAAATTTTAATTGTGTCCTCGAGCCGAGAGTGGATAGGTCGAGCCCCAGGTCTATGGGCAGGGTACGAATGGCAAGGAGCTGGGGGGGTTATGGAAAGGATGGGTATAGTGGATTCATGGCGCTTTCAGAACCCAAGGGGAAGGGAATATTCCTTCTTTTCACACATCTATAAGGTGTAATTTCCCTGGGTGAAGGAAGCAAAGAGGCAGGTGTTGGAGGAGCCCCTGGGGCTGAGGGAGGTGCTGGATAGTATCAGGGGTACGAAGTCGGGGAACGCCCCAGGGACGGATGGGTACTCGGCGGAATTTTATAAGGAATTTGCGATGGATCTGGCACCACATCTGTTGGGGGCGATAAATGAAGCACTGGAGAAGGGGGAGCTGGCGTAGATGATGACGCAGTCAGTAATTTCGCTAATCACAGAAAAGGGGAAGGACCCGGTGGAATGTGGGTCGTATAGGCGCATATCACTACTGAACACTGTAGCCATCTAAGGTGGCCACCTGCAAAGGACCATGGGAATTATGACCAACCCAGGACTCAGACAGATACACAGCCTATGTGTATCCAAAACACAGGTAACCAGACCTGACCAAAAGCCCCGCTCATTTGCATTTTAATGGCCATTTTCCCAGGACAATAGGGCTCTAATCAAGCAACCGGTACAGCCACAGACTGATCGGCGCCACTCCCCTTACTCAGAAAGCACAACTGCCAAGGTCAATGACCCTAAGGACCCGCCCAGCTATCAAGGCACCTGCTCCTTTATTGGCCAAAATCGAAGAGAGTGATCAGAGCCCTGTCGAACTATTGGGTCCAAGGTTAAGGACCGCCCCAAAGAGCGCGAAATCCCAGAGGGATAAAAGAGAGCATAGCCATGTGTTCTGTCTCTTTTGGATCTGGCCTGTGCCAGTCCAATTGCAGCAGGAACAGCCAGCTAGGTTCAAGACCAACGATCGCTACCTGACAGATGAGCCCAGCAGAGACAGAGCCACTTTCTTCGAACCAGCCAAGTGAAATCCAGATAAAGGCCTTATCCGTTTGTACAGTGCTGGTCGCCCTGAAGTTAAGTATAGGTTATTGTAGCTGATCGGTGTAGTTTAACTCGTAGTAGATATTGTGTTTGCATGTTGAGATAACTCTTGTGTATATAAATAAACCATCTTTTGAACTAACTAACTGGTTGCGTGGTCATTTGATCGATATAAGGGAAGGCTTGTGGTTCGCGAAGATAAATAGAAATACCCACAGTATTGGGTCTCCGGTGGGAAAAACACCAATAGTATTGGCGACGTTGTTGGGACCGAAACAGAGCAACAACACGGATGTAAAAGTATTGGCAAAGTTGTTGGTGGAGAAGATGGAGGATTGTGTCCCGGGGGTGGTTGCAGAAGATCAAACAGAGTTTGTGAAGGGCAGGCAGCTCGTGAGTAATATAAGACGGCTGTTGAATGTAGTGATGAATCCGTCGGGGGCTCTGGTACCGGAGGTGGTGGTGTCCATGGACGAGGAGAAGGCATTTGATTGGGTGGAGTGGCGGTACTTGTTTGAAGTTTTGGGAAGGTTTGGGTTTGGTCCGCGATTTGTGTCATGGGTGCGGTTACTTGATGTGGCGCGAAGAACAAATGTGAGAACGAATAATATGAGTTTGCGAAGCTTTGGCTTACACTGGGGGGATGCCATTTACGGTAGCGAGGGATAGGTTTAGGTACTTGGGGATTCAGGTAGCGAGGGAATGGACGGGGCTTCATAAGTGGAACTTAACAAAACTGGTGGAGGAGGCCAGGGAGGATCTTAAGAGGTGGGATACACTGCACTTGACATTGGCAAGGAGGGTCCAAGTGGTGAAAATAAATATTCTGCCTAGGTTCTTGGTTATTTTCAGGCTCTCCTGATCTTTATACAAGAAGCCTTTTTTCGGAAATTGGACATGATCATTTTGGACTTGGGTATGGGTGGGGAAAGTGCCAAGGGTGGGGAGGACCCTGCTACAGAGGCAGCAGGGGGTGTTGGCGTTGCCGAACCTGCTTCATTATTGTTGGCCGACGAATGTGGACAAGGTGCAGCGGTGGTGGGAAGGGGAAGGGGTAGAGTCGGTTCGGATGGAGGAGGAATCTTGTAAGGGGTTTGGTTTGAGAGCTATAATAACGGCAGCGTTGCCAATAGCTCCGAGTAGGTATTCAGGGAGCCCGGTGGTGTAGTCCACGGTGAAGATATGGAATCTGTTGAGGAGGCATTTTAGGGTAGAAGGGATGTCAGTGTTAACGCCGCTGTGCAAGAATCTTGGGTTTAAGCTGGGGGGATAGACAGTGTATACAGGAGGTGGAAGGAAGTGAGGCTGGTCAAGGTGAGGGATCTGTATTTGGAGGAAGGGTTCACCAGTCTGGAGAGCTGCTGAGGAGCAGTGAGTTCAGGTATCTATGGGTTAGGTTAGGGACTTTGCGCGAAAGGTCTGGAGGCGGTTTCCTAGGTTGCCGGGATACACCCTGCTGGAGTGACTGCTGCTTCTGGATGTGGAAGGGGAGGGACGAATTGGGGATATATACAAGTGGCTGGGGGAGCAGGGAGGCGAGCGGGTGGTGAAGATCAAGGAGAAATGGGAAGCGGAGTTGGAAGGGGAGATCAATTGGGGAGTATGGAGTGAGGCACTGCAAAGAGTAAACGGGACCTCCTCTTGTGCAAGGATGAGCCTGATACAGTTTAAGGTGGTGCACAGGGTGCATATGACTCGGGCGAGAATGAGTGGGTTCTTTCAGGGGGTAGCAGATGAGTGTGAGAGGTGTGGGCGGGGGCCAGTGAATCGCGCGCACGTGTTTTGGTATTGCGAAAAATTGGTAAGATTCTGGGCGGGAGACTTTGCGGTCTTGGCCAGGACAGTGGAGGAGGGAGTGGACCCGGACCCTTTTATGGCGATATTCGGGGTATCAGAGAAGCTGGAGCTCATGGAGAGGAGGAATGCTGATGTCTAGGCCTTCGCCTCTCTGATTGCACGGCGACAAATCTTACTAGAGTGGCGGTCGTCATCGCCACCGGGGGTAGCAGCTTGGTTGGGTGACCTTTACAACTTCCTGCGCTTAGAGAAGATAAAGGATGAGTTAAGGGGCTCTGCAGGGGGCTTTGAGAAAAGGTGGGGGATGTTTGTGACCGTGTTTGAGGAGCTGTTCGTCGCAGGGGTGGGGTGGGTGAAAAAGGGAAAAGATTTGTACAGACTGTATAGTTGATTGCTCGGAAGTATGTTTCCTGGGATGTTGATTTGCTATAACCTGTTTTGACACATGTTTGTAATTAAATACATTGAAGAGGTCAAACATCCCTGCCGAATTATGCAGTTTCAGAACCCATCAAACTGGAGTGGAAGCAAATCATCTTCGATCCTGAGGAAGAGGTCACCTCACCTGACCAACATGCTGATTGACTATTCTGATCATGGCAGTAACTGCATGCTCAGCTTGCATGTGTTCCAGCCCTGGAGCATTGGGGTCTGGAACATTACCCAGTCCATCCTTTCCATGGTAAGAAGCGTCATGCAGGCGTTCTCCAAGGAGAGAGATACCTGCACCTCGGTAGACTGGGATCTGTGCAAACATGGGAAAATCGTTTTCAGAAATACTGAGCATAAGTCATCTGTTGTTCAGCATGAGCAATGTAAATGTACGAGAGATCGCAAAAACACATTATCTAGCCATCCCCTGAAAGGTTTAGTTGGTACCTGGACAGCCCAGTGCACAGGTGATATGTTAAAAATAAGATGGTTTCCAACAGTTCTGTATTGTTGGCTTTGTTTGTTTGTTTTAAAAAAATCCAGACACTGAGCTACACATAGGAGTTGTTTTTGTGAGGGCCACGAAGAATCCAGCACGAGTTTTAAGGATACAAAGTAATAACATTTATTTACAATAACATATATATATATAACAGCAGCAGCAGCAACTTCCCTTGCTGCACACTCCTTCCTGCTGGTTCCAAACTGGCCAGCTTTATTTATACTTGGAGTTTACTAATGGTTTCTCCGCCCCCCTCATTGGGGAAGCTCATACTCCCACAGGATTGTGGGATTGTCATTAGTCCCCAGCCAATGGTAAGCAGGCAGGTTATAACATCCCTCCCCACCCAAAGTCCAAGGAATCCACCGAAGACCCTGGTGAACGAGGGCGTCGGACTCGTTTTGCCGCAGGCTGGACACCATTTGCACGCGGCGCTGGATTAGGCGGCGTGTAACGAGACGGAGACCGGCGCTTCCGTGATGAACGGCGTAACGGTTGTACATCCACAGCCCGTGGACCCGAGGGTTCCCCCTCTGATGCATCCTGTGTCTCCATCTCGGAGTCAGAGACTGCTGCCTCTGTCATCTCGGTGTCTCTATCTCCACGCGGTTCTGTAACGACCTGCGCAGGCTTTGAGTGAGACACCAGAGGAAGATTGTGAGGACTACCTTCCCTTGTCTCTGGTCTCTGCGGCTGTAGAAATGAGCTCCGGGGGCGGGGAATCTTTGGAGGGGATAGTCTTCTGGACCGAACGTGGTCTACATGTTTGCGTTGGAGACGACCCTGGGCTTGCACCTGGTAAGATATAGCGCCTGTTTGGCCAAAGATTACACCAGGAACCCACTGGGCACCACCAGCAAAATTCCGAACGAACACTGGGTCACCGGACGCAAACTGCCGAATCGGCAGAGAAAATCCATGTCCCTGCCGTTCTTGTGTGCGGCGTACTTTTGCGCCAATGTCCGGGAAAACCATACTAAGGCGGGTGCGAAATCTCCGGCCCATTAGGAGTTCTGCGGGAGCTACCCCAGTCACTGCATGGGGGGTGGTCCTATACGTAAACAAAAAGCGAGCCAGTCTTGTGTCCATTGATCCGGAAGACTGCTTCTTTAGGTCTCTTTTGAATGTCTGCACTGCGCGCTACGCCAACACATTTGAAGCCGGGTGGTAAGGGGCAGTGCGGATATGGCGGATGCTGTTCATCTTCATGAACCTCGCAAACTCCTCACTCATGAATGGAGTGCCGTTATCCGTGACCAGCCATGCGTACTAAAGGACAAACGCATCTTTTCAATTGTTGCGCAGGACGTCGTCCCCTGCATCTTATGCACCTCTAGCCATTTAGACTGGGCGTCGATTAATAGAAGGAACATGGATCCTTGAAAAGGGCCTGCGAAATCTGCATGCAAGCACGCCCAAGGCCGCCCTGGCCATTCCCAGTGATGTAGGGGCACGGCCGACGGAAGCTTCTGATGCTCCTGGCAAATGGAGCAGTTTTGGGCCACCTTCTCAATGTCGGTGTCGAGGCCTGGCCACCAGACATAACTCCGGGCCATTTTGGTCACGCCCGGATGCCCATTGTGCAAGTCTGATAATATCAGCTCCTGGCCTTTTTCCGGGACAATCACACGCGTCCCCCACAAGAGGATGCCGTCTTCCACGCTGAATTCTGACAGCTTGGAGGAAAATGCCCGCAACTCGCCTGGGAGATGTCTATGCTGCCCACCATACAGGACTATGTGCCGAATCTTTGACAGGACTGGCTCCGTCTGGGTCCACTCACGGATCTGTGATGCCGTGACAGGCAAGGGGCGCGATTCTTCACCCCCACGCCGGTTGGGAGAATCGCCTGGGCCGCCAAAATTTCCGGGGACGCCGGTCCGATGCCCTCCCGCGATTCTCCCAAGCAGCGGGAATGGCCCGGTCGAGTTTCGCGGGCCGCAGGCCGGAGAATCGCCGGAGACACCCAAAATGACGATTCTCCAGCACCCCCGCTATTCTGAGGCCCGGATGGGCTGAGCGGCCAGGCCAAAACGGCGGGTTCCCCCTGGCGCCGTCCACACCTGGTCGCTGCAGTCGTGGGCGGTGCGTGAACGCTGGGGGGTCGGCCTGTGGGGGGGCAAGGGGCGATCCTGCACCGGTGGCTTCACCTGCAATGTGGGGTGGCCCGCGATCGGTGCCCACTGATCGTCAGGCCGTCCTCTCTGAAGGAGGACCTCCTTCCTTCCGCGGCCCCGCAAGATCCGTCCCCCATCTTCTTGCGGGGCGGATTTGGACAGGACGGCAACCACGCATGCGCCCGGTCGTGGGGGTCGACATGGGGCCGGTCGATAAAGGCGATCAGCTCAGTGCGTCGGCATTTGCTATCTGCGTTCCTGGTTTGTGCTCCAGAGAATACTTGTATGCAGCAAGCAACAAAGCCTAGCGCTGGATCCGTGCGGAAGCAATGGGCGGTATTGGCTTATCCTCTCTGAAAACTCCCAGCAGAGGCTTATGATCAGTCACGATAGTGAAATGGCGGCCATCCACGTACTGGTGGAAGCGTTTCACTGCAAAAACCACTGCCAGGCCCTCCTTCTCGATCTGCGCGTACTTTTTCTCCGCTGCGGAAGGCGAAAGCTATCGGTCGCTCGGCCCCGTTCTCCATCTTGTGGGACAGGACGGCCCCAATACCATACGGGGATGCATCACATGTGACGAGCAAAGGCTTTCCAGCATCATAGTGGGTTAGTAACCCAGACGACGACAATTGTTGCTTTACCCGCCGGAAAGCGGTTTCTTGCGGCTGACCCCAAACCCAGGTGTGATTTTTCTTTAGCAGAAGATGCAACGGGGCCAGCGTAGTTGCCAGATTGGGGAGGAACTTCCCGTAATAGTTTACGAGACCGAGTAAAGAACGAAGATGCGAAGTGTCAGTCGGGGCGGGGGCCTGAATCGCACGCACCTTCTCTGCAACGGGGTGCAAACTTTCGCGGTCCACCCGATAACCTAGGTAGATTACTTCCTTTGCCTGAAATACGCACAAAAAAACGGACTCCAGCCTCCGAAAAGCGTCTAAGAACAGCCTCCAGATTTTCCAAATGTTCCTGCTCCGACGTCCCTGTAATCAAAACGTCATCTAAGTAGACAGCGACACGTGGTAAACCTCTCAAAATGCCCTCCATAACACGTTGAAAAATAGCACAGGCAGAGGATACTCCAAAGGGCAATCATGTATATTCATACAGGCCCCGGTGTGTATTAATCGTTACATATGGTCGGGAGGCAAGGTCCAGCTCCAACTGTAGGTAGGCGTGACTCATGTCTAATTTTGTGAAGGAGAGTCCGCCTGCAAGCGAACTGTGGCATCTGGCTTCATTACAGGTACAATTGGTGCTGCCCAGTCAGCAAAACGGACGGGCCTGATAATACCCAAACTCTCCAAACGAGTGAGCTACCCTTCTACCTTCTCGAGCAAGGCGTAAGGCACCGGGCGCGCCCGGAAATCGCGCGGCATGGCTCCTGGTTCGACTTGGATACGGGCTGCGGCCCCTTTTATTTTCCCCAAACCAGGCTGGAATACATCTGGGTATCGCCCTAGCACCTCAGTCAACCCTTCAGAAACTGTTTGGAGGATGTGCTGCCATTGCAACCGCAAATGGCGCAACCAGTCCCGACCCAACTGGCTGGGCCCATGGCCGCGCACCACGATAAGTGGGAAACGCCCCTCCTGGCGTCCATAAACAACAGGGGTCATTGTAGTTCCTGCAATGTCCAGTGGTTCCCCTGTGTAGGTTGCCAACCTGGCCTGTGAGTCGGTTAATGTAAGGGTCTGTATACCCTGCTTGATGCGGTCGAATGTCCTCTGGGCGATCACGGAGACCGCTGCGCCAGTGTCCAACTCCATCTCAAGCGGGTGACCATTGACCCATACTGTCACCTTAATGGGGGTCACACGGGGAGCTGCCACACAATGCAGCTGCAGGTAGTTGTCCTCCCTCTCCACGTCCTCAGGAATAGTCGCCGCAGGTTCATCCACATAGAAGGTACAGCCCCTGGGCTGGTCCCAGTTTCGGTCGGAACGACGGCGCCTCTGGCGCCTCCAGGACTGGCGTCCGCGACGGGGTCGGCGCCTACAAGTCTGACACGGACATGGCTCCTCATCCATTGGTTCTGGAGAAGGCTCCCTTCGGGGAGGAATGTCCGACGACCACTGGCGTCGGTCCGGACGTCGCCTTGCCTAAGGTACCGCAGGAGTGCGGGGGGATGTTTTCAGACGGAAGGGGTTGCACCCCAAGGCATGCACTTCCATTCCCTGTAGCTCCTGCATTCCTCATTCTGCGCTCTCTCGGGACAATACTATTTGAATGGCCTGTTGAAAAGTCAATGTTGGCTCAGCTAACAACTTTCTCTGGGTGGCCGCATTGTTAATACCACAAACCAAACGGTCGCGTAACATTTCTGACAAGGTCTCACCATAGTCACAGTACTCCGCAACCCTGCGTAGTCTGGATAGAAAATTGGCAAGGGATTCTCCAGGGGTCCTCTCAGCGATATTAAACCAGTAATGCTGGACTATCGTGAACGGGGTTGCATTAAAATGTTGCCCCACTATATTCACACGTTCATCAAACGTTTTGGTGTCCGGCGCAGCTGGGTACGTAAGGCTCCTAATCACCCCAAACGTATGCGGGCCGCAGGCGGTGAGCAATATGACCACCTGGCGCTCGTTTTCGGTGATATTGTTTGCCCGGAAATAGTAACGCATCCGTTGTGCGTACTGGTTCCAGCTTTCCAGCGCAGCATCAAAAACATCCAAACGTCCGTACAGAGGCATGGTGTAATAGAAAACAACTTCCAACCTGTATCCAACAAAAATCCAGGGAGGTGGCTTCAGCAGTGTCGACAGCTATTCACTTTAACCCTCGTCGCCAGTTTTGTGAAGGCCACGAAGAATCCAGCACGAGTTTTAAGGATACAAAGTAATAACATTTATTTACAGTAACATATATATATATAATAACAGCAGCAGCAGCAGCAACTTCCCTTGCTGCACACTCCTTCCTGCTGGTTCCAAACAGCTTTATTTATACTTGGAGTTTACTAATGGTTTCTCCGCCCCCCTCATTGGGGAAGCGCATACTCCCAGAGGATTGTGGGATTGTCATTAGTCCCCAGCCAATGGTAAGCAGGCAGGTTATAACAGCTGTGCATTCAAGTGAAGAAATCAGAGTTTTCAAATACCTGAACATTATTCAGCAACAGCCTACTAGAAGCAAATATGGTGTGAGAAAAAAAACTTTTTCACACAAGTGGTTGAGGCTGCACTGCCTGGAAGTGTGGTGGAGGCAGGGTCAAGAGGGTGTTAGATGATTACTTCAATAGGAAGAATGTGCATGGGCACAGGGAAAGGGAAGGGGAACGGCACGCCGTGAGGCTCATTTGGGGATACAATGGAGATACGATCAGCAAAATGGCCTTTTTCTATGCTTTAACATTTCTGTATGAAGGACAAGATTGAAGCAGCAACGATTGCAGTCAGTCACGATTCCACCCAGAAGAAATGTTACTTATCAACGTGCAAATCAGTCAGTCAATAATAATAATGTTAGATGTTTGAGGATTTGGAGGGCTATTTCTATGGGTAAAATCCCTTTCCTGCATTATTCTGTCTTCAGGATTGGAGGGAAAAAAACTGGGAAGAGAATAAATGTGGGGAAACAATTTCCTAAACGGGAATGAAGAAATTCTGCTGCGCCAGTAATGTTGTTGTAAGAAAGATGTAACACCTTTTAAAGGGCTTATATAGGGCGAGATTCTCCGACCCCCCGCCGGGTCGGAGAATCGCCGGGGGCTGGCGTGAATCCCGCCCCCGCCGGTTGCCGAATTCTCCGGCACCGGATATTCGGCGGGGTGCGGTTCCCGGCGATTCCCCCCGGCGATTCTCCGGCCCGGATGGGCCGAAGTCCCACTGCTGGAATGCCTGTCCTGCCGGCGTGGATTAAACCACCTCTCTTACCGGCGGCGTGGGCGGGCTCCGGGGTCCTGTGGGGGGCGTGGGGCGATCTGGCCCCGGGGGCTGCCCCCACGGTGGCCTGGCCCGCGATCGGGGCCCACCGATCCGCGGGCGAGCCTGTGCCGTGGGGGCACTCATTTCCTTCCGCCTTCGCCATGGTCTCCACCATGGCGGAGGCGGAAGAGACCCACTCTACTGCGCATGCGCGGGGATGCCGTGAGCGGCCGCTGACACTCCCGCGAATGCGCCGCCCAGCAAAGTCAGTTTCGCGCCAGCTGGCGGGGCACCAAAGGCCTTTCCCACCAGCTGGCACGGCGGAAATCAGTCCGGCGCGGGCCTAGCCCCTCAAGGTTAGGGCTCGGCCGCTCAAGATACGGAGGATTCCGCACCTTTGGGGCGGCGCGATGCCGGACTGATTCACGCCGTTTTTGGCGCTGGTCGGCGGACATCGCGCCGATTGCGGAGAATCCCGCCCATGATGTCTAAAATTATACAGACAAATTCAGAGATACTCATGGATGTCTAAATATGCCTAATAATAATGATATCCATTTTCAATGAGCACAACACAGATGCTATACATAATCTACAACAAAAGTAAAAAGGACCATCCTCTGACAAATACTGACAGCATTATTGCAATAAACCGATGCAACTAACAATATGTTTAATGTAACCAGAAACAAGTGAAAGCATTTTGACAAAATAAGTGATTTTTGAAGCTTCAGGTATGTTTTATTCTTCTATGAACTGAATAAAAAGTGCAAAGTTTCCCACTCACAGACACAGTATACTGACAGTCCAAAGATGTGCAGGTTAGGTGGATTGCCCATGATAAATTGTCCTTAGTGTCCAAAATTGCCCTGAGTGTTGGGTGGGGTTACTGGGTTATGGGGAAAGGGTGGAGGTGTTGACCTTGGGTAGGGTGCTCTTTCCAAGAGCTGGTGCAGAGTCGATGGGCCGAATGAAATGAAATGAAAATCGCTTATTGTCACAAGTAGGCTTCAAATGGAGTTACTGTGAAAAGCCCTTAGTCGCCACATTCCACCGCCTGTTCGGGGAGGCTGGTATGGGAATTGAACCGTGTTGCTGGCCTGCCTTGGTCTGCTTTAAAAGCCAGCTCTTTAGCCCAGTGCTAAACCAGCCCCCAAAATGGCCTCCTTCTGCACTGTAAATTCTATGATAATCTGTGATAATCTATGATAATCTATGACTTGTACCTGTGCTCTTGCTCTTCAACACCTACCTCCATCCTATTGCAAAGCTGTAGCACCCGAAGTACATTTTTGCACACATTTTCAAGTGGTGTGTTTCCATGAGTACATGTTATACCCAGAACCTGCACATTAGGAGCAGCAAAAGCCATCATCATCGCTTGGGCATCATCCACCCCACAGTCAACATCTAAAAGCAGCAACTTCTTTGCCATCTTAGAATCTAAAGTAGAGGGATTTTAAAAAACAAGGCACTATTAAATGTAAAGTTGAACATTACTTGGCGATTTCAGGGATAAATGTGGACTTTTTAAGCTGGTTGATAATTCAACCAAAGACTAATAGCTGATGGGACTGAATTTATTGATCCTCCCTCCCCTGAACCGCCAACACAAAACCCCTGTCCTCGCTTGCAAATCCTTCTATGGTCTCACCTCTGTTTACCTCCAAACCCTCATCCTTTTGTCCCCCAACACTCGCCTACAGTGCAAACCAACAGCTTCATGGATTATCATAGAATTTACAGTGCAGAAGGAGGCCATTCGGCCCATCGAGTCTGCACTGGCTCTTGGAAAGAGCACCCTACCCAAGGTCAACACCTCCACCCTATCCCCATAACCCAGTAACCCCACCCAACACTAGGGACAATTTTGGACACTAAGGGCAATTTATCATGGCCAATTCACCTAACCTGTGTGGTAGTATGTATTGGGGGTCATGTGGGACTGGAAGCCCGAATGTCATTGGCTGACAGATCCCGGGTCCTGGTTGGCCGTTGACCTCAAGCTCCGCCCTGAAGGCGGAGTATAAGACGCCGGTGTCTTCCCCCGCAGGCCAGTTTACTATCGAGCTGCTGGGGAACAGACACGCTTAATAAAGCCTCATCGACTTCACTATATTCGTCTCATGGAGTCTTTGTGCGCTACAATTTATTAAGCGTGTCTAAAAAGGACAATGGAGCTCAGGATCATTCCAGAATGCCTGAGGATCAGCCCCCACGCAGTGAATGCGGCAGCAGCCTTCAAGCACTGGCAGACTTGCTTCGAGGCCTACATCAGAACGACCACCGGCCGAGTCTCAGACGAACAAAAACTGCAGGTCCTGCACTCGAGGGTGAGCACGGAGATTTTCACCCTCATTGAAGACACCGACGATTTCCAGACGGCGTTCGCAGCACTCAGAAGTCTCTACGTTCGCCCAGTTAACCAAATCTACGCTCGCTACCAGCTCGCGACGAGACGGCAAGCTCCCGGAGAATCGATGGACGAGTTCTACGCCGCGCTGCTGATTTTGGGACGAGCCTGCAGCTGCCCGTCGGTGAATGCAAACGAACACACGGACATGTTAATGCGCGACGCTTTTGTGGCAGGTATGCAATCCTCCCAAATCCGCCAAAGACTTCTAGAAAAAGAGTCGCTAGGACTCTCAGAGGCACGGGCCCTAGCAGCCTCCCTAGACGTGGCCGCGCGTAATACCCACGCCTACGGCCCCGACCGCGCGGCAGGCCATTGGGCCCCGTACGTACCCGTCGCGGCAAACCCCCTACCCCCCCCCCCCCCCCGGACACCCCACAGGCTTGCGCAGTCCAAACGCCGAGTCGCACCGGGGGCGCCCACTGTTATTTCTGCGGCCAGGCGAAACACCCCCGACAGCGCTGTCCGGCCCGCGCAGTCATCTGCAAAAGCTGCGGGAAAAAGGGCCATTATGCGGTGGTGTGCCGATCCCGCGAGGTCGCCGCTGTCCCGGGGCCACAGGGAGCCCTGCAAGCAGTCTATGCGCCCCAACCCCCCCAGCACGCCATGTGCGACCCGCAGGCGCAGCCGCTCTGGTTCCCGACCACCGCGGTCCCGGGAGAACTGGGAGCCCTGCACGCCGCCTACGCTCCCCAACCCCCCTCCCCGCAGCCCATGTACGACCCGCCGCCAGCGCTACCGCTTTGGGTCCCGGCCAACACTCTCCACGGAGAGGAGGGGGTTTTTCGCGTCCCTAACGCCACCCTCACCCCCGTCCCGCGCCCCACGCCTGACCCGCCGGCGCCGCCGACTTGGGCCCCGACCACCGCTGTCCCCGGTGAGGGAGCTCCGCGCGGTCCTAGCGCTCGCGGTCCTAGCGCTCGCGGTGAAGGAGCTCCGCGCGGTCCTAGCGCTCGCAGTCCTAGCGCTCCCAGACCCCCCAGCACACCATGTGCGACCCGCAGACGCCGCCATTTTGGGTCCCGACCACCACGAGGGGAGGAGGGGCGCCGTTGTGCGACCCGCAGACGCCGCCATTTTGGGTCCCGACCACCACGAGGGGAGGAGGGGCGCCGCCATCTTGGACCGCCCCCGACCTGTACGACGCATGGGGGCGGCCATTTTGTCCACCCCCGCCGCCATCTTGTGACCCCCCAGCCACGTGCGATGTATGGGGGCGGCCATTTTGTCCATCCCCGACGCCATCTTGGACGGCAACAACGGACCCCACCCCACTACTACAACCACGGCTCGCTTCGGTTATGCTCGATCAGGCTCGGCCCTGGACACTCCAGACGACGACAACAACGGTCCTAATTAACGGCCACGAGACGCCATGCCTAGTCGACTCCGGGAGCACGGAAAGCTTTATACACCCCGACATGGTAAGACGCTGTTCCTTGACCACCTATCCCAGCGCACAAAAGATTTGCCTAGCTGCAGGATCCCACTCCGTACAGATACAGGGATTCTGCTTAGTTACCCTAACGGTGCAGGAGAGGGAGTTCAAAAACTACAAACTTAACGTCCTTCCCCAACTCTGTGCCCCCACCTTGCTGGGATTAGATTTCCAATGTAATCTACAGAGCCTTACGTTTAAATTCGGCGGCCCCATACCCCCACTCACTATCTGCGGCCTCGCTACCCTCAAGGTGCAACCCCTGTCCTTGTTTGCGAACCTCACCCCGGATTGCAAACCCGTCGCCACTAGGAGCAGATGGTACAGCGCCCAGGACCGGACCTTCATTCGGTCCGAAGTCCAGCGGCTACTAAAGGAGGGCATAATCCAGGCCAGCAATAGTCCCTGGAGAGCGCAAGTGGTAGTAGTGAAGACAGGGGAGAAACAAAGGATGGTCATTGACTATAGCCAGACCATCAACAGGTACACACAACTGGACGCGTACCCTCTCCCCCGCATATCCGACATGGTCAATCGGATTGCCCAGTATAAAGTCTTCTCCACCGTGGACCTCAAGTCCGCCTACCATCAGCTCCCCATCCGCCCAAGTGACCGCAAGTACACAGCCTTCGAGGCAGACGGGCGATTATACCATTTCCTACGGGTCCCTTTTGGCGTCACAAACGGGGTCTTGGTCTTCCAACGGGAGATGGACCGGATGGTTGATCAACATGGGTTACGGGCCACGTTCCCGGATCTCGACAATGTAACCATCTGCGGCCACGATCAGCAAGACCACAACGCCAACCTCCAAAAATTCCTCCAGACCGCCAAAGCCTTGAACCTCACGTACAACGAGGACAAATGCGTTTTTTCCACCGACCGGCTAGCCATTCTGGGCTACATAGTACGCAATGGGATTATCGGCCCCGACCCCGAACGTATGCACGCACTCATGGAATTTCCCCTCCCGCACTGCCCAAAAGCCCTGAAACGCTGCCTGGGGTTCTTTTCGTACTATGCCCAGTGGGTCCCCCAGTACGCAGACAAGGCCCGCCCCCTAATACAGACCACAACCTTCCCTCTGTCGACAGAGGCTTGCCAGGCCTTCAGCCGCATCAAAGCGGACATCGCAAAGGCCACGATGCGCGCCATCGACGAGTCCCTCCCCTTCCAGGTCGAGAGCGACGCCTCCGACGTAGCTCTAGCGGCCACCCTTAACCAAGCGGGCAGACCCGTGGCCTTTTTCTCCCGAACCTTCCACGCCTCAGAAATCCGCCACTCCTCAGTGGAAAAGGAAGCCCAAGCCATAGTGGAAGCTGTGCGACATTGGAGGCATTACCTGGCCGGCAGGAGATTCACTCTCCTCACTGACCAACGGTTGGTAGCTTTCATGTTGGATAATGCACAGGGGGCAAAATCAAAAATGACAAGATCTTAAGGTGGAGGATCGAGCTCTCTACCTTCAACTATGAGATCTTGTACCGGCCCAGAAAGCTGAACGAGCCGTCCGATGCCCTATCCCGCGGCACATGTGCCAACGCACAAATTGACCGCCTCCAAACCCTCCACGAGGACCTCTGCCACCCGGGGGTCACTCGGTTTTACCACTTCATCAAGTCCCGCAATCTCCCATACTCTTTAGAAGCGGTCTGTACAGTCACAAGTGACTGCCACATCTGCGCGGAATGCAAGCCACATTTTTTCAGGCCAGATGGAGCGCACCTGATTAAGGCTTCCCGCCCCTTTGAACGCCTCAGTCTCGATTTCAAAGGGCCCCTCCCCTCCACCGACCGCAACGCATATTTTCTTAATGTAGTGGACGAATACTCCCGCTTCCCTTTTGCCATTCCCTGCTCCGACATGACCGCGGCCACAGTCATTAAAACCCTGAACAGCATCTTCACACTGTTCAGTTACCCCGCATACGTCCACAGCGACAGGGGGTCCTCTTTCATGAGTGACGAGCTGCGCCAGTTCCTGCTCAGCAAGGGCATAGCCTCAAGCAGGACGACCAGCTACAACCCCCGGGGGAACGGGCAAGTAGAAAGGGAGAACGGCACGGTCTGGAAGGCCGTCCTACTGGCCCTAGGGTCCAGGGATCTCCCAGTTTCACGGTGGCAGGAGATCCTCCCGGACGCTCTCCATTCCATCCGGTCATTATTATGTACAAGCACTAATCAAACGCCTCACGAGCGTCTCCTTGTCTTCCCTAGGAGGTCCTCCTCTGGAACGTCGCTGCCGACCTGGCTGGCGGCCCCAGGACCCATCCTGCTCTGAAAGCATGTGCGGGCACATAAGGCGGACCCGTTGGTCGAAAGGGTTCACCTCCTCCACGCAAACCCCCAGTACGCCTACGTGGAGTACCCCGACGGCCGACAGGACACGGTCTCCCTGCGGGATCTGGCGCCCGCCGGCACCACGCACACCCCCCCGACACCATCAACCCAACCCCCCCCCTTCCTGCCACCGCCGCACCCCGCGACCGCCCCCTTCCCAGGAGGATCAGTCCCCCTCCCCTTTGCACCGACAGCTGAAACCGTACGGCTCCTGGAAGCGACAACACTGGTACAAGCACCACCACCACCGCCGGGGCCGAGGCGATCGACACGGACGACCAGACCGCCCGACCGACTCGTGGCGTCGATGGAAAACAAAGATGGACTGTTCAAAGAACATTTTGTTTTTTCCTATACCCTCTGTAAATAGTTGCAACAGGACGAAACTGTCTACTACCATGTGAATGTTCTATCCTCCCAGGACCAGCCCTGTAAACCCTTACCACCATACGAAGCATCACCCCGCCGGGTTCATTTTTGACAAGGGGTGAATGTGGTAGTATGTATTGGGGGTCATGTGGGACTGGAAGCCCTAATGTCATTGGCTGACAGATCCCGGGTCCTGGTTGGCCGTTGACCTCAAGCTCCGCCCTGAAGGCGGAGTATAAGAAGCCGGTGTCTTCCCCCGCAGGCCAGTTTACTATCGAGCTGCTGGGGAACAGACACGCTTAATAAAGCCTCATCGACTTCACTATATTCGTCTCATGGAGTCTTTGTGCGCTACAACCTGCACATCTTTGGACTGTGGGAGGAAACCGGAGCACCCGGAGCTAATGTGGCATTAATCTGTTGGCCTTCAGTAACCTGGCGTTTGCCTGAGAGATTCTCCCCCTTAAATCCCTTCACATTGTTAATTCCCACCCCACTTATTTCATTATTTTTTTCAGTCATCTCTAACAAGTCAATGCTTATAAATTGAACTGCTGATAAATGTCTACCCTTCACTGAAATCCTGAAAATCCACACATAAAGGGGCCAATTCTTCTGATTAGCATTTAATGCAGGACTATTATTTCCTGCCACACATGCTAGCAGTGCTAAAGGGGAGAGGGAATTGGAGCACAGCTGTAGGACTCTTGTTGTGTTCCCACCCACTGGCATCTTCTGGTTCTGGCTCTCCTCAAACGCTGAAGTTTCAATTTCCGAGCTGTAGCCCCAAGATCGCCACAGAATCTCGGATTCATCGTGGACCAACTCAAGCCCCAGTACCACCTTCTTTGGGCATCCTCCACTCCAGTGTACAATGGGCCAATTAGATAGATAGTGGGGCAGGAAACTGGAAATGTTCCCTACTGCTTCATCTGCATGTTAACAATTACTTAATTACATTTTCAGATGTAGCTTGGCCCTCCCCAACCCAAGAGAAACCCAGACATTACAGCAGACATGGGGAGAATGGGCAAACTCCACACAGACAGTCATCCAAGGTTGATATTGAACTTAGGTCTCTGGCACTGTGAGGCAGCAGTGCTAACCACTGTGTGACCATGCCACCCATGATTTGAACTATCCAGCTGCTCTATAACTGCAAGGTAGGAGGGTCAAAAATTACCTTCTTCCAAACCATCCCAAAGGATATGAACTTTGCACGCCCAAGCATGCCATGCCAAAACATGTTTCCATTCTTTTCCATGACACTCAGATGGATGATTCCCCCCATAAATGCTTTAAAAGTTTCACTTAAAATATACTTAATCCCAGCAAATCACACCCATATGTTCTGGGCATGCCCAGCACTGGAGGAATTTTGGAAGTGCGTAGCGAGGACGGTGTCGAGGGTGGTAGGATCCAGAGTCAGACTGGGCTGGGGGCTCGCAATATTTGGGGTGGCAGAGGAGCCGGGACTGCAGGAGGCGAAAGAGGCCGGAATTCTGGCCTTTGCGTCCCTGGTAGCCCGGTGAAGGATTATCCTTCAGTGGAAAGATGCTAGGCCCCCAAGCGTGGAATCCTGGATCAGCGATATGGCAGGGTTCATTAAATTGGAGAGGGTGAAATTCGCCTTGAGAGGGTCGGTACAAGGGTTCTTTAGGCGGTGGCAACCGTTCTTAGACTTCCTGGCAGAGCGGTAGACATTGGTCAATGGCAGCAGCAGCTCGGGGGGGGGTTACTTTATTTTTGTTCATGTTATTTACACTGGAGGGTCTGAGGGGGTGTATACACCCGTTGTGTTAAGTCGGGGTGTTAATGTTAATTTATTATTTAGGTACAGGGGGGGAGGAGTTTGGGGGGTTGCTTTTTTAGATTGTGTTTTGTACTTAACCCTGTTGGGTTCTTTTTTCTTTCTCATTTTGTTATTGATATTTTATGAAAACCTTTAATAAAAATTATTTTTTTAAAAATATATACTTCATCCAAAATGCTCCACATTGAAACACTGAAAACTAAACTACTCAAACTTCCCCTCACTGTGATCTCCTCTACATTGGGAAATTAAGCTCAGACCAAGTGTTCACTTTGTCGCACAACTTCGCTCAATCTGCAAACATGGCCCCACCTTCCCAGCGCTTGCCATTTCAGTTTAACATCTTGCTCTCATGCCCACATGCCCGTCTTGGCCTGCTGCAATGTCCCAATGAAGCCCAATGCTTTCCTCCATCTCTCGTCTCTCAGGAGGCATCATTATCATGTTTAGCAACCTCCTGATATTTGCCGGCAGATGCCTCCCCTTAACGAACCCCATCTGATCCTCCCCAATCACCTCTGGCACACAATCCTCAATTCCCGAGGCCAAGACTTTGGCCAATAACTTAGCATCCACATTTAACAGGGTGATCTGCCTGTACGGCTCACACTGCTCCGGATCCTTATCCCGCTTCAAAATGAGAGAGACCGAGGCCTGCGACATCGTCTGGGGGAGACACCCCCTGTTCCCTTCCCTCGTTAAACGCCTTACCAACAAGGACCCAGAACCCCCGCGATCCTTTTATAAAACAAAACTGGGTATCTGTCTGAACCCGGGACACGGGTCCTTGCCCGACTGCATCGCCTCCAACCCCTCCACCACTTCTACCAGTTCAACTGGGGCCCCCAGGCCCTCTACCAGCTCCTCCTCCACCCTCGGGAACTCCAACCCCTCTAAAAACTGCCTCAGCCCCTCCACCCCGATTGGGGGTTCCGACTCATGCAGCCTACTGTAGAAATCCCTAAACACCCCATTTACCCCCACCGGGTCCAAGATCGTATTCCCCCTTCTGTCCTTCACTTTCCCCATCTCCCTCGCTGCCTCCTGCTTGTTCAACTGGTGCGCCAGCATCCTGCTCGCCTTCTCATTATATTCGTAAACCGCCCGTCTCTTGCCCTCCTCAGCTGCCCAACCGCTTTCCCCGTGGATTACAACCCAAACTCTATCTGCAGCTTCTGCCGCTCCTTCAACAGCCCCACCTCCGGGGCTTCCGAGTACCTCCTATCCACCTGCAGGATCTCCTCCACTAGCCTTTTCATCTCCACCTGCTCCACATTCTCCCTATGTGCCCGTATCGATTTGAACTCCCCTCGCACCACTGCCTTCAATGCTTACCATACCCTGGCTGCCGAGACCTCCCCTGTGTCATTTATCCCCACATACCCCCGGATGGCCTCCCTCAACGGCTCACACATCTCCTAATCTGCAACAGTTCCACATCTAGCCTCCGTTGCGGGCGCAGCCCTCCCCCACCTTACTCCCCTGCAGCAAGTCCACCCAATGCAGAGCATGATGTCACACCACTAGCGCCGCGTATTCCACATCCACCACCCCCACCAGCAGCGTCTTATCTAAAACAAAAAAGTAAATTCGGGAGTACACCATGTGGCCATAAGACCATAAGACATAGGAGCAGAATTATGGGGGTAGATTGACAATTCAGCCTCTCAAACCTCCATGGATCCAACCCCCCCATAAATCCCCTTAGGTCCTTCTCTGCCACCGACACCCTCCTTGACCTCAAACTCAACCGATCCAGCCTTGGATCCAGAAGTGTATTAAAATCACCCCCATAAACAGCTGATGCGAGTCCAGATCGGGGATTTGCCCCAACACCCGCCTCATAAACTCTACATCGTCCCAGTTCCGAGCATAAATATTCACCAGTACCGCCAGCATCCTCTCCAATTTCCCACTCACCGTCACATATCTCCCCCCCGAGTCAGCCACTATACTGCTTCGAACGCGACCTGGTTATTGATCAATATCGCCACCCCCTTCATTTTGGAATCTAACCCCAAGTGAAATACCTGCCCTACCCACCCTTTCCCCAACCTAGTCCGGTCCACCACCTTCAGGTGTGTCTCCTGTAGCAGAGGCATGTCCGCTTTCAAGCTTTTCAAAGCGGACCCTCTTGACCGGCCCATTCAACACTTGCACGCTCCACGTGATATCAGCCTGGTCGTGATACCCCAGCCGATCAACCATAGCCCCTTTGTGGGCAGCACGGTAGCACAAGTGGATAGCACTGAGGCTTCACAGCACCAGGGTCCCTGGTTCGATTCCCCGCTGGGTCACTGTCTGTGAGGAGTCTGCACGTTCGCCCCGTGTCTGCGTGGGTTTCCTCCAGGTGCTCCGGTTTCCTCCCACAGTCCAAAGACGTGCAGGTAGGTTGATTGGCCATGATAAATTGTCCTTAGTGACCAAAAGGTTTAGGATGGTTTCTTGGGTTACGGGGATAGGGTGGAAGTGAGGGCTTAAGTGGATCGGTGCAGACTCGACGGGCCGAATGGCCTCCTTCTGCACTGTACGTTCTATGTTCTATGTGCCAGCCTCCAACCCGCATCCCGCACCTCCTCAAGTTCCCACCAGCATCTACTTTCCCCATACCACCTTTTAGAAAAACCTCCCCTGTCAGCAGGCCCCCCCCCCGACCCCCCCCCCCCCCCCCCGCCCTGTTAAACATCCTCCCAGTGCAAACATAACAAGCCCCGCCAAACACAAAGAAAAGAGCAACCCACCATCCTCCACCAAGAAAAAACAAACCCAAAACAATGGCCCCAAACACAGTGCAGAAATAACCCAAACAACCCCAGAGGAACAGAAAGGGAACATCTCCTCTAAAGTTCTATGTGCTCTTTCTCCTGCCAGTTCATTGTCCCTGACAAAATCCATCGCCTCCTGCGGCGTCGTGAAAGACAGCTCCCGACCTTTATAGGTCACCCGCAGGCACGCTGGGTACAGCATTCCAAATTTACCTCCTTCTTAAAGAGGGCCTTCACCTTATTGAAGCTCGCTCTCCTCTTGGCCAGCTCTGCACCCAGGTCCTGGTACACACATAATTCCCTGCTCTCCCAGGTTCAGCACCTCGTCTGCTTGGCCCATCTCAAAATCCGCTCTTTATCCAGGAACAACGGTGCAGGCGCACCACCATCGCACTCCGCGGCTATTTTCCCTGTAGCTTCCTCATCAGCGCCCGGTCCACTTCCAAGGGCTCTGCAAATTCCCTCTCCCAGCAGCTTTTCAAACATCCGAGCCACACACCCGCCGGCGTCCGTTTCCTCACTGCCCTCCGGCAGACCCACGATCCTCAAATTCTGCCTGCGAGACTGATTCTTCAGGTCCTCCACTTTCCCCTGCAGCCGCCTCTGTTGGTCCCGCATCATCTCCATCTTCACTGCCATCGAGGCAAGCTGCTCCCCCACCTCCACCTTCTCGATCGCCTGTCCCTGGGCCTCCAGCCTCGCCTCCAGGCAGTCGATCCCTGCATTTATCAGGTCCACCACCTTGCCCAGGTCCTCCAAATTCTCTTTCCTCTGCTGGGTGAACGTCTCATTCAAGAAGCCCACCAGCTGCTGCGTCGACTGCTGGGTGGGTAGGATCGGCCCCTGACCCTCCGCCATCTTCACCTGTGTCGCAGGCACCACTCTAACTTTCACCGACTGTTACCTTCTTTTTCTGCCACTTCTGGTCCACGAATCCATCCACCGGTGGGACACTCTCTCCCTCCACCCCTCCTGCACCTTCTTCAATCACAAAATCTGCCCTTTCGCCAGGGAAAAGTTCCGAAACTTCCACCACGAGCGAGAGCCACCAAATGTGCGACCACTCACACCATGGCCGCCACCAGAAGTCCCAGCGCTTCCTGTTTTTATTTCAGGCTTTTAGCATCTGTGATATTTTGATTTTATTCGCATCTCTCAGACCTGACTATCCATGACTGGACCAACAAACCCTGAATGCCTCACGTTTCAACATTCAGTCAAATTTCAAATGCTGTGCAGTATTCTTTGATTATTTATTTATCAATCCAATTTGACACCTTAATTTTTTCATTGAATGTGTTTTTTTTTCCTTTACACTTTCAGTAATTTTAAAGAAAAGGAAGGATGCAGTGATTCTGCACAGGAACTTCACTGGACTAACCATATAAATATTGTGGCTACAAGAGTGGGACAGAGGCTAGGAACTTTGCTGCAAGGAATGTACCTCATGAATTCCCAAACCCTGTCCACCATCTACAAGGCTCAAGTAATGGTGCAAGTAACTTGGTTAGCACTGTGCTTCACAGCTCCAGGGTCCTAGGTTCGATTCCCGGCTTGGGTCACTGTCTGTGCGGAGTCTGCACCTTCTCCCCGTGTCTGTGTGGGTATCCTCCGGCTGCTCCGGTTTCCTCCCACAGTCCAAAGATGTGCAGGTTAGGTGGATTGACCATGCTAAATTTCTCTTAGTGCAAAAAAAGGTTAGGCGGGGTTATTGGGTGAGGGTGGAGGTGTGGGTTTAAGTGGGGTGCTCTTTCCAAGGGCAGGTACAGACTTGATGGTCCTTCTGCACTGTAAATTCTATGAACTGTTTCCTAGCATCAGTACAAGAAAATACATCACGGGCGAGATTCTCCGACCCCCCGCCGGGTCGGAGAATCGCCAGGGGCTGGCGTGAATCCCACCCCCGCCGGTTGCCGAATTCTCTGGCACCGGATATTCGGCGGGGGCGGGAATCGCGACGTGCCGGTTGGCAACCCCCCCCCCCCCCCCCCCGGCGATTCTCCGGTCCGAATGGGCCAAAGTCCCGCTGCTAGAATGCCTGTCCCGCCGGCTTAGATTAAACCACCTCTCTTACCGGCGGGACAAGGCGGCGTGGTCGGGCTCCGGGGTCCTGGGGGGGGGGGGGGGGGGGGGGGCGCGGGGCGATCTGGCCCCGGGGGGTGCCCCCACGGTGGCCTGGCCCCCGATCGGGGCCCACCGACCCGCGGGTGGGCCTGTGCCGTGGGGGCACTCTTTTCCTTCCGCCTTCGCCACGGTCTCCGCCATGGCGGAGGCGGAAGAGACTCCCTCCACTACGCATCCTAATTCCTAGCATATTCGTTCCCCAAGGGACTCTTCAAGAAAATTAAAAGACTCAGTGGTCACCCCAATAGAAAAGAAATTGTACTCACCAGATTTCTTTTTGCCGTCCGACCTGTTTCTTTTTATTTAACAAGGTACTGAACGTATTCAGTTTCCTCAACGTCTTTAACTTTCCTCCAGAAAGATGTTCAGAGCTACTGAACTTCAGCTTCTTCTCGTTCATTTTAAAGAGTGTAGGATAGGCATACGCCCCAAAGTCCCACCCCAATCAAATCAATTTTTTGAAAGATTTATCCTCCAGGCTATTTCTGATTCATATGTAAATGATATGAATACATAAATAATTTCATTGAAATTAACAGCAGGATGCGTGTGACCAGGTTAGGTTTAGAATTAAGCACAATGAAATTTTGTCTGCCCGGTTTACACAGACTCCCAATGCTCCAGAAGTGACATTATGAATGTTTAAAACTTGCATTCCTTTCAAGTACAAAAAAAAATATTATGCCCTCTAATAGTTGAGTTGGTGCCAACAACCCTTAAGTGAGCCATGAGCAGTGGGCCTGGCTGAAAGCCTTACCGTGATCAGATTAACTGTTGACAAACTACAGGATACAGTGAGGTTGCGTCTCACCCAGGAAGGTGAAGAATTAGGTTAACGATTATATTAAACATGGAAAATGCTGGTATTTCACATCAGGTCTGGTAGTATCTTTGGAGAGACCAACAAAAGTTGGCGAACTGGGTTATACGATATTGGATGGGGTGAAAGAGGTGGAAGGGAAACTCAGTGATCCAATTAGGGGCTGTCTGATGAGCGGGAAGCAAATTAGAAGTGCACCACATTGGGAATGTAGGCTGGGAAGGTAGGGGAATACCTTCGGCCCAACTATCTTCAGCTGCTTCATCAGTGACCTCCCTTCCATTGTAAGGTCAGAGGTGGGATTTTCGCTGATATTGCACAATGTTCAGTACCATTTGTGATTCCTCAGAAATTGAAGCAAGGAGCAGCACGGTGGCACAGTGGGTTAGCCCTGCTGCCTCGCGCGCCAAGGTCCCAGGTTCGATCCCGGCTCTGGGTCACTGTCCGTGTGGAGTTTGTACATTCTCCCGTGTTTGCGTGGGTTTCACCCCACAACCAAAGATGTGCAGGGTAGGTGGATTGGACATGCTAAATTGCCCCTAATTGGACAAAAATGAATTGGGTACTCTAAATTTATAAAAAAAAGAAGAAAAAAAAGAAACTGAAGCGAGCAGTCCATGTCCAAATGCAGCAAGACGTGGACAACATCCACACTTGGGCTGACAAGTGACACGTTCTCATGTCAAAAGTGCCAGGCGATGACAATCTCCAACAAGAAAGAACCAACCTTGCCCCTTGACATTCAATGGCATTACCATCACTCACCCCCCCCCCCCCCCCCTCCACTATCAACATCCTGGTGGTGGCCATTGACCAAAATTGAACTGAACTAGCAACATAAATACTCTGGCTACATGAGCAGGTCAGAGGCTAACAATCCTGCAGCGAGTAATGCATCTCCTGACTCCTTAAAGCCTGTCTACGATCAAGGCACAAGTTAGGAGTGTAATGGAATACCTTCCACTTGTCTGGATAAATGCAGCTCCAATAACACCCAAGACGCTTCACACCATCCAGGACAAAGCAACCCGCTTGATTGGCACCCCTTCTACAAACATTCGCCATCATCGCACAGTAGCAGCAGTGTGTACCATCACAAGTAGCATTGCAGGAACTCACCAAGCAGCACTGTCCAAACCCACAACCATTACTATCTAGAAGGGCATGGACAGCAGAAATCTAGGAATACCACCAATTAGAAATTCCCCTTTAAGTCACTCATCATCAAGGCTTGGAAATATGTCGCTGTTTCTTCATTGTTGCTGGGTCAAAGTCCTGGGACTTTGTCACTAACATCACTGTGGGTGTACCTGCAACACATGGACTGCAGTGTTTCAAGAAGGCAGCTCACCCCCACCTTTTCAAGGCCATCTAGGTATGGGCAGAAAATCTGGCCCAGCCAGTGATACCCACATCCTAAAAATGAATCCAAACACAGCGATAATGCTGCGAATAGGAAGTCGGTCGCAGTTACAAATTTATAGGTCCACTGGTCTCTGAATTTTAAAAAATTTCTTATGGAATGTGACAAAAAGCATTAAAAAATGACAGAAAAAAACAACCAGATGCTGCATTCCTGGGAAATAAATTGTGCATATTATGTTGAGTCAATTTGACTTTACGGTTCAGATCCATTATTTGCTCTGATATGTAACTGTTCAGCTTGTTTTGCTCCTTTGAGACCTCAACTTTGCTCAACACCTTCTTCAAATGATGAGTGAAACAACCTGGAAGGAAGAGGAAAAACATAAGCATTTACTCATTGAAACCATTAAAGTCGCAACTGTAGTCACGATTTTTATTCATTCATGGGATATGGGCCTCAGTGGCTCGGCCAGCCTTTGGTGCCCTTTCCTAATTTCCCACAAACTGAGTGATTTGTTTGGCTATTTCAGAGCACATTTAAGAATCAACCACATCACTGTCTGGAGTTGCATGTTGGCCTGACCAGGTAAAGGCAGCAGATCTCTTCCCCTAAATGGCGTCAGTGAATCTGGTGGGTTTTTCAAACAATCGCTTCATAGTCATCATTAAACTTTGAATTACAGACTTTTATTAAATTTGTATTTCAGCATCTGAATCCAGGACCCACAGAAGTGCCTGGGTCTTTGGGTTACTAGCCCAATGACAACATCACTTTTCCACCATAAGACATTGAAACACAAGTAGATCACTAGCATGGGCATCTACAGTGCATACAACCTAAGAGGAAACAGTGCTTGTGGACAGCTATCTGCAAGTCATGGTAATGTTGAGACAGAACAGTAACATGGTGCAACACAACAGGAACCTGAAGTGACAGACAACTTTTGCAGCATCAGAGGAATGAGAAACTCAATGTTGATGCACCAGGGACGGTGCATGGTGCCTCAGTCAGGTTGTCTCCTGAAACAACGGGGATCCAATCAGCATGAAAGCAGGACAAGGATGAGGATGTCGATACAACAGACTGGGTGGATGGAGCTTCAGATACATCATCCGTAAACCTGATAAGGATTGAACCCTTGGAGACCAAGGTAGCCATTGTGAAACTCCAGGCCAATTGTTATTTTGATTAGGATTCTGGGGAGAGATGTATTGTATCCCGAGACACTGTATATCATCATGGGACCTTTGAGAGATCAGTTACAGAAAATCCAAGTACAGCTACTCAACTACGATTGCGATTCACTCTCAAGCGATTAGATTGAATGTATCCTTAATTGACCAGGCAGAAGCTTCACACCGCTCCGAATGGTAAACATCTCCTCTTGGGTCCAGCTCCGAAGATAGCTTTAGCAAAGAATGTTACTGCAATATGTGATGGCAATTAACCGTCAACTGAAACTGGGACAAGAGCATTTTCCTGCCCGCCGAGAACTATCCCCATAAATATTGTTTCAGGTCCACTCAATGTTTTCCTTTGCAGGTGCGAAATATGCACATGGCTGTGAAGTGGAAGAACATCAAGAGGATAAGGACTTGAGGGGCCGGCAAGGCATTCATCCCATGAACCAATTAATGATCCACTATTCCCGAGAATGCAGTGAACTTAAAATTCCACTTCTATTGCCTGTGTAGCTATGGTTATGTTAGCTCTTTCAGAGCTCCTGAAAAACAAGAAGTTCCAGATCCTAATTGTGAACAGCCATGTGTCACAAAACCTAACCAGCGGCAGACCTGAAGTCACAAGTGTAGTCACTGTTCCGGAGAGATGAAATAAGGGAGAATTTGAAACAAAGAAAACCGTAGAGATCTGGTGAAGGGAAATATTGAGGACACATATGATGAGGTGCATTACAGGCTAATATCTGGGGAAGGCCAACCACCTCGTGATTGAAATAATTTTTCACACATTGTCAACTCTGACGGGCTCCCATCTGGGAGTGCAGGTGGCTCTGGACTGGGCTCAGCGTGCAGGCGGTTAAGATGAACATCTTGCTGCGGTTTTTATTTTTATTTCAGTGCCAACCGGTCTTTTTTCCAAAATCGTTTTTTATCAGGGTGGATAGGTTGGTTTCATCATTTGTGTGAGCAGGGAAAGTGGCAAGGATTAGGAGGACGGTGCTTCAGAGAGGGCGACAGTCAGGGGGGGGCCTTGCCATTCCTAACCTGTTATACTATACTCAGCGAACGCTGAGAAGGTGCGGGGCTGGAGTAGGGAGATGGAGGCTTTGAGGGTGAAAATGTAGACAGGCTCTTGTAAGAATCATCGAATTTACAGTGCAGAAGGAGGCCATTCAGTCCATCGAGTCTGCACCCACCTTTGGAAAGAGCACCCTATTTAAATCCATACCTCCACCCTATCCCCATAACCCAGTAACCTTACCTAACCTTTTGGACACTAAGGGCAATTTAGCATGGCCAAACATCCTAACCTGCACATCTTGGACTGTGGGAGGAAACCGGAGCACCCGGAAGAAACCCACGCAGATATGGGGATAAAGTGCAAACTCCACACAGACAGTCACCCGAGGCCGGAATTGAACCTGGGACCCTGGAGCTGTGAGTTAGCAGTGCTAGCCACTGTGTCTGCCCCAGGGATCAGAGTTGCGAGCACTGGCAATGGCTCCGCTCCTGTTTGCCCCAGGGAAGTACTCGGGGAATCTGGTGGTTGTGGCCACGCTCACAATATGGGGGCAGCACTTTCGGGTGGGGGCGGCACCGAACTTGATGCTGAATTTGAACCACGAGTTTGAGACAGGGAGGCTGAATGCGAGGATGGATGCAAGGTTTTGGGGACAGGAAGAGTGAGGCGTGCTGGAAATGAAAGACTTATTTTTAGAAGGACGGTTTGCAGGAGTTATGGGAGAAGTACAATGATGCCTCCATGACCTCCAATGTGCATTTGCTGACACATCTTCCAGCCAACGTAGAGTTGTGGGGCCGCTTGTGGACTTATTCACGCTTCCCCTTTGAGACATGCAACTAGCGGTTGAAGCAAAGGGGCATTGGGGAATTGTCCCACAAGTGGTACATAAGTTTCCCCTCATGCAAGATCTGCCATTCATGATGGGTGAGCTTATAAGCTCATCATTAATTAGACGATTCTGCTGTGCAATGCTGAGCCCCAGAAACAATACCAATGGGACCCTTTGAGGGGTGGACCCCTTTGGCAATGGTGCAATGGAGGCCTTCAATCCTCAAGAGGTAACAGCTTTATCTGGAAGGGGTTATCGTTGGATAACATGGTTCACGGGTTTCATAGAATGCACGAGGTGAGATTTCTCTTGTACACTGCATTACAGAGCTAAACTATGCAAAGAAACAACTTGTTTTATTTGGCAACCAACAAATTGGGGAGCAACAAATGATCTTTGCATTTCAAGATCATTGCCTTATGATTATGAAGTAACTATTGTGCCAAGGCACTGCCCCATTCCAGGATCCGTAAACAGGATGCATTGCTCATTTGGGGATTGGTACATACATTTCTCCTGACGGCCAATCAGTGCTGGCTGAAGCAGCCATGTTCACCTGTGCTAAAGTGGAATTTGGTGATATATGCCTTGTTGCATACTTTGCAAATCAATTGGCTCCGAAATAGACGTTTTTTGTTTTACAGTGTTTTTGTTTCAGTACTGAGACTGAATTGATCTGCCATTTGGGGGCCAGCATCCACGCTTCGAATCAGAGGCGAGAAATATGTCTAAGGTGGTGATGCACAATCAATACTCTCGAGACAAGGAGAGTCATACTAATCGGCTTTAATCAGCTAGAACAGTACCCAGCAGCTCCGATCCAGAAAGTGAGGGCTGCTGGGACGGCATGGGTTCTTATACCCCGCCTCTCAGGGCAGAGCTACGTACGTTGGCCAATGGTAGACTCCTAGGTCCGGCCAATGGGCATCCGCCTCTCAGGTACTGCAATACCTGGTATTACCACAGGTGGCACGGTGATCCAGTGGTTGGCATTGCTGCCTCACAGCAACAGGGACCCGGGTTCAATTCTGGCCTTGAGTGACTGTGTGGCGTTCGCATGTTCTTCGTGTGTCTGCATGGGTTTCCTCCGGGTGCTCTGGTTTCCTCCGACGCTCCAAAGGTGTGCGGTTAGGTGGGGTTAAGGGGAAAGGGTTCAGGAGTGGCCCTAGGTAGGGTGCTCTTTCAGAGGGTCAGTGTAGACTTGATGGGCCAAATGGCCTCCTTCTGCACGATAGGGATTCTCTGATTCTATAGGTCAGCAAGGTTACACAACATCATATTAACAAAATGCTTGGTGGATGCAAGGGTGATTGGTATGCTAATGAATTGTAATAGAATTAATCGAAGTAAATGATTGACGCCAGAAAGAAATCCCTTTTATTGTCTTTGTGATGGTGTTAAGCCCAGGGCGTGACACACGTAAACGACAAAAACAATTGCAGAGGTGGGCATTTAAGGGAAACAAAACACCTTCTCGTCAATGCAATAACTTCAGGAAAAGGATAATTTTCGAAGGTTAATGATTGAGATCATGGCATAAAGAGGGATGAAAGATGTATTAACTGGTTTTCGGACTCGCACGTTCACTGAGGTCCCAGCTCAAGCTGGCGGGGGCACATTGGTGCTTATACTGGCAACACTCAGAAACTCCAAGGGCCCGATCTTCCTGCCCTGTTACACTCGCGCTTGTTTTTTTATCTTTCATTTGTTTCTTAACATGATTACCAAGATGATCTTAAACTCGATGTTGATTAACATTTGTAGTCTTCCAATTAAAATAAATCATTTATTGACTAACTTAAACAAATAAACTGAGTTTGTTCTCTCTCCAGTACTTATACCATATTAAATAATATATATTAAATAAACGAGATTGAATAAGATTAAACTATGATTATCTACGCTGCACTCTGAGCTAACTCTCTCTACTTCTGGTCACTAGTTACTATACACATGAAGGGGCAGGAACTCGGATTGAGCTTGAGATTGTGTCGGCACTGTCTGCGGGTCACTGTCGAGGGCAGGGAGGTGATGATAACCCGCAGAGAGCGGGACGCTGGTGCTCCTCAATTTATGCCATAATCTGACCCCTGCCTATCTGCTGAGTGTTCGCTCACACCCATCACCTGCATGCAGCAATGCATTGCGGGATAAAGCGGCAAAGGCATCATGCTGGTTGTGCACAAGGGTGTTTATTGTTCACTATATGCCCCCACTCTCCCGATGGTGAATCACCCTTCCACCCCGTCACCCCCCACCCATCCCTCACCCCCTATCTATCCAATCCTCCCTCCCCCGCGGCCCTCAGTGATCCTCGATGTGCTTTGCCCTCTGAACTCTACCACTATGTCTAGTTGTGTCCCCAGGATGCACATCAGAGGTGGAAGCAGCCAGCTGCCTACCTCACCCCAGGCAGCACTGGCTGCCTTGTGGGTCACCCTCCGGGATCCTTGGGGGAACAGGACATCACTGTTGGCCTCCACTGCATCCAGGAGCCTCCCCAGGTCAGCATCCCTAAATCTTGGGGCTGGTCTCCTCGGCGCCATTGTTGTCAGTTGGCTGGGGTTGGCTGAGCAAGTGCAGCTTAAATGCTGCTCGACATTGTTAGCCGGAGGCTGCAAGCATGGTCCCGGCGAATCAGCTGGTGAGCCGGCATTCAGGGCGAAAGCCAGTGAGGCCTCTTTAAGTGGACCAATTAATGTTGAATACTATTGCCGGCCTCGCTGGGCCGAGCACTGGGAAACTCGCGGTCGCTACAGCACTTGGAAATTCTTCCAGAGAATCACGCTCCAAGTCTCTACTAGATACCTGAACAACCGGTTGCAGGAATTTCCCTGCTCCGACTTGTATAAACCCATTCTCCCCTCACAGAGGAACTTTGTAGCCACGTAAAATGGCTGATTCCCGATTAGAATGGTCAAACCCCGATCTAAAATGGCGAACGGAAGAGGCTGATGGGAAAATCAGCCAACAGGACTCAAACAGACAGCTGCAGGTAAAACAGTGTATTCGCCTCTGGGGAAGTCAGTCCAGACCGATACCTGCAGCCATCAACATCACAACACCCCAGCCATCTGCATTCTAATCAGCCATCCACGGGAACAATTGCTACAAATTAGCAACATAAAGCCGACCCAGACCTTTCGGCGCCAGCAGGGGCTGACACAAAGAGAGGTAAACGACCACCCCCCGATCAAGGAATCGCTCCAGTATTGGAGCATATCGAACCAAGTGATTGGGACCAAGTCCAATCACTTGGAACCAGGTACAAGGTCCGCCCTGAGAGGCGGGAAGCCCCTGGGGACTATAAGAATAGGGGCCAAGTTCAAATCGACCCTTCTTCTCCTGCTCGCAACCTTCGAGACCCTTCTACAAGAGAACGTAAGTTTTACTCCAGCGATCGTTACCAGATAGACACTCCTGACTATCGACTTGTACCAGCTTTTGAATCCCGCAGGCTCAGAACCAATTCGAAAGACCATTCGTTTCCCTGACCTGGTGGGCCATTTCCAAAGTTAAGTATTGGCCTGTTAGTTGTAGGTAGTAGTCTAGAAGTAGGATTATTGTATAAGTATTTATTGCTGTATATAATAAATGAGCGTTGATTTAACTCTTACTAAGCAGTGTGTTGCATTATTTTTTTTTAATAAATATTTTATTGAAAATTTTTGGTCAACCAACACAGTACATTGTGCATCCTTTACACAATATTATAACAACACAAATAACAATGACCTATTTTATAAACAAAAAATGAATAAATAATAAATAACAAAAATGAAAACTAACCCTAATTGGCAACTGCCTTATCACAAGTAACACTCTCCAAAAATATAATTTAACAGTCCAATATATAATTATCTGTCGCAACGACCTATACATATTATACAGTATATATTAACAACCCTGAGAGTCCTTCTGGTTCCCCCCCCCCCCTCCCCCCCTCCCCCACCCCCCCCCCGATCCTGGGCTGCTGCTGCTGCCTTCTTTTTTCCATTCCATCTATCTTTCTGCGAGGTATTCGACGAACGGTTGCCACTGCCTGGTGAACCCTTGAGCCGACCCCCTTAGAACGAACTTAATCCGCTCTAGCTTTA
This sequence comes from Scyliorhinus torazame, assembly GCF_047496885.1. NCBI lineage: Eukaryota > Metazoa > Chordata > Chondrichthyes > Carcharhiniformes > Scyliorhinidae > Scyliorhinus > Scyliorhinus torazame. The sequence goes on along the minus strand of NC_092721.1, from coordinate 178,160,021 downwards.
TAAACCCTGCCATGTCATTTATCCAGGTCTCCACCCCCGGGGGCTTGGCTTCTTTCCACATTAACAATATCCTGCGCCGGGCTACTAGGGACGCAAAGGCCAAAACATTGGCCTCTCTCGCCTCCTGCACTCCTGGCTCTTGTGCAACCCCAAATATAGCCAACCCCCAGCTTGGTTCGACCCGGACCCCCACTACTTTTGAAAGCACCTTTGTCACCCCCATCCAAAACCCCTGTAGTGCCGGGCATGACCAAAACATATGGGTATGATTCGCTGGGCTTCTCAAGCACCTCGCACACCTATCCTCCACCCCAAAAAATTTACTGAGCCGTGCTCCAGTCATATGCGCCCTGTGTAATACCTTAAACTGAATCAGGCTTAGCCTGGCACACGAGGACGACGAGTTTACCCTGCTTAGGGCACCTGCCCACAGCCCCTCCTCGATCTCCTTCCCCAGCTCTTCTTCCCATTTCCCTTTTAGTTCTTCTACCATAGTCTCCCCTTCGTCCCTCATTTCCCTATATATATCTGACACCTTACCATCCCCCACCCATGTCTTTGAGATCACTCTGTCCTGCACCTCTTGTGTCGGGAGCTGCGGGAATTCCCTCACCTGTTGCCTCGCAAAAGCCCTCAGTTGCATATACCTGAATGCATTCCCTTGGGGCAACCCATATTTCTCGGTCAGCCCTCCCAGACTCGCGAACTTCCCATCCACAAACAGATCTTTCAGTTGCGTTATTCCTGCTCTTTGCCACATTCCATATCCCCCATCCATTCCCCCCGGGGCAAACCTATGGTTGTTTCTTATCGGGGACCCCCCCAAGGCTCCAGTCTTTCCCCTATGCCATCTCCACTGTCCCCAAATCTTCAGTGTAGCCACCACCACCGGGCCTGTGGTGTAGTTCCTCGGTGAGAACGGCAATGGGGCTGTCACCATAGCCTGTAGGCTAATCCCCCTACAGGACGCCCTCTCTAACCTCTTCCACGCCGCTCCCTCCTCCTCTCCCATCCACTTACTCACCATTGAAATATTAGCGGCCCAATAATACTCACTTAGGCTCGGTAGTGCCAGCCCCCCCCTATCCCTGCTACGCTGTAAGAATCCCTTCCTCACTCTCAGGGTCTTCCCGGCCCACACAAAACCCATGATGCTCTTTTCAATCCTTTTAAAAAAAGCCTTCGTGATCACCACCGGGAGGCACTGAAACACAAAGAGGAATCTCGGGAGGACCACCATCTTAACCGCCTGCACCCTCCCTGCCAGTGACAGGGATACCATATCCCATCTCTTGAAATCCTCCTCCATTTGTTCCACCAACCGCGTTAAATTTAACCTATGCAATGTGCCCCAATTCTTGCCTATCTGGATCCCCAGGTAACGAAAGTCCCTTGTTACCTTCCTCAACGGTAGGTCCTCTATTTCTCTACTCTGCTCCCCTGGATGCACCACAAACAACTCACTTTTCCCCATGTTCAATTTATACCCTGAATAATCCCCAAACTCCCCAAGTATCCGCATTATTTCTGGCATCCCCTCCGCCGGGTCTGCCACGTATAGTAGCAAATCGTCCGCATACAAAGATACCCGGTGTTCTTCTCCTCCTCTAAGTACTCCCCTCCACTTCTTGGAACCCCTCAACGCTATCGCCAGGGGCTCAATCGCCAGTGCAAACAATAATGGGGACAGAGGGCACCCCTGCCTTGTCCCTCTATGGAGCCGAAAATATGCAGATCCCCGTCCATTCGTGACCACGCTCGCCATCGGGGCCCTATACAACAGCTGCACCCAACTAACATACCCCTCTCCAAAACCAAATCTCCTCAACACCTCCCACAAATAATCCCACTCCACTCTATCAAATGCTTTCTCGGCATCCATCGCCACTACTATCTCCGTTTCCCCCTCTGGTGGGGCCATCATCATTACCCCTAACAGCCTCCGTATATTTGTGTTCAGCTGTCTCCCCTTCACAAACCCAGTTTGGTCCTCGTGGACCACCCCCGGGACACATTCCTCTATTCTCATTGCCATTACCTTGGCCAGGATCTTGGCATCTACATTTAGGAGGGAAATAGGTCTATAGGACCCGCATTGTAGCGGGTCCTTTTCCTTCTTTAAGAGAAGCAATATCGTTGCTTCAGACATAGTCGGGGGCAGTTGTCCCCTTTCCTTTGCCTCATTAAAGGTCCTCGTCAATACCGGGGCGAGCAAGTCCACATATTTTCTATAGAATTCGACTGGGAATCCATCCGGTCCCGGGGCCTTTCCCGCCTGCATGCTCCTAATTCCTTTCACCACTCCTTCTACCTCGATCTGTGCTCCCAGTCCCACCCTTTCCTGCTCTTCCACCTTGGGAAATTCCAGCCGATCCAAGAAGCCCATCATTCTCTCCCTCCCATCCGGGGGTTGAGCTTCATATAATTTTTTATAAAATGTCTTGAACACTCCATTCACTCTCTCCGCTCCCCGCTCCATCTCTCCTTCCTCATCCCTCACTCCCCCTATTTCCCTCGCTGCTCCCCTTTTCCTCAATTGGTGTGCCAGCAACCTGCTCGCCTTCTCCCCATATTCGTACTGTACACCCTGTGCCTTCCTCCATTGTGCCTCTGCAGTGCCCGTAGTCAGCAAGTCAAATTCTACATGTAGCCTTTGCCTTTCCCTGTACAGTCCCTCCTCCGGTGCTTCCGCATATTGTCTGTCCACCCTCAAAAGTTCTTGCAGCAACCGCTCCCGTTCCTTACTCTCCTGCTTCCCTTTATGTGCCCTTATTGATATCAGCTCCCCTCTAACCACCGCCTTCAACGCCTCCCAGACCACTCCCACCTGGACCTCCCCATTATCATTGAGTTCCAAGTACTTTTCAACGCACCCCCTCACCCTTAGACACACACCCTCATCTGCCATTAGTCCCATGTCCATTCTCCAGGGTGGGCGCCCTCCTGTTTCCTCCCCTATCTCCAAGTCTACCCAGTGTGGAGCGTGATCCGAAATGGCTATAGCCGTATACTCCGTTCTCCTCACCTTCGGGATCAACGCCCTTCCCAGCACAAAAAAGTCTATTCGCGAGTAGACTTTATGGACATAGGAGAAAAACGAGAACTCCTTACTCCTAGGTCTGCTAAATCTCCACGGGTCTACACCTCCCATCTGCTCCATAAAATCTTTAAGTACCTTGGCTGCTGCCGGCCTCCTTCCAGTCCTGGACTTCGACCTATCCAGCCCTGGTTCCAACACCGTATTAAAATCTCCCCCCATTATCAGCTTTCCCATCTCTAGGTCCGGAATGCGTCCTAGCATCCGCCTCATAAAATTGGCATCATCCCAGTTCGGGGCATATACGTTTACCAAAACCACCGTCTCCCCCTGTAGTTTGCCACTCACCATCACGTATCTGCCCCCGTTATCCGCCACTATAGTCTTTGCCTCAAACATTACCCGCTTCCCCACTAATATAGCCACCCCCCCTGTTTTTCGCATCTAGCCCCGAATGGAACACCTGCCCCACCCATCCTTTGCGTAGCCTAACCTGGTCTATCAGTTTCAGGTGCGTTTCCTGTAACATAACCACATCTGCCTTAAGTTTCTTAAGGTGTGCGAGTACCCGTGCCCTCTTTATCGGCCCGTTCAGCCCTCTCACGTTCCACGTGATCAGCCGGGTTGGGGGGCTTCCTACCCCCCCCCCCTTGTCGATTAGCCATCACCTTTTTCCAGCTCCTCACCCGGTTCCCACGCAGCTGTATCTCCCCCAGGCGGTGCCCCCCCGCCCATCGCCTCCCATACCAGCTCCCCCCTCTCCCCAGCAGCAGCAACCCAGTAATTCCACCCTCCCACCCCCCGCTAGATCCCCCGCTAGCGTAATTACTCCCCCCATGTTGCTCCCAGAAGTCAGCAAACTCTGGCCGACCTCGGCTTCCCCCCGTGACCTCGGCTCGCACCGTGCGACGCCCCCTCCTTCCTGCTTCTCTATTCCCGCCATGATTATCATAGCGCGGGAACCAAGCCCGCGCTTCTCCCTTGGCCCCGCCCCCAATGGCCAACGCCCCATCTCCTCCACCCCCCCTCCTCCCCCATCACCACCTGTGGACGAGAGAAAAGTTACCACATCGCAGGATTAGTACATAAAACTCCTCTGTCCCCCCTTTTTAACCCCCCTCTTCGCCCCCACATTCGCCCCACCACTTTGTTCAAACGTTCTTTTTAATAACCCGCTCATTCCAGTTTTTCTTCCACAATAAAAGTCCATGCTTCATCCGCCATCTCAAAGTAGTGGTGCCTCCCTCGATATGTGACCCACAGTCTTGCCGGTTGCAGCATTCCAAATTTTATCTTCTTTTTATGAAGCACCGCCTTGGCCCGATTAAAGCTCGCCCTCCTTCTCGCCACCTCCGCACTCCAGTCTTGATAAACGCGGATCACCGCGTTCTCCCATTTACTGCTCCGAGTTTTCTTTGCCCATCTAAGGACCATTTCTCTATCCTTAAAACGGAGGAATCTCACCACTATGGCTCTGGGAATTTCTCCTGCTCTCGGTCCTCGCGCCATCACTCGGTATGCTCCCTCCACCTCCAACGGACCCGCCGGGGCCTCCGCTCCCATTAACGAGTGCAGCATCGTGCTCACATATGCCCCGACGTCCGCTCCCTCCGCACCTTCAGGAAGACCAAGAATCCTCAGGTTGTTCCTCCTTGCGTTGTTCTCCAGTGCCTCCAACCTTTCCACACATCGTTTCTGATGTGCCTCATGCGTCTCCGTCTTCACCACCAGGCCCTGTATGTCGTCCTCATTCTCGGCTGCCTTTGCCTTCACGACCCGAAGCTCCCGCTCCTGGCTCTTTTGTTCCTCCTTTAGCCCTTCGATCGCCTGTAGTATCGGGGCCAACAGCTCTTTCTTCATTTCCTTTTTGAGCTCTTCCACACAGCATTTCAAGAACTCTTGTTGTTCAGGGCCCCATGTTAAACTGCCACCTTCCGACGCCATCTTGGTTTTTGCTTGCCTTCCTTGCCGCTGTTCTAAAGGATCCACTGCAATCCGGCCACTTTCTCCTCCTTTTTTCATCTGTATCCAGGGGGGATTCCCTTCTGGTTTACCGCACAGTGTTTTTAGCCATCAAAATTGCCGTTGGGGCTCCTATCAAGAGCCCAAAAGTCCGTTTCACCGGGAGCTGCCGAAACGTGCGACTCAGCTGGTCATCGCCGCACCCGGAAGTCCGGTGTGTTGCATTATTAATCATTACTTGGACTTGAACCACGTGGCGGTATCAGAAATATACCTGGCAACTCATGAGCAAAGGTGACAGAATTAGAGCGATTAAAACGAAGGCTAAAACATTTTGGCGACTCCGCCGGGACCCGATCTAGAAGTGGAAAACCACTCCGGGAGAGCCCAAGAAATTTTGAATTAGAATCCAATTGGAAACAAAAAAACCACAAGTGTTCAAGCAGTTCTGATTAATAGTCATAATTCGGAAGTGTGTGTATGCATGCATAACTAACAGGGCTATAAGGTAAAACTGATTTTTGTTGCGTCAAAACTGTCAGAAGTCTGTATTTTCGGAAATTAGCGCAAGCCGTACCCGCATCTACGACACCGCCTTAGCCCCCTGTTCCAAATTTAAACGAAGCAAGCAGATAGGAAAGATGGCCATGCAGGCAATGCAGCGCCTCATGAACCCTGAGGAATTTGCGGTCACAGTGACCAGCAGCAGTAGAGTGGGACAGTGTCCCATTTGGGAAGAGGAAATCCGGACATATCTCAAGGGCAAAGGATGGCCAATGTGGAATGATTTCTGCGATAATAACGAATCAGGTCCCGGAAGTATAGGGCATACTTGGTGGGAGAACTTGAGTGAGATACATAAAAAGAGCTTAGCGAAAGCTCGCAAGCCGATGGCAATTGTGTCCTGTTTGGCACAATTGCAAGGCACAGAGGAGGTCGTCAAGACACTCGGCAAAGAAGCAGAGGGCATACATCGGATGAATAAAGTCGATGTATGCGAGGTTGAGAAGAGAATTTAGAGTTAAGGAGGAAATTGGCAGCAAAGGATGAAGAGGTGGCTGACCCCAAACGGGGTCACCAGTCTTGTCTGGTGCATTTAAGCAGTTTCCAATCACAGTACGAAAAGGCCTATCAGGACACGCAGCGTGCAGTCCTGTTAAGGAGAGAGACAGAAAAGCAGGTGGAGACGCTACAGAAACAATGTCGTGATCTCAAGGCAGCCTTGAGAACGCTCCACGCTGCCACCACAGAACAAAGACAGAGCACCAAAGACCATGCAAAGTGCCGGAAGCAGATTGCAGACCTGCAATCACTGCCTTCTGTCCAAAAAGGATTTCAGGAAACCTTTGGGGAAAAGTTAGACCAGGAAGACGGCCCTGATTGGGAAGAGGTACAAGAAACAGCGCAGAGATATGTTCAGGGAACATGTGCGCAGGGAAAGCCCCAAAGGAGAAAAGCACCCCACCCCCCACACAGCAGGTAGTTCAGGCTCCAATGAACCCTGTAACAACCCACCGCACAGCCACATCGGACGAGGCAGAATTTCTATATTCCACCCCCCTAACCGTGACCCAATTACGGGACGCGTGTGCAAAAATCACACCGTTCGTCCCCGCCGCAGACCCCCACCATTTCTTTGCCACCGTCAAACATCAGGCGACCATGTACGGCCTGGATGAGAGAGAGCATGTAAAGCTCATGGTTCTAAGTTTGGATCCATCGGTAGCAGCAGCCCTTCCTGACCCACAGAACGTAGGAGGCACCCTTGCAGAAATGCATACCGCGATCCTGGATGCGATCGGGTATAACCGGGGTGACCCTGTAGATGGCCTCAATAAGTGTAGGCAGAAGAAGTCTGAACACCCCACAGCGTTCGCTGGGCGCCTGTGGATTCACTTCGCAGCCGTTTTTGGAGACGTAGACCGTCCCCATTTGTCCCCAGACAATATGGCCAAATGGACCCGCACCCTTATCTCCCATGCCACAGATGCAGGACAGAATGCCTGTACTAGTTATGATCCCTCAGAGGAGGCCCATAACGAGAAGTGGGTGGTTAAAAGATTGTCCCGCGTTTGGGAGCAGTCTGTTCAGAATAAACCCACCGCTAAAACCACTGAGGAAAAGCAAGCCGCCGCAGACATGCAGGCAGTAAAAGCCACACTTCACAACCCCGCCTGGGTAAATGAGGGAAAGAACAGCCCCCCACCCAAATCACAAGAATGTTACAACTGCGGACAGTTGGGACATTTTGCAAAAGAGTGCAAAGGCCCCAAAAAGCCACAGAGAGCCCAACAGACAGGCACTCTGATTAAGAAAAAGGCAGAGCCCATCCATAGTGTTAGCGCCCGTTCGGATCAGATGGACTTGACTGAAACAGACTGACGGGCTCCCCCAGTTGTGTCTGCGACACCCTTTGGGATAGGTCAGGAAGACCCGTAGTCGCAGCGAAAATTCAGGGACAGCCTATCGAGTTTCTTTGGTGGTCCCGCACCACCATAAATTCCTCCACCCTATTTCAAAAGGACACGTGGCCCACTACAGCCACTATCACCCTCAGCGGCTTTACAGGCCACTCACAGCAGGGACACATCACAGCCCCTGTACCCATTCAAATCGGACCCATAACCACAAAACACCCCGTAGTTTTAGTAGACCTGCCCCACACAGCAGAACACATTCTGGGAACTGACTTTATGAATTCCCACCACCTATCCTTCGATCCGGTCAACCAGTGTGTCTGGAAGATGCAAAGTCTGCTAGAGCCCCTGAAACGCTCAACATAGGGGACTACATGAACAAAATTAGCACAGTAGGCGAATTTTGGTTCAACCCCACCGCACTCAGCACGGACAAACAGGTTAGGGCAGTCCTGCAAAAGAACAGGGCAGCATTCGCGACCCACAAACACGACTGTGGACGGATGACTGGCTCCGTACAAGTAACAGGACCGGACCCTAGACCCCAAAAACAGTACGGATTCCCCCTAGAAGCAGAGGGAGAAATCCTAAAAGTTATAGAGAGCTTATTAGAGCAGGGCGTACTAAGACCGGTAGCCTCTACTAATAATGCCCCGATTTGGCCAGTGAGAAAGCCCGACGGATCATGGCGCTTGACCATTGATTATCGGGAACTCAATAAAGTCACCCCCGCAGCAGCCCCCACCGTGGCAACAAGTCCCGAGACCATGCTCAAGCAGGGACTCAATTCCTGCTATTTCACGGTTTTGGACATCAGTAATGGATTCTGGTCCATTTCATTGGCAAAGGCGTGCCAGTACAAATTTGCCTTCACTTTTAAAGCACAGCAGTACACGTGGACATACCTGCCACAAGGATTCCACAACTCCCCCTCCATTTTCCACCAACAGCTGGCAAATGGACTAGCGAAATTTTCTCGCCCCGAATGTCTGGTACAGTATGTAGATGACCTACTACTGCAGACAGACACGAAGGAAGAGCACATTGAGCTTCTGTCCTGTAGCCACCTAAAATGGCTGATTCCCGATTAATTTGGCCAAAACCCGATATAAAATGGCTAACCGAAAAGGCTGATGCGAAAAGCAGCCAACAGGACACAAACAGACAGCTGCAGATAGAATAGCGTATTCGGCTCTGGGGAAGTCGGCCCAGATTGATACCTACGACTATTAGCAGCACATCAACACAGACATCTGCAGTTTAATCGGCTATCCCCGGGAACAATTGCAACATATTAGCAATTGAATGCCGGGCCAGACCTCTCGGCGCCAGCAGTGGCCGAAACAAAGACAGGTGAACAACCACCCCCCCCAATCGAGGAATCGCCCCATTATTGGAGCATATCGAACCCAGTGATTGGGAACAAGTCCAATCACTTGGGACTCAGGGTCAAGGGCCGCCCCGAGAGGCGGGAAGACCCTGGGCCCTATAAATTGAGGGGCCAAGTTCAGATCTCTCTCTCTCTCCCTTCTTCTCCTGCTCGCAACCTTCGCAAGAACATCGACCAGAAACTGAAAGTTTGACTCCAGCGATCGCTACCCGATAGAGACTCCTAGCCATCGACCCTTTTCAGCCTTTTGAATCCCGCAGGCCAGACCCAATTCGATAAACCATTCGTTTCCCTGACCTGGTGGGTCATCCCCAAAAGTTAAGTATTGGCCAGTAGTGGTAGGTAGTGATATAGAAAGTAGGATTATTGTGTAAGTATTTATTGCTGTACATAATAAATGACCGTTGATTTCAATCTTACTAAGCGGTGTGCTGACTTATTAATCATAACTCGAGCTTGAACCACGTGGCGGTATCCGAAAGATACCTGGCGACTCGTGAGCAAAGGTGACATAATCAGAGCCAATAAAACTAAGGCTAATAAGAGCAACATAATTGGCGACTCTGGTGGGACCCAATATAGAAGTGGAAAACCACTCCGGGAGAACCCCAGAAATTTGAATAGAATCCAATTGGAAACAAAAACAAAAAAAACACAAGTGTTTAAGCGGTTCTGGTTAATAATTCACAATTCGGAAGTGTGTGTATGCATGCGTAACTAACAGGGTTATAAGGTAAAACTGATAGATTTTGTTGCGTCAAAACTGTCAGAAGTCGATATTTTCGGAAATTAGCGCAAGCCGTACCCGCATCTACGACACCACCTTAGCCCCCTGTTCCAAATTCGACCGAAGCAAGCAGATAAGAGAGATGGCCATGCAGGCAATGCAGGCAATGCAACGCCTCATGAACCCCGAAGAATTTGCGGTCGCACCGATCAGCAGCATTAAAGTGGGACAGTGTCCCATTTGGGAAGTGGAAATTCGGAAATTTCTACAGGGCAAAGGATGGCCCGTGTGGAGCGGTTTCTGTAATAATGACGACACAGGCCCCGGAAGTATAGGTCATACTTGGTGGGAGAACATGAGTGAAATTCACAAGAAGAGCTTAGCGAAAGCGCGCAAGCCGATGGCAATCGTGTCCTGTATGGCACAATTGGGAGACACAGAGGAGGTCGTCAGGACGCTCCGGAAAGAAATAGAAGGCATACATCGTATGAGTAAAATCGATGTATGCGAGATGGAAAAAGAGAACCTGGAATTGAAAAGGCAGTTAGAAGCCAAGGACGAAGAGGTGGCTGACGCCAAACGGGGTCACCAGTCTTGTCTGGTGCATTTAAGCAGTTTTTAATCCCAGTATGAGAAGGCTTATCAGGACACACAGCGTGCAGTCCTGGTCAAGAAAGAGACAGAGAAGCAGGTGGAGACGCTACAGAAGCAATGTAGTGATCTCAAGGCAGCCTTGAGAGCGCTCCACGTTGCAACCACGGAATAAAGGCAGAGTACCATAGACCACGCAAAGTGCCGAAAGCAAATTGCGGACCTGCAATCAATACTTTCTGTCCAAAAAGGATTCCAAGAAACCTTTGGGGAAAGTTTAGAACAGAAAGACGGCCCTGATTGGGAAGAATTTCAGGAGACAGCGCAGAGATATGTTCAGGGAACATGTGCGCAGGGAAAGCCCCAAAGGAGGAAAGCACCCCCACCCCCCACACAGCAGGTAGTTCAGGCTCCCATGAACCCTGCAACAACCCACCGCACAGCCACAGCAGACGAGGCGGAAGTCCTATATTCCACCCCCCTCACAGTGACCCAATTACGGGATGCGTGTGCTAAAATCACACCGTTCCTCCCCGCTTCAGACCCACACCATTTCTTTGCCACCGTCAAACACCAGGCGACCTTGAACGGCCTGGATGAGAAAGAGCAGGTAAAGCTCATGGTCCTCAGCTTAGACCCATCGGTCGCAGCAGCCCTTCCCGAACCACAGAACGTAGGAGGAGGCACCCTTGCAGAAATGCATACCGCGATCCTGGATGCGATCGGGTATAACCGGGGCGACCCCATAGATGGCCTAAATAAGTGCAGACAGAAGAAGTCTGAACACCCCACAGCGTTCGCAGGACGCTTGTGGGTTCACTTTGAAGCCGTTTTCGGAAACGTAGACCGTGCCCATTTGTCCGCAGACAATATGGCCAAATGGACCCGCACCCTTATCTCCCATGCCACAGAAGCAGGACAGAATTCCTGTAGTAATTATGACCCCTCGGAGGAGGCTCATAATGAGAAGTGGGTGGTAAAAAGATTGTCCAGCGTTTGGGAACAGTCGGCTCACAATAAACCCGCCGCTAGAACCCACGAGGAAAAACAAGCCGCCGCAGACGTGCAGGCAGTAAGAACCACTATTCACAACCCCGCCTTGGTAAACGAGGGAAAGAGCAGCCCCCCAGCAAAACCGCAAGAATGCTACAATTGCGGACAGTTGGGACATTTTGCCAAAGAATGCAATGCCCCTAAAAGGCCACAGAGAGCCCAACAGACAGGCACTCTCACTAAGAAAAAGGCAGAGCCCATACATCGCGTTAGCGCCCCGTCGGACTAGAGAGACTTGACCGGAACGGACTGACGGTGTACAGGCTCCCCCAGTTGGGTCTGCGATACCCTTTGGGATAGGTCAGGACGACCCGTAGTCGCAGCGAAAGTTAGGGGACAGCCGATCGAGCTTCTCTGGGACACAGGAGGGTCCCGCACCACCTTAAATTCCTCCACCCTTGGTAAGGACACGTGGCCCACTACAGCCCTCAGCGGCTTCACAGGCCACTCACAGCACGGACACATCACAACCCCTGTACCCATCCAAATCGGAACCATTAACACAAAACACCCCGTAGTGTTACTCGACCTGCCCCCAACAGCAGAGCACATTTTGGGGATCGACTTCATGAATTCCCACCACCTCTCTTTCGATCCAGTCAACTAGTCTGTCTGGAAGATGCTGAAATCTGCTAGAGTCCCCGCAACGCTCAATATAGGGGACTATATGAACAAAATTAGCGCAGTAGGCGAGTTTTGGTTCAACCCCACCCCACTCAGCACGAACCCACAGGTTAGGGCAGTCCTGCAAAAAAGCAGGGCGGCATTCGCGACCCACAAACACGACTGTGGACGGATGACCGGTTCCGTACAGATAACCGGACCGGACCCTAGACCCCAAAAGCAGTACGGATTCCCCCTAGAAGCAGAGGGAGAAACCGTAAAGGTTATAGAAAGTTTATTAGAGCCGGGCGTCCTAAGATCGGGAGCCTCAACTAATAATGCCCCAATTTGGCCAGTAAAGAAGCCCGACGGATCATGGCGCTTGACCATTGATTATCGGGAACTCAATAAAGTCACCCCCGTAGCAGCCCCCACCGTTGCAACAAGTCCCGAGACCATGCTCAAATAGGGACTCCATGACCGATATTTCACGGTTTTGGACGTCAGTAATGGATTCTGGTCCATTCCATTGGCAAATGCGTGCCAGTACAAATTTGCCTTCACTTTCAGAGCGCAGCAGTACACGTGGACATGCCTTCCACAGGGCTTCCACAACTCCCCTTCCATTTTCCACCGACAGCTGGCAAATGGACTAGCGAAATTTTCTCGCCCTGAATGTCTGGTACAGTATGTAGACGATCTACTACTGCAGACAGACAAAGGAAGAGCACATTGAGCTTCTGTCTGAACTCCTGGAATTACTACATTCCATTGGCTGTAAAGTAAACCCCAAGAAGGCCCAGATATTGCAAGAAAAGGTGGTATATTTGGGTACTATCATCACACACGGCAAACGCGAGATCAAGCACAAAAGAATTGCCCCTTCCCCAAAATGTTTCAGCTCTCCGGTCGTTTTTAGGACTGGTTGGCTACTGCCGAAACCACATTGATGGTTTCGCCAGCAAGGCAGCGCCCCTCTCAGACCTCCTAAAGAAGGGAGCCCCCTGGGAGTGGCTTCCGCAGCATACGGATGCTGTGGAATCATTAAAACAGGCACTCATAGCCGCCCCCGCACTACAAGTTCCAGACCCGCTTTCCCCTTACGCAATAGAGGTAGCGACCACAGACCGCACCCTTTCGGCCGTGCTCCTGCAGGAACGGCACGACCAGCTAAGACCCGTGGCTTATGCCTCCCGAATTTTAGATTCTGTGGCGCAGGGATTCTCAGCCTGTGAGAGGCACCTGCTCGCAGTTTTCTGGGCAGTCCAGTACTTTTCATACATTACCGGACTGAACCCCATCACCATTTTGACCGAGCACACCCCCACCCAACTTTTACTAGACGGACAACTTAAAGACGGTACCGTCAGCCAAATCTGCGCTGCTAGGTGGACCCTTCTCTTACAAGGACGGGACATCATAGTCAAACGGACCAAAACACACACATACTTAGCGGACAATTTACAGTACCCCGGAACCCCCCATGAGTGTGAAATCATCTTGCACCACCATAATACAGGCCCCTTTATCGCGAAAACACCCCCCAGAAAACTAGCCACTCCATCTCAAAGCCCCCCTCACCCGGACACGTGTGACCCCATTAGGATCTATGTGGATGGATCTTCGACAGTCCTGGATGGGCAACGCATAACAGGTTGTGGGATTTATGTGGAGGACGCGCAGGGACGCGCCCTCGAGGAAATCGCATTAAAATGACCCGGACACTTAGGCGCGCAGGCAGCAGAGCTTGCGGCCATCGCTTACATTATAGAACACCCAGATTCCTTCCCCAGCCCAGCAGACATATATTCAGACAGCCTATACGTCTGCAACAGCCTCACCGAATTTCTGCCCCTCTGGGAAACAAGAGGATTTGTTTCCGCGGATGGGAAACCCCTCCCCTCAGCCCAATTACTCCGCCATATTTTAGAAAAGGCCCAGAACACACCCTCATGACCGGACGCCCCATGAAAGGGACAGAGTACTTGTTGGGTTTAGACCTGACCAGCCCTGAAGTTACGGCCCTCACCCACGAGAAAGCCGTTGAGCAATTACTTGCAAATGTAAAAACGGCTCAGTTAGCAGCCGCTGTTAAACTGGGCACTAAAAGAAAAAAGAGCAAGGCCTGTTTTGATAAGGCAGTACATGCAACGGAGTATAATATAGGACAAGTGATGTCGTCTGTGTATAACCCCAGCACATTTCTGTCTCCGAAATACTCAGGTCCGTACTCCATTATGGATAAAGTAAGCCCATCGGTATATAAAATCAAATACCTAAACGGTAAGACTGCGTGGTTTCACATAAACCAGTTAAAGGCTGATGGAGCCCAGTCAAACCACGCCCACCACATCATGCTTGACGCAGCAGCCCACACCCCGCACACAGCCAACGTAACCACACCAACCCCCGAACACTGTGACTCGGACGATGGCCACAGCACGCCTCCCTACTATCCCCATGCAACCGGACCCACACCCAGCGACTCCGAATTCGACCCAAGTGATCCCTTCCTGATCACTTTTCTAAACAAATCCCACCACCGACCACCGAACCACACGGACGACCCAGACTTTGTCCCCACACAACTCGACACACCGTATTGGCACCACGACAACTCCTACAGACTCGTCCGCAACGACGAGAGCAACCCCAACTCACACCATGCAGCCCTTTCAGCCCTAATCCACTCCAGAGTTTGGCACCCGGGAGAGGGTGATGACCTCGGGTCTGACTCCCAAACCGCCAACCGCTTTGCGACCCTGTTCGCAACAGAGAACTGAGGTGTCCACATGATGTTTAAAGGAAACGCTTGGGAAAAGTGTTGTCCTTCCTGATGGAACCTGCAGGATGTTTTATGTTGTTCGTACGTTTGTTTAGTGTTGTTTGTTCGACAGGAGAATTTTTCTCACTGCCACACGCCCAGTCAGCAGAAACCTCTGAGGATTTGCCCTCAGAGACCCACCGTTGCCAGATGCTTGTTCAGTGGAACTAGCTTTTCAGCAGATACCTGGTCAACAGACCACACGCTTGTTCAGAGGAACTAGCTTTTCAGCTGATACTTGTTCGGGTATCAGACGCCCGATCGTAACTGCTCTTCTGGTTCAAGGGACAGAACCACTATGGCAGGCCCACCACGATGACTACATTTTTGCCCATTCTTGTCGGTTGCTCAGGCAGTGGAGAAACGGCGTGAGACCCGCCCTGCCTGGGGACCCCCCCCGTTGGTCAAACATGCTCGGGTAGGGGAGATACGGCATTGGTAGCCGTCCTACCCGGGGGCTCCATCCAAATCTTACCCGTCGCGGCCCATCTCGTCAACTTGTGGCTGTCCCACCCATGGCCATCTTGTCAACTGGTGACAGTCCCACCCATGGCCATCAAGATCAACTGGTGGCAGTGCCACCCATGGTCATCAAGACCAACTGGTGGCTGTGCGGCCCATGGTCATCAAGATCAACTGGTGGCTGTGCTACCCATGGCCATCTTGTCAACTGGTGGCTGTGCCACCCATGGCCATCAAGATCGACTGGTGACTGTCCCACCCATGGCCATCAAGATCAACTGGCAACTGTCCCACCCATGGCCATCAAGGTCAATTGGTGACTGTCCTACCCATGGCCATCTTGTCAACTGTTGACTGTCCCACCCATGGCCATCAAAGTCAACTGATGGCTGTGCGATCCATGGCCATCAAGGTCAACTGGTGACTGTCCCACCCATGGCCATCAAGGTCATCTGGTGCCTGTACTACGCATGGCCATCTTGTCAACTGTTGACTGTCCCACCCATGGCCATCAAAGTCAACTGATGGTTGTGCGACCCATGGCCATCAAGGTCAACTGGTGATTGTCCCACCCATGGCCATCAAGGTCAACTGGTGCCTGTCCTACCCATGGCCATCATGGTCAACCGGTGACTCTCCCACCCATGGCCATCAAGGTCAACTGGTGGCTGTGCTCCCATGGCCATCAAGGTCAACTGGTGACTGTCCCACCCATGGCCATGAAGGTCAACTGGTGACTGTCCCACCCGCGGCCATCAAGGTCAACTGGTGACTGTCCCACCCATGGCCATCAAGGTCAACTGGTGGCTGTGCGGCCCATGGCCATCAAGGTCAACTGGTGACTGTCCCACCCATGGCCATCAACGTCAACTGGTGCCTGTCCTACCCATGGCCATCATGGTCAACTGGTGACTGTCCCACCCTTGGCCATCATGCTCAACTGGTGGCTGTGCAGCCCATGGCCATCATAGTCAACTGGTGACTGTCCCACCCATGGCCATCATGGTCAACTGGTGACTGTCCCACCCATGGCCATCATGGTCAACTGGTGGCTGTGCGGCCCATGGCCATCATGGTCAACTGGTGACTGTCCCACCCTTGGCCATCATGGTCAACTGGTGGCTGTGCGGCCCATGGCCATCATAGTCAACTGGTGACTGTCCTACCCATGGCCATCAAGGTCAACTGGTGCCTGTCCCACCCATGGCCATCAAGGTCAACTGGTGACTGTCCCACCCATGGCCATCAAGATCAACTGGTGGCTGTGCCACCCATAGTCATCAAGATCAACTGGTGGCTGTGCGGCCCATGGTCATCAAGATCAACTGGTGGCTGTGCTACCCATGGCCATCTTGTCAACTGGTGGCTGTGCCACCCATGGCCATCAAGATCGACGGGTGACTGTCCCACCCATGGCCATCAAGATCAACTGGTGGCTGTCCCACCCATGGCGATCAAGGTCAATTGGTGGCTGTCCTACCCATGGCCATCAAGATCAACTGGTGGCTGTCCCACCCATGGCCATCAAGGTCAATTGGTGGCTGTCCTACCCATGGCCATCTTGTCAACTGCTGGCTGCCCCACCCATGGCCATCAAGATCAATTGGTGACTGTCCCACCCATGGCCATCAAGATCAACTGGTGACTGTCCCACCCATGGCCATCTTGTCAACTGGTGGCTGTCCCACCCATGACCATCAAGATCAACTGGTGACTGTCCCACCCATGGTCATCAAGATCAACTGGTGGCTGTCCCACCCATGGCCATCAAGGTCAACTGGTGGCTGTGCCACCCATGGCCATCTAGTGAACTGGTGACAGTCCCACCCATGGCCATCAAGATCAACTGGTGGCTGTGCCACCCATGGCCATCAAGATCAACTGGAGACTGTCCCACCCATGGCCATCAAGATCAACTGGTGACTGTCCCACCCATGGTCATCAAGATCAACTGGTGGCAGTGCGGCCCATGGCCATCAAGATCAACTGGTGGCTGTGCTACTCATGGCCATCAAGATCAACTGGTGGCTGTGTCAGCCATGGCCATCATGGTCAACTGGTGGCTGTGCCACCCATGGCCATCAAGATCAACTGATGGCTGTGCGCCCCATGGTCATCAAGATCAACTGGTGGCTGTGCGGCCCATGGTCATCAAGATCAACTGGTGGCTGTGCCACCCATGGCCATCAAGATCAACTGGTGGCTGTCCCACCCATGGCCATCATGGTCAACTGGTGACAGTCCCACCCATGGCCATCAAGGTCAATTGGTGGCTGTCCCACCCATGGCCATCAAGATCAACTGGTGGCTGCGCTACTCATGGCCATCAAGATCAACTGGTGGCTGTGTCAGCCATGGCCATCATGGTCAACTGGTGGCTGTGCCACCCATGGCCATCAAGATCAACTGATGGCTGTGCGCCCCATGGTCATCAAGATCAACTGGTGGCTGTGCGGCCCATGGTCATCAAGATCAACTGGTGGCTGTGCGCCCCATGGTCATCAAGATCAACTGGTGGCTGTCCCACCCATGGCCATCAAGATCAACTGATGGCTGTGCGCCCCATGGTCATCAAGATCTACTGGTGGCTGTGCCACCCATGGCCATCAAGATCAACTGTTGGCTGTGCTACTCATGGCCATCAAGATCAACTGGTGGCTGTGTCAGCCATGGCCATCATGGTCAACTGGTGCCTGTCCCACCCATGGCCATCAAGATCAACTGGTGGCTGTGCCACCCATGGCCATCAAGATCAACTGGTGGCTGTGCCACCCATGGCCTTCATGGTCAACTGGTGACTGTCCCACCCATGGCCATCAAGATCAACTGGTGGCTGTGCGGCCCATGGTCATCAAGATCAACTGGTGGCTGTCCCACCCATGGCCATCAAGATCAACTGATGGCTGTGCGCCCCATGGTCATCAAGATCAACTGGTGGCTGTGCCACCTTTCGCCATCAAGATCAACTGGTGGCTGTGCTACCCATGGCCTTCATGGTCAACTGGTGGCTGTGCTGCCCATGGCCATCATGGTCAACTGCTGGCTGTGCCACCCATGGCCATCAAGATCGACTGGTGACTGTCCCACCCATGGCCATCAAGATCAACTGGTGACTGTCCCACCCATGGCCATCAAGATCAACTGGTGGCTGTGCCACCCATGGCCATCAAGATCAACTGGTGGCTGTCCCACCCATGGCCATCATGGTCAACTGGTGACAGTCCAACCCATGGCCATCAAGGTCAATTGGTGGCTGTCCCACCCATGACCATCAAGATCAACTGGTGGCTGTGCTACTCATGGCCATCATGGTCAACTGGTGGCTGTGCCACCCATGGCCATCATGGTTAGCTGGTGGCTGTCCCACCCATTGCCATCAAGATCAAATGGTGGCTGTGCCACCCATGGCCATCAAGATCAACTGGTGGCTGTGCCACCCATGGCCATCATGGTCAACTGGTGGCTGTCCCACCCTTGCCATCAAGATCAACTGGTGGCTGTGCGGCCCATGGTCATCATAGTCAACTGGTGGCTGTCCCACCCATGGCCATCAAGATCAACTGGTGGCTGTCCCACCCATGGCCATCAAGGTCAACTGGTGGCTGTGCCACCCTTGGCCATCAAGGTGAACTGGTGGCTGTGCCACCCATGGCCATCTTGTCAACTGGTGACACTCCCACCCATGGCCATCAAGATCAACTGGTGGCTGTGCCACCCATGGTCATCAAGATCAACTGGTGGCTGTGCGGCCCATGGCCACCTTGTCAACTGGTGGCTGTGGCACCCATGGCCATCAAGGTCAATTGGTGGCTGTCCTACCCATGGCCATCAAGATCAACTGGTGGCTGTGCCACCCATGGCCACCAAGGTCAATTGGTGGCTGTCCTACCCATGGCCATCAAGATCGACTGGTGACTGTCCCACCCATGGTTATCAAGATCAACTGGTGGCTGTGCCACCCATGGCCATCAAGGTCAATTGGTGGCTGTCCTACCCATGGCCATCAAGATCAACTGGTGACTGTCCCACCCATGGCCATCAAGATCAACTGGTGACTGTCCCACCCATGGCCATCAAGGTCAATTGGTGGCTGTCCTACCCATGGCCATCAAGATCAACTGGTGACTGTCCCACCCATGGCCATCAAGGTCAATTGGTGGCTGTCCTACCCATGGCCATCAAGATCAACTGGTGGCTGCCCACCCATGGCCATCAAGGTCAACTGGTGGCTGTCCTACCCATGGCCATCAAGATCAACTGGTGACTGTCCCACCCATGGCCATCAAGATCAACTGGTGACTGTCCCACCCATGGCCATCAAGATCAACTGGTGGCTGCCCACCCATGGCCATCAAGGTCAATTGGTGGCTGTCCTACCCATGGCCATCAAGATCAACTGGTGGCTGTGCCACCCATGGCCACCAAGGTCAATTGGTGGCTGTCCTACCCATGGCCATCAAGATCGACTGGTGACTGTCCCACCCATGGCCATCAAGGTCAATTGGTGGCTGTGCTACCCATGGTCATCAAGATCAACTGGTGGCTGTGCTACCCATGGCCATCTTGTCAACTGGTGGCTGTGCCACCCATGGCCGTCAAGATCAACTGGTGACTGTCCCACCCATGGCCATCAAGGTCAACTGGTGACTGTCCCACCCATGGCCATCAAGGTCAATTGGTGGCTGTCTACCCATGGCCATCAAGATCAACTGATGGCTGTGCCACCCATGGCCATCAAGATCAACTGGTGGCTGTGCCACCCATGGCCCTCTTGTCAACTGGTGACAGTCCCACCCATGGCCATCAAGATCAACTGGTGGCTGTGCCACCCATGGCCATTAAGATCAACAGGTGACAGTCCCACCCATGGCCATCTTGTCAACTGGTGACTGTCCCACCCATGGCCATCAAGATCAACTGGTGACTGTGCCACCCATGGTCATCAAGATCAACTGGTGACAGTCCCAACCATGACCATCAAGATCAACTGGTGACTGTCCCACCCATGGCCATCAAGGTCAACTGGTGACTGTGCCACCCATGGTCATCAAGATCAACAGGTGGCTGTGCTACCCATGGCCATCTTGTCAACTGGTGGCTGTGCCACCCATGGCCATCAAGATCAACAGGTGGCTGTGCTACCCATGGCCATCTTGTCAACTGGTGGCTGTGCCACCCATGGCCATCAAGATCAACTGGTGGCTGTCCCACCCATGGCCATCATGGTCAACTGGTGACTGTCCCACCCATGGCCATCAAGATCAACTGGTGACAGTCCCACCCATGGCCATCAAGATCAACTGGTGGTTGTGCGGCCCATGGCAATCAAGATCAACTGGTGGCTGTGCCACCCATGGCCATCTTGTCAACTGGTGTCTGTGCCACCCATGGTCATCAAGATCAACTGGTGACTGTCCCACCCATGGCCATCAAGGTCAACTGGTGGCTGTGCCACCCATGGTCATCAAGATCGACTGGTGGCTGTGCGGCCCATGGTCATCAAGATCAACTGGTGGCTGTCCCACCCATGGCCATCTTGTCAACTGGTGTCTGTGCCACCCATGGCCATCAAGGTCAACTGGTGGCTGTGCCACCCATGGTCATCAAGATCGACTGGTGGCTGTGCCACCCATGGCCATCTTGTCAACTGGTGGCTATCCCACCCATGGTCATCAAGATCGACTGGTGGCTGTGCGGCCCATGGTCATCAAGATCAACTGGTGGCTGTCCCACCCATGGCCATCAAGATCAACTGGTGACTGTCCCACCCATGGCCATCAAGGTCAATTGGTGGCTGTCCCACCCATGGCCATCTTGTCAACTGGTGGCTGTGCCACCCGTGGCCATCAAGATCAACTGGTGGCTGTCCCAGCCATGGCCATCTTGTAAACTGTTGGCTGTCCCACTCATGGCCATCAAGGTCAACTGGTGGCTGTCCCAGCCATGGCCATCTTGTAAACTGTTGGCTGTCCCACTCATGGCCATCAATGTCAACTGGTGGCTGTGCGGCCCATGGTCATCAAGATCAACTGGTGGCTGTGCCACCCAGGGCCATCAAGCTCAATTGGCAGCTGTGCTACTGATGAAATCTACCCGTGGTTAATTGTAGTCTCGTATACACTTAAAGTAGAAATTTAAACTACATGATCGGGTGTGAAATGAAATCTTTATTGTGTCTATTAATTATAATTGACAGTTTGAAATCTTCTTGTGGTTACAAATCAAATATTCTCAGTAATGCCCCTGCTAGCAGAAGACTTAAGAGATATAATTAAACTTAGTAGCGTACAAACAAATTCAACTTTAAAAATACTTTAATGGTTTTTTGCTCGGACTTGAGAGTTAGAATAGAAATATTGAAATACGAAATAAGGATAGCGAGTAGTTAGATAAATGATATAGAGTGATCCTGGAATGAAAATGGCTGCCCGGACCTCTATCTTTAAGGAAAATGTTATCAATCTGAATCCATCTGTTCCTACCCTTGTAATGTGCTGATTGGCTTGGATGAGTCTCAAATGTATTTGATTGGATGGTTAGTTGCCAATCATCAATTTGTAACATAGACATGACTATGTTGCATCTTTGGGTTATTTCTGTGTGTTGGAATGTTACTTACACTTATTATCAGATCTGGTATTTGCTGAATGCTATACTATTCACACTTTGAACAATGGTAGCTTCATGTTAACTATGGTGCACATTTTGATCTTCGGTAGAATTGTTTCATTTGCTTCTAGTTAGACTGCAAATGTTTCAAATCCATGCTTTGCAGATTTCTCTATAAGCTTTGAGTTTTTTTTACATTGTAATGGAATTAATTCAACTTTGTGGTTTAGGACAGAAACCATTTTAAAATGGTTTTTAAACTGGGTTGTATGTCAAACAAAATGGCTAAATCAATGATCCTTTTACCTATCAGAAATAGCTGGTTTCCTTCAGCTACCCATGGCTATCATGGTCAACTGGTGGTTGTGGGACCCATGGCAATCATGGTGGCTGACACTGGAGGAGGTGGGTCATCATTGATCCACTGCTCTCGCTCTTCCCACTCACTCATCCCAAATTCCCTGCTCTTTACGCCTGGTGCCAGAAGCCCAGAGTGGAGGCTGCAACCATCCAGGTGCCACAAAGCGTGGATTCCATCATACATTTTATGGCCTTCTACATTTGACATTGAGCTCAAGACAGTAATTTCTGTACACTTTGTTCTGTTTTTGGATGGCGATGATTCTTCTATTCCCATTTCCACTGCCTCTGGATACAACTTTTGTTTCGTTATTTGTTCCATTGTCTTGCACCATCACCTATTTGGCATTCAATCTCTCCTGCCCTCTACCCTATCAAAGACTTTCCTTTTTCTCCCTCCCTCCCCTTCACCACACCCCTTCCTTTGTCATGTTTAAAATCATACTAAGCACTCCCAGTTGTGACAAAGGGTCTTTTGTAAGAGGCAATGAAAGGAATCTAAAACAAGTTGTAGAGAAAAGCCAACTTATTTTTATTTAAAATGTTAACTATATACACAGCTCCAGTAGTTCCCTACTGGCTCTGCTGTAGCCGGTGCCTGACTGGCACATTGACTTAGTTAAGGGTCCCCCGCCCCCTTAATCGGGGGACCCCGTATTCTGCTATCTCCAGGGGGTAGTAGATCATCCCTACCCCATGTGACCCATGCAGGTCATAACAGGGTCATTGACCCAAAAAGAAGGGTTGGATATTATGGTCGAAAATTGGGTGAACTGCCCCACTCACCAAACATAAATAGGGAATGATAGTCATGCTAAGAATACAATATCGTCATGCCACTGACTGAAATTACAGAAGGCGCAGAAATTGGAAGTCCACCCACCATTTTGAAATTACTGATCGTCAAGATATTGAGCCTTTAAACGACACAATTGTCTGCAAATTTTTCATTTTTGTTCCTCTTTGCAGTCACTGGATGTGAAAATGTTTGGGAGAGCCTAACAGTAGCTATGAAGGGAAGGTACAAGGGTGGAAGTAAGGCTTGCCACCGGGCCCTGGGCTGAATGTAACGGCAGATTCTCCTGTTGAAGGTAGCACCGAGAAAGCAAAAACGGATGGGACCAGTTGAGGCATGAACTGGTCTGAACTGGATTTCAATGGAAGTGACGAATAAACTGGCAATTCTCCTGGACTGTTTGGAAATTCAGTAGGGGCTTCCAGTTTCCGAGTGATAATCAAAATAGGCACCAGTACACCTCAGCCAGCTTGAGCAGATACTTTAATACTGTACCTGCTGTCGGTTTTACTAAACCAAACACCAATGAATGCCTCTCCCTCATCCATCTTTATGTCTTAATCTCAATTACTGACTTTGTAATTCTTTCTAATTTTATTGATCTTCAGGTCTGTGTTTATCCTTGTGCCTACTGGCTGAATTTCCTTGGAGTTGCTTGCAACCTTGCCAATCACATGCAGGAATTTCCCTGCTCCCCCGTGTACAAATGAGCTGTTCCGCACCCCCCCCCCCCCCACCCCACCCCTGCTTACACCCCCACAATGTAACATTGTCACTATCTCTCCCTCTCTGATCCTTAGCTCCAGCTGTCTCTCCCCAATGTGCCCCCAACCATATCTCTCTCCCTCAGCCTCACCCCTCCCTGCTCCCCCCACCTTCCAAACATTTATATGGTCTCGCAGTTCATGTGTTGTCTGAATGAAATTCAGCCACGGTGCATGTTAACTTTATTATTTCCATTGCAGAAAGAAAATTGTAAAACATGCATATCTACATAACTGAGCATTTCATACAGATTTCCATGTGTGGATATATATTTGTACATTCAAACCTTATTTCTCTCTAGGTATTGATATGAAGAGATAGACTACTGTTTTATTGGCATAATACCACCACAAAGACGATAAAAGGACTTATTTTTGACATCAATCACTTACTTTGTTTAATTCTATTACAATTCATTGGGATACCAATCACCCTTGCATCCACCAGGTGGTTTGTGAATATGGTGTTGTGTAACCTGGCTGTCCTGGATGCATTTCTCTCCTGTGATCATAAGCGTGAATGCTGACCCACAAATAGCAGATCCATTAACTCTCAGTACAGAAACAGAAACACTGAAATAAAACATAGGTCTAGTTCAGGTTTGCAAAGTCTGCAACAAAGCATATATCATCAAATTCCACTTTAGCACATGTGGACATGGCTGCTTCAGCCAGCACAGATTGGCCATTAGGAGAAATGCATGTGCCAATCCCCAAATGAGCAATGCATCCTGTTTACGTTCCTGGAATGGTGCAGTTCTTTCTAGAATAGTTCTTTCATAATCATAAGGCAATAATCTTGAAATTTGAAGATCATTTGTTGTTCCCCAATTTGTTGGTTGCCAAATAAAACAATAGAGTTGTTTCTTTGCATAGTTTCAGCTCTGTAATGCAGTGTACAAGAGAAATCTCACCTTGTGCATTCTATGATGTACGTGAGCCATGTCATCCCTGTTATATTACTTGGGAGTAATATATGTTACTCATTTGTTATGCCGAGTTAAACTTAACTTTGATGATGAACACTCAATGTCTTCCAGTGATGACAAATTATTTATTGAGTAACAAATTATTTTCTTTAATACTTTTACTAGTAGTCAAATTAAACAAGATTGAATTAAATTAACAATGAATATAATACACTACACTCTGAGCTTGCTACATGTCTGTTCTGTAGCTACAATACAGACAGAGAGCGGGAAAACAGTTTGAGCTCGCTTATATACTCCCTGTTAGTATTGCCCTCTCGTGATCATTTGACTGTACTGACTGCACATTAACCAATCATATATTTACATATACAGAGATCACTACATCCCCCTTTTTTGTGTTATGTCAAGGGAATGTCGCTTTAAGAAATGTTTGTCTTCTCAAGTGGCTGCAGTGATGTCATTGTGTGGGTGGAGTTGGCTCTGGCTCTGCGTTTTACTTTCGTTTTGAGCTGGAAGCTGTTTTGTAGCTGAGTTTTAGTTCCGTTTTCAGTTGGAGAGCTGCATTCAAACCAAGGAGATGTATTTTGGTCTCTCTCTCTGCATGCTAAAGAATGTCTCCAGATCATTTGATGATTTAAAAGTAATACCTGTTTCTGTAAGGATTGCAAACCTATTGTCTTTGTTAAAAAGGGTCTTTGACTTATGTATGTCGTTAAAAAAGTTACTAAGGGTTACCTGTAGAGTACAGTATCTTTGGAGGGGGGGGGGGTATTTGTGTTGGTAGTTGATAAGATGTTTACTGTGTGTTTATAAAATGTTCACTGGATTCATCGAATAAACAAGTTTTGTTTAAAAATACTTTCAATCTCTGTTGCATTACACTTGTAAAGTGGACCCTTGTGCTTCCCATAACCAAAATCTATTTAAAGTTGTGGGTCAGGTGAACTCCATGATATACTTTGGTGTTCTCTAAACCCTTGCCCATAATAGTTACATATTTCCTATGTGCTGTAAAGAAAATTGTACATAAAGAAACAATGCAGTTTGTCTTGCATTATACATAGGTTATGAATCAATATGTCCAATGTTCATAAGTTTAAACAATTTGGTTTCCATCGACATCTGCTTGATCTTCTCAATTGACTTGGAGGGGTTGATACTTTAATGTCCTTCTGTTCAATTTCAGCTGCTTTTCTGACATTCACATGTTGCTTTAGAGATTGATGTAAATTCAAAGTTGGAAATACATGTTGATGAATTTGTACTTTTAAAAGGTCCCGCCTATTTCTTCTAATCAATCCACCCTCTACAGTTTTGATTATGTAGGAGTGTGGTGATGCTTGTCTGATTACCATAGCAGTTTGAGGCCATCCTCCTTCTGGATGTCGAATTCTAACAATATCAATTGCTGTTAGAGGTTCCAGTGGTTTTGCATGCATATCATAATAATGTTGTTGCATTGTTGTTGAATTTTTTTCAGCACACCCAGTTGATCTGGATTGTCGATTCGAGTCTTTGGTAGCATTGTTCTTACTTCATGATGGAAAAGCATTTGAGTCGGAGACAAACCTGAGTTTAATGATGAGGCTCTATATGGTAGTAAACAAAGAACAAAGAAATGTACAGCACAGGAACAGGCCCTTCGGCCCTCCAAGCCCGTGCCGACCATACTGCCCGACTAAACTACAATCTTCTACACTTCCTGGGTCCGTATCCTTCTATTCCCATCCTATTCATATATTTGTCAAGATGCCCCTTAAATGTCCCTATCGTCCCTGCCTCCACTACCTCCTCCGGTAGTGAGTTCCAGGCACCCACTACCCTCTGCGTAAAAAACTTGCCTCGTACATCTACTCTAAACTTTGCCCCTCTCACCTTAAACCTATGCCCCCTAGTAATTGACCCCTCTACCCTGGGGAAAAGCCTCTGACTATCCACTCTGTCTATGCCCCTCATAATTTTGTATACCTCTATCAGGTCGCCCCTCAACCTCCTTCGTTCCAGTGAGAACAAACCGAGTTTATTCAATCGCTCCTCATAGCTTATGCCCTCCATACCAGGCAACATTCTGGTAAATCTCTTCTGCACCCTCTCTAAAGCCTCCACATCCTTCTGGTAGTGTGGCGACCAGAACTGAACACTATACTCCAAGTGTGGCCCAACTAAGGTTCTATACAGCTGCAACACGACTTGCCAATTCCCATACTCAATGCCCCGGCCAATGAAGGCAAGCATGCCGTATGCCTTCTTGACTACCTTCTCCACCTGTGTAGCCCCTTTCAGTGATCTGTGGACCTGTACTCCTAGATCTCTTTGACTTTCAATACTCTTGAGGGTTCTACCATTCACTGTATATTCCCTACCTGCATTAGCCCTTCCAAAATGCATTACCTCACATTTGTCCAGGTTAAACTCCATCTGCCATCTCTCCGCCCAAGTCTCCAGACAATCTAAATCCTGCTGTATCCTCAGACAGTCCTCATCGCTATCCGCAATTCCACCAACCTTTGTGTCGTCTGCAAACTTACTAATCAGACCAGTTACACCTTCCTCCAAATCATTTACATATACTACAAAGAGCAAAGGTCCCAGCACTGATCCCTGTGGAACACCACTGGTCACAGCCCTCCAATTAGAAAAGCATCCCTCCATTGCTACCCTCTGCCTTCTATGGCCTAGCCAGTTCTGTATCCACCTTGCCAGTTCACCCCTGATCCCGTGTGACTTCACCTTTTGTACTAGTCTACCATGAGGGACCTTGTCAAAGCTAAGTGAACATCTGATTGCAAAACACTTGTTTTGCTTATTAATTGCTTTACAATGTACGCACCTTTCTCTATTTTGCCGTTTGACTGAGGAAAGTGCGGACTCGAGGTGATGTGGTTGAAATCATTTCTTTTTGAGAATTCTGCCCACTCCCAGCTCGCTAAGCAAGGACCATTATCTGACATAACGGTTTGTGGAATGCCACATCTCACAAGAGTTTCCCTACAAGCTTTGCTCACTGACGCAGAGGTGAGATCTGGAAGTCTCATCACTTCAGGAAAATTGTAGTAGTCGATGGTGAGAACAGAGTCTGTCCCTTTAGCATGGAACAAGTCAATGCCTACTTCTGCCCATGGTGACATAGCTATGTCATGCTGCTGGAGTGTCTCCTTACGTTGTGCCGGTTGATGCTGTTGAACGTGGAACACATCATTATCATGTCTGTAATGTTTTATTTATTCCAGGCCAATATACAGCTTGTTGTGCTCTTCTTTGGCACTTCTTGATTCCGTGATGTCCTTCGTGAATCTTGCTGAGCGTTTCTGACCTGAGAGTTAGCGGAATGACGATCTGGTCATTTCTTAGTAGCAATCCATCTACCACTGTAAGTTCTGCTTGTATGTTTTGTAACTGAGGACAGTGTCCTTTTGGCCAACCATGCTGTAGATGATGTATAACTCTAAGCAAGGTTGCATTTTTTTTCTGTCTCATCACGTATTTGCTTCAACTTTTCATCAGATGCAGGTTTTCTTTGTACAACTATAATTGAGCTTCTATATCGTTAATGGACTCGGGAGGTAAGTTGTCAGTATTGATGCATCCCGGTAGTGTGTCTGCTATGGGGTAACTGGGTTACGGGGATAGGGTGGAGGTGTGGGCTTGGGTAGGGTGCTCTTTCCAAGAGCCAGTGCAGACTCAATGGGCCGAATGGCCTCCTTCTGCACTGTAAATTCTATGATTCTATGATCAAGGTTCGTAGAGCTAAAGTTCATGTTGCTAAGTTTGAAATGAATTTCCCCAGGAAATTAATGAATCCAAGAAATTGAAGCGTAGCTTTCTTAACTTTTGGCTGCAGCATATTCTGTATTGCAGATATCTTTTCATTATCTGGCCTGGCATCTTGAACTGATACAGTATCACCCAAGAAATTAAAGAACAAAGAACAAAGAAAAGTACAGCACAGGAACAGGCCCTTCAGCCCTCCAAGCCTGCGCCGACCACACTGCCCTTCAAAACTAAAATCTTCTACACTGCCGGGGTCCGTATCCCTCCATTTATGCATTTGTCAAGGTGCCCCTTAAACGTCACTATCGTCCCTGCTCCTCCGGCAGCGAGTTCAAGGCACCTACTACCCTTTGTGTAAAAAACGTGCCTCGTACATCTCCTCTAAACGAATTCAAAGATGAACTTGCAAACATGCACTTGGACTGGGTGAGTTTTAGTCCATATTCATGTATTTTGTGAAATACTTTTCGTAATCCTGCAATATGTTCTTCCTCCGCAGTTGACCAAATGATAATGTCATCTACATAAACTCTGGCACCTTCAATATTTTCTGTTATCTGCTCCATGATTCGGTGAAAAATCTCTGAGGTTGCGATGCTCCCGAAAGGCACTCGGTTAAAACAGTAACGTCCAAATGGCGTGTTGAACGTACAGAGTAATTTGCTGGAATCATCTAGTTGCATCTGCCAGAAACTTTGTGACGCGTCTAATTTTGTAAATATGTGTGCGTTTGCTATCTCAGAAGTTCTCGCTTGGGGATAGGGCAGTGTTCCCTACGGATGTTCTTGTTTAGATCTTTAGGATCCATACAGATTCTGAGATCTCCTGAAGTTTTCTTGGCGCAAACCAATGAGCTGACCTTGTCAGTCGGATGCGTGACTCTTGAGATGATTCCTTAAGACTGTAATCTATGTAATTCTGCTTTTAGTCTTTCACGCAGAGGAGCTGATGAATGTTGGTGATTGAAGATCCTCCACTCTATCAATGATGCCGACAAAGAACATTTTTCCAGGGCCAAATTGTCCTCATCATCTGAAAGATTCTTTTTTGAATTGTTGTTTTCCATTTTATCAATGCTGCGAACATTGATATGTTGTTGTTTCTAGGTTGTATTATGATATAAACCTGTTGACTTGCATTGAGAAGCAAAATGGTACTAGGTGCCGTACAGGAGGTGTTGTGGGCGGCACGATAGCACAGTGGTTAGCACTGTTGCTTCACAGCTCCAGTGACCCGGGTTCGATTCCTGGCTTGTGTCACTGTCTGTGCGGAGTCTGCATGTTCTCCCCGTGTCTGCGTGGGTTTCCTCCGGGTGCTCCGGGTTCCTCCCACAAGTCCCGAGAGATGAATTGGGCATTCTGAATTCTCCCTCTGTGTACCCGAACAGGCACTGGAATGTGGCGGTGAGGGGATTTTCACAGTAATTTCATTGCAGTGTTAATGTAAGTCTACTTGTGACAATGAAGATTATTATTATTTTAAAGGGACAATTTAAAGGTAAATGGTTCAGACAACTGGGTGGAGGGAGTGTGGTTGACCTGTGGGTGGGGGGTGTTGGACTGGAATGTGGGAGGGGCGGGGGTCGGACCAGAGGTGGGGTTCAGGGGTTCAGGGCAGGGAGTTGGGGCAATGCTGGGGGTGGAGGTTAGTATAGAAGGCGGGGGGGGAGGGAAAACCGGTCGGACCGGAAGGGGGTGTCAGAACGGAGGTGGGGGGGGGAGGGTTCAGACTGGAGGTGGGGGGGATCAGTCTGGGAGATGGGGGGAATTGGACCAGGTGACATTGGGGGGGGGGGGGTACCCCAGTGGTGTCCTATGTGAGGCCATGGTGTTTAAATAGACTGGCGTTAGAAGTGACTTTTTCCCTCTCTCAGGGTAAAACTGGCAGAACCTTCTGAAGTTAGCAATTTAAATCGCTTGTGTCGGATGGTTCTCAGCCCAGCACAATTATCCAGGGGAAGTTAGCACTATTGAACATTGCTGGGTAAACCCTGATGTGGGAACTCCTCGAGAATTCCCCAGCGCATCGTCAGGCACCCCCTAAATGTGACGCTGGGGAACCCAGAAGTTGCTTTTATGTAGCACCCGACACAGTGACAGATTCCACACTAGATTATTTACTCTTCATAAATTCTCAGATTTAGAAAAATTGAAATATTAATCTCAGGTTGCCACATTTGGCAAAGTCCGAAAGTACAACAGGGATAGTAATAGGGAAAAGACAGGCAGTACATCTGTGTTTCGAGTTCTGATGTTTGCATCAGAGCTGCTGAAAATGTAATATCTCAGTAACTTTGGTTTCCAATACTACCCATGATATCGTAACAAAATTACCATGTAATTTGTCAATTTACTTGCTTATTTGTGTACCTTATGAGATTGGCACGTCTAAGTCATTGTTCAAAGCTTAAAAATTGTGAAGAGAGGGTGATGCCAGGGTATTAGTTTATCTTCATTGGAACTATCCAATAGATGTTGACATGTCATAGCTGTGGCTTGGTGAGAACATGCATTAATTAATATTAAAAGAAAACACCTTACACAATACAGGTAAATGTGCTTTGAATGCATATTTACTTAACATCTTGTTCCTGTGCTCCAGAACTTTGTGCCCCTAGCCAAGCTGTTCCAGTACAGCTACAACACTGGCACCCACCCTACAATATGTGGAAAATTGCCCAAGTATATTCTGTATACAAATGACAGGACAAATCCAACCCGGCCAATTACCGCTCCTTCAGTCTACTCTCAATCATCAATAATGTGATGGAAGGCGTCATCGACAGTGCTATCAAGCGGCTCCTCCTTAGCAATTACTTGCTCACTGACAGTCTGTTTGGGTTCTGCCAGGATCACTCAGCTCCTCGCCTCATTACAGCCTTCAAACATGGACAAAAGAGCTGAATGCCAGAGGTGAGGTGAGAGTGACCACCCTTGACATCAAGGCATTTGATTGAGTGTGGCATCAAGGAGCCCTAACAAAACTGGAGCCAATGATAATCAGGGAGAAAACTCTGCTGGTTAGAATCATACCTGGCACAAAGGAAGATATTTGTGGTTGTTGGTGGTCAAATATATCAGTTTCAGGACATCACTGCAGGAGTTTCTCAGGGTAGTGTCCTAGGCCCAACCATCTTCAGCTGCTTCATCAATGATCTTCCTTCCATCATAAGGTCAGAAATGGGGATGTTCGTTGATGATCGCAGAATATTCAGCACCATTTGCAACTCCTCAGATACTGAAGCAGCCCAAGTCCAAATGCAGCAAGGCCTGGACAATATCCAGGCTTGGGCTGACAAGTGGCAAGTAGCATTCATGGCACACAAGTGCCAGACATGACCAATGACCAAGAGAGAATCTAACCATCATCCTTTGACATTCAAAGGCATTATCATCTCTGAATTCCCCACTATCACCATCCGGGGGTTACATTTGGCCAGAAACTGAAACGTACTAGCCATATAAATATGGTGGCTACAAGTGCTGATTAGGGGCTAGGACCCCTGCAGTGAATAACTCACCTCCTGATTTCTCCCCCCCCCCCCCCCCCTCCCCCCAAAAGCCTGTCCACCATCTACAAAGCACAAGTCAGGTGAGTGAGGGAATACTCTCCACTTGCTTGGATGAGTGGAGCTCCAATAACACTCAAGAAGCTCAACACTACCCAGGACAAAGCAGCCCACTGGTACCCCATCCACAAACTCTTTCCATCACTGACGCTCAATGGCAGCCGTGTGTACCATCTACAAGATGCACTGCAGGAACTCACTAAGGCTCCTTAGACAACACCTTCCAAACCTATGACCGGTACCATCTCGATGGACAAGTGCTGCAGATGTATGGGAGCACCACCACCTGGAGGCCCTCTCCCAACCACTCATCCTCCTGTCAAGAAAACAGGAAAATGTAATGTTTTCCCTTTAGTAATATCATTGCTATGCTTTTTATGTACTGGAAGACAAGCTGTTGGGATTGCAAATATGGCAATTGGAGTAAGAAACAGGGGCTGCAAGAATCAAAACCAAAGCAAGAATTATTTTGATGTGCTAATAAACCAAGAGGAACCTCAATCAGACATTTACATAAAGCAATAACAAAAGTAGTTTTGAATGGAGTTGTTTCAGTTCAAAGGGGATATATGCAGGTTGTGAAAGGTGTAAGTAAATAAGGTAGGTATGTATATTTTTTAAAAGCCAAAGAGCTAAAGTAAAGAAATAAATTTAATCAACTCTGCAAAGAAAGCACTTTCGAAGAGATTGAAGGAAAAATAGTGAGATCAGAAGGAAGGATCACATTTAAGGAAATACTGAAGCCTATGTGAGGGGACATGGTGGCCTCCTTCTGCATTGTAGGAAATCGATAATTGCTGTGACTGGCAGGGGATGCACTGATGTATCACGTTTTCAATAGCTTTATCTATTCCCAGCCACCAGATATAACTGCGAGCAGCATCTTCATTTTTGCCTGGCCCAGGTGCGCAGTGTAATTCTTGCAAGAGGTGTTCCTTCGCTGGGGCTAGTATTACAACACGAGAGCCCCAAAGGATTATTCCATCCTCACAGATGAGCTTGTCCCTGCAGGTTTAATAGACCTCAGCTGTTCA
Source organism: Scyliorhinus torazame (assembly GCF_047496885.1). Taxonomy (NCBI): domain Eukaryota; kingdom Metazoa; phylum Chordata; class Chondrichthyes; order Carcharhiniformes; family Scyliorhinidae; genus Scyliorhinus; species Scyliorhinus torazame. Next base: position 178,127,121 of record NC_092721.1, on the reverse strand, counting down.
GACTTCTTACGGTGCCAATCTGTAGCATCCATTTCACCTTGGATAATACCCGGAGCTTGGTGGGTCCTTTTTGTATGTATGCTCGACACCGGCAAGATGTCAAGGAAATTCAGCGGCAAGATGATTTCTTGGGATACTGGCGGTGGCGTGAAGCTCTTTGTCAGGGGTAGTCGACTCAATGCACCCGCATTGGAGATTTGGGTGACGGATCGATGTTGGAAGGTATCATTGCAGGCTGCTAGCAACAAGGCCCAATGTTGCACTCTGGCGGAGGCAATTGGGGTGATCAATTTGTCTTCCCTTAAAAGGCCCACTAACGGCTTAAGGTCAGTAACTAATGCTGTCTGTGTTAAAATTGGTGGAACTTTTTAACACCATAGATGATGGCAAGTCGCTCCTTTTCAATTTGGACATATCTTCGCTCAAATTCTGAGAGATGCCTTGAGACAAAGGCAATTGGCCGTTCTGATCCATCTTATGGGATAGAACTGCCCCTATCCCGTATGGTGATGCATCACATGTGAGAGCAATTAGCTTCCTCAGGTCAATAATAATAATCTTTAATAATGTTACATGTAGGCTTACATTAACACTGCAATGAAGTTACTGTGAAAATCCCCTCGTCGCCACACTCCGGCGCCTGTTCGGGTACACTGAGGGAGAATTCAGAATCTCCAATTCACCTAACAAGTTTGTCTTTCGGGACTTGTGGGAGGAACCCGGAGCAAACCCATGCAGACACGGGGAGAACATGCAGACTCCGCACAGACAGTGACACAAGCCAGGAATCGAACCTGGGTATGGGACCAATACTCACTTTCATAGAATCCCAGGAGGCCTTTCGACCCATCAAAAGAGTACTCTACTCATGTCCGCTCCCCCGTCCACCCTACCATAACTCTGTAACATAACCTGCACATCCCTGGACACTAAAGGGACAATTTAACATGGCTAATTCACCTAACCCGCCCATCTTTGGACTGTGGGAGGAAGCTGGAGCACCCGGAGGAAACCCATGCAGACACGGGGAGAATGTGCAGACTCCGCAAAGACATGGTTAAGTTTTTTCTTACTCAAACATCTACAGTTCTTACTGTCCATTATTACTGGTTAGCTTTCTCTTGTACTCTAGTTTTGTCCTCCTGATCAGTCCTTTGTCATTCTTTGATGTTCTTTATATTCTTTCCAATCTTCTGACCTGCCACTCATCTTTGCACCAAATATGTGCTTTTTATTTAAGTTTAATACTGTCTTTAACTTCTTTAGTTAACCACAGGTGGGCCCTCCCCTGGAATTTTTCTTTCGCATTGGGATGTGTTGATTCTTGGTATTTTGAAATGTCCCTTTAAATGTCTGCCACTGAACATCTGTTGATCTATCCTTTATGCGTATTTGCAGGCTTACCTTAGCTAGCTCCCCTTGCAAGCCCTCATAATCACCGTTATTTAAGTTCAACATAGTCTTGGATGCACTCGTCTCTCTCTCTGAAACTGAATGTAAAGTTAAATCATATTATGATCACTGCTACCTAGGGGTGTCTTCACTAGGAGGTGATCATTAATCCTATCCCATTGCACAATACCAGGTGTAGTGTAGCCTGCCTGCTGGTTGACTCCAGAACTTGCTGTTCTCAGAAACTATGCCAGAAACATTCCCCGAAGTCCTCAATAGATTGTACTTATTACTTCATATTTGCGTTATAATTTCTTCCGTCTTGATTCAAATGCTGTGTGCATTCAGATCCTTAAGTTTTGCCCTTTTAGTATTTTTGTAGCATCTGGCCTGGTCTGCTGCTTTACGCTTAGATCTGCATTTTTTGTTCTGGCCAGGGGTATTCATTATTTAGGAAGGGCAGACAAAAATGGGAAAGGAGGTGAGGTAGCATTGTTGGTGAAGGAGGAAATCAATGCAATAGTAAGGATGGATATTGGCTCTGAAAATCATGATGTGGAATTTGTTTTATTTGGGATAAGAAACACAAAGGAGCAGGAAACATCGTTTGGGGTTTTCGACAGGCCTCAAACAGTCCAGGGTTACAGATCAAGAGCTGGAAGGTGAAATGTAGACAAAATAGTTCTTTCTTAGAAGAACTTGGAGCAGGAGTAGGCAATTTAGCCCCTCGAGCCTGCTCCACCATTCAATACAATTATGGCTGATCGCATCATGGCCTCAACTCCACCGTCCTGCCCATTCTCCGTAACCCGTCAACCCATTATTAATTTAAAATCTGTCTAACTCCTCCTTAAATTTACTGACTGTCCCAGCATCCACCACACTCTGGGGTAGCAAATTCCACAGATTCACGACCCTTTGGGAGAAGATGTTTCTCCTCATCTGTTTTAAATTTGCTACTCCTTATCCTGGGACGATGACCTCTCATTCTGGAATGCCCCACAAGAGGAAGCATCCGCTCCACGTCTATGTTATCCATACATTTATCATCTTATATACCACAATTTGATCTCTACTGAGGCTGTTTAGCACAGGGCTAAATCGCTGGCTTTGAAAGCAGACCAAGGCAGGCCAGCAGCACGGTTCAATTCCCGTAACAGCCTCCCCGAACAGGCGCCGGAATGTGGCGACTAGGGGCTTTTCACAGTAACTTCATTTGAAGCCTACTTGTGACAATAAGCGATTTTCATTTCATTTCATTCCCAAAGTCTTCTAAATTCTAGAGTACAGATTGAGCATCCCTTATCCGCAATTCCAAAATCCGCACTTTTCTTCAAGCGCACCGCATGTGTGCAGTTCCCAACGTGCCCCACACAAGCGCTGTTCCCACAATTCCGCAATTCACAGTTCCAACATGCACTGCAAATGCGCAGTTCCCAACATTCTGCACATGGGCAGTTCCCAATGCGCGCCGCTCTTATGCAGTATATTCCGAAATCTGAAAAATTCCAAAATCCGACACACATTCAGCCCCAAGCATTTGGTACAAGGGATTTTCAGCCTGTATGGGCCTAAACTGCTCAATCTCTCTTCATAAGACAAACCCCTCATCTCTGGAATCAACCTAGTGAACCTCCTCTGAACTGCCTCCAATGCCACCACATCATTCCTCAAATAAGGGAAACAAAACTGTGCACAGTACTCCAGGTGTGGTCTCACCAATATCTTGTACAGTTGCAACACTTCTTTACCTTTACACCTCTGTTCTTTAGCTATAAATGGCAAGTCCATTCACTTTCTTTATTACATGATACACCTACATGCTCATTTTCTGTGACTCATGCACGAGGACACCCAGATCCCTCTGCATTGGAGCACCCCAAAGTCTTCCCCCATTTAAATAATAAGTTGACTGCCCATTTTTCTGACCAAAATGAATGCTTATCCATGTTAAACTCCATCTCCACATTTTGGCCCACTCACCTAACCTATCTTGCAGTGTTAATGAGAGCCTACTGGTGACACTAATAAAGATTATTATTATGCGGTTATTATTCCCTCATTACAACTTACTGCCCCACCTATTTTAGTGTCACCTGCAAGTTTGGCTATAGAGCCTTCTATCCCTGTATCCAAGTTGTTAATATAGATTGTAAATTTGCACCAAATCCTGTGGTACCCCACTAGTTACACCTTGCCATTCAGAAAAAGACCCATTTATTCCGGCTCTCTGTCTTCTGTCAGTCAGCCACTCTTCTATCCAAGGTAATAAATGACCCCTAATCCCATGTGATCTACCCTTGCGAATTAACATTCTGTGTGGCACCTTATCAAACACCTTCTGTAAGTCCAGATGTACTACATCTACAGGATCCCTGTAATCCACTTGCCTTCTTATATCTTTGAAGAACTCCAGCAAAATAGTCAAACATGATTTAACCTTCATAAAACCATGCTGACTCTGATGGATTGAGTTTTGATTTTCCAAATGTCGTGACAATACTTCCTTAATAATGGATTTGAACTATTTCTTAATAATAGGTATTAAACTAACTGGTCTGTAATTTCCTACATTCTGCCTCCCTCCCTTTTTGAATAAGGGTGTTACATTAGCATTTTTCCAACCCACTGGAACCTTTCCCGTGTTCAGGGAATTTTGGAATATTATAACCAATGGATCCACTATCTTTACTGCCACTTCCTTTAACACAGTAGGATGTAGGCCATCAGGCTTGGGGAACTTGTCTGCCTTCAATCCCAATAGTTTAAGTACTGTTTCCATATTGATACTGATTGTTCTAAGTTCCACCCTTTCTATTACATAGATTATCATGGAATTTACAGTGCAGAAGGAGGTCATTCGGCCCATCGAGTCTGCACCGGCTCTTGGAAAGAGCACCCTACCCAAGGTCAACACCTCCACCCTATCCCCATAACTCAGTAATCCCACCCGACACGGAGGGCAATTTTGGACACTAAGGGCAATTTATCATGGCCAATCCACCTAACCTGCACATCTTTGGACTGTGGGAGGAAACCGGAGCACCCGGAGGAAACCCACGCACACACGGGGAGGATGTGCAGACTCCGCACAGACAGTGGCCCAAGCTGGAATCGAACCTGGGACCCTGGAGCTGTGAAGCAATTGTGCTATCCACAATGCTACCGTGCTGCACCTCTGAATTACCCGTCCCTATAGGGATGGTACTAGTGTCCTCCACTGTGATGAGGCAAAATATTGATTTAGCATCTCCACCATTTCTGTATTCTCCACTATTAACTCTCTGGTTTCATCTTACTTAGCAACTCTCTTCCCTTTTATGAACGTATTGAAGCTTTTGCTATCTGTTTTGATATTTTGCACTAGTTTTCTTTCATAATTTGCCTTAGCTCTTTTTATTACTTTTTTAGTAACCCTTTGTTTACGTTTGAATGTTTCCCAATCTTCCAGCCTGCCACTGGCCTTTGCAGCATGGTATATCTTAGTTTTGTCTATAAATTGTCCTTAACCTCCTCGTTTAACCATCAATTTGCTTTTCCCCGTCTTACCGTCTTTCTTCCTCTCTGCAATATATTTTAGTTGTGAGGAATTGAGTATGTCCATAAACAAATGCCACTGCTCCTCAGCTGTCCTACCTTTTGGCCTTCCTGCCAACTCTACTTGGGCCAAACCTGTCCTGATGCCGATGTAAGTACCTTGTTTAATTCCAGAACGTTAGTGTGGGACTCCACCTGCTTGCCCCCAAATTGAATTTTGAATTCTATCATACTATGGTCACTATTCCCTCAAGGATCTTTAACTATGAGGTCATCAATTAATCCCTCCTCATTACACAATACCAAATCCAGAGTACCCTGCTCGTTGGTTCCACAATATATTCCACAAGAAGCAATCTCTAATGCATTCAGTGAACTCTCCCTTGAGGCGACCCTTGCCAATTTGATTAATCCAGTCTATGTGCATATTAAAATCACCCATGATTAATTCCATATCTTTCTTACAAGCCCCCAGTATTTCCTGATTTATACTGTGCCCCACTCCAAAACTAGTTTGGGGACCTATAGATGACACCTACCAGGGACTTCTTCCCTGTGCTTTTTCTTATTTCTACCCAGACTGATTCTACATCTTGATCTCCAGTGCTTATGTCATTTCTCATGACGGCATTGATCCCTTTATGCAGCAGCAAAGCTACACCTCCTCCTTTTCCTTTCAGTCTAGCCTTCTGTAACATTGAGTACCCATAGATATTCAATTCCCAGACCTGGTCTCCTTGTAACCATGTCTCAGTATTTGCCACCAAATCATATCTTTTTGTCTCTATTTGCACCGTTAACTCATTAATGTTGGTCCGAATGCTTGTGTATTCAGATACAAAGCTTTTAAATTTGTCCTATTGTCAAATTTCCCGACTCTTTTATAATTCCTTGTTGCAAAAAGACATTCACCTGTTGTCCCTCGCTTTTATTTTCTGGTAGCCATCCGCCACATCACTAATCTGCACACTTACCTTCTCCTTTGATTTTCTAATTTTCCCTGCAACTGTACCCTCCTCCCCCCTCATACTCACTAAAGGAGGAGAGGGGATCTGGTCGAAGTATTTAAAATACTAAAAGGGATTGATAAAATAAATGTAGACAAAATGGTCCCCCTTGTGGGACAATCTAGAACGTGATTTAGATTGAGAGGCTGTAAATTTAAAACTGAGATGAGGAGACACTACTTCTCGCAGAGGGTGGTGAGCTTGAGGAACGTGCTGCCTCATAGTGCAGTGGAGTCTGAATCAATAAATGGTTTCAAGAAGGAGATAGATATATTTGTGATTTTAAAAACGAGTTAAAGCGATATCAGAATAGGCTAGAAGGGCTGAATTGCCTACTTCTGCTCCGAATTTCTATGTTCCCCCCACTCCCCCCTTCAGTTTAAAGCCCTATCTACAGTCCTGGCTATGCGATTTACCAGGATTCTGGTCCCAGCATGATTTAGGTGAAGACCGTCCAATCAGAATAGATCCCATCTTCCCCAGTACTTGTGCAAAGTCCCATGACTTCAAACCCATTCTTCCCACTACAATCTTTAAGTCATGCATTTACCTCCCTAACCTTATTGACTCTGTGCCAATTAGCTCATGGCTCAGGTAGTAATACAGAGATTATTACCTTTTTGGTTCTGCTTTTTAATTTAGCCCTTAGCTGCTCATATTCCCTTAGCAGAACCTCTGTCCTTCTTTAATTAATTATCTTGCTGTGCAGAGTTCCTTGGGGAAGAGTGACCATGATGGAATTCTTTATTAGAGAATGAAGTAGTCAAATCAGAAACTAGGGTCCTGAAACTTAATAAAGGGAACTATGAGGATATGAGGCGCAAATTGGAAAAGATAGATTGGGGAACCTTACTAAAGGGTTGACGGTGGGTAGCCACTGTTTCACATTTAAAGAACGTGTGCATGAATTACAACAATTATTCATTCCTGTCTGGTGCAAAAAGAAATGAGGAAAGGTAGCTTAGAAAAGAAATTAGGGATAATATTAAATCCAAAGAGGAGATATAAAAAGCAACGAACCCGAAGACTGGAAGCGTTTTAGAATTCAGCAAAAGAGGACAAAACAATTTGATCAAGAGGGGGAAAATAAGAGTACGAGAGTAAAACTGCAGGGAACTGTAAAAGCTTCTAAAAAATGTGAAGAGAAAAAGATTAGTAAAGACAAATGTAGGTCCCTTAGTCAGAAGCTGGGGAAATTAAAATGGAGAACAAAGAAGTGGCAGAAGAATTCAACACATACTTTGATTCTCCCTTCACAAAACAAAGCCCAAATAACCTCCCAGAAATGTTAGGGAAGCAGAGGTCTAGTGAGAGGGCAGAATTGAAGGAAATCAGTATCAGTAAGAAAATGGTGCAGGAGATTTGTGTCGTAGAAGCCCTACAGGGCAGGAGACCATTCAGCCCATCAAGTCTGTACTAACCCTCTGAAAGACCACCCGATCCCCTGCCCGATCTCAGAACCCCCCCTAACCTTTGGACACTAAGTTGCAATGCAGCATGGCCAATCCACCTAACCTGCACATCTTTAGACTGTGGGAGGAAACCGGAGCACGCGGAGGAAACCCACGCAGACACGGGGAGAAAGTGCAAAGTCAACCAAGGCTGGAATTGAACCGGGGTCCCTGGCGCTGTGAGGCAGCAGTGCTAACCACTGTATCGCAAAATTAATGGGTTTAAAAGCTGACAAATCACCAGGGCCTGATAATCTTCATACGAGTATTAAAAGAAGTGACCCTGAAAATGTTGGATGCATTGATGGTAAACTTCCAAAATTCTATACTCTGAAGCAGTTCCTAGATTGGAGGGTGGCAAATGTAGCCCCACTGTTTAAAAAGGGAGAGAGAGAAAAAAAAAGTGTGAATTTCAGACCAGTTAGCTTGACAGCAGTAGTGGAGAAGTTGCTGGAGTCTATTATAAAAGATGTGGGACTTCCGGTGGCAGCCATGGAGTGAATGGTTGCATATTTGGTGGCTCCCGCGCAAGGCAGTATTTTCTGGTCTTTTCCCCGTCCGGAGGGTGAAGTTTCTGATGGAAAGAGGTGTAGGAGTAACTGTAGAAGTGTTACTCCTCTGGTGTGGCTGGTGGATGGATCCATGAATAGGAGTGGGGCGAGAAGACAGAGCTGCTGGAACAGGAGAGTCTTCGTGGTGCGCCACAGGATAAGATGGTGGAGGACAAGGGGTCTGCCCTGCCCACCCAGTGGTCAACGAAGCAGCTTGTGGAGTTCAGCCAGCAGAGGAAGGAGGCCCTGGAAGACATGGCCAAAGTGGTCGAGCCGATCAAAGCAGGGATCAAGAGAGTGGAGCAGAGGCTGGAGTCCCAAGGGCCTGGCGATCCAGAAAGTGGAGGAGGCGGTGGGGGAGCACGAGGAGCAATTTGCCTCACTGTTGGTTGAGACAGGAGTGATGCAGGAGACCCAGGAGAGGATGAAGGAGAAGGTGGAGGATCTGGAGAATCGCTTCAGAAGGCAAAATCTGAGGATCGTGGTAAGGGCATACAACAAGGCTAGGGAGAGGGGAGGGAACACCCCCTAAAGTATCACAGGTTTCCAATGCCCTGATATTGAAAAAGGACAAAGTCCCAGAGCAGTGTGGGTTGTGCCGCCCGATATCGCTATTGAACGTAGACACCAAGTCGTTAGCGAATGTGTTGGCTTCGAGAATTGGAGACTGCGTCCCGGGGGTGATAGGCAAGGATCAAACGGGGTTCCTGAGAGGCAACTGTCGGCGAATGTAAGGAAGCTACTCAATGTAATTATGTTGCCTCCGGAGGGGCAGGAGGTGGAGGTGATAGTGGCGATGGACAGGGAGAAGGCGTTTGATTGGGTGGAGTGGAAATATCTGTGGGAGGTGCTGGGGCGGTTCGGGTTTGGGCAAGGGTTTGTGGACTGGGTCCGGTTGCTGTACAAGGCACCAGTTGCAAATGTGCGGATGAACTGAGTGAGTTCGGGATATTTTGGGCTGCATCGGGGGACAAGGCATTGGTGCCCGTTCTCCCCGTTGCTCTTTGCCTTAGCAAGAGCCACTGGCAATGGCGCTTTGGGTGTCAAGGGATTGTGCAGGGGGGCGCCGAGCACAGAGTCGCTGTACGCGTATGACCTGCTGTTATACATTTTGGACCCACTGGGTGGTATTCGGGCATTATGGGGACTTTGGCCAGTTCTCTGGGTACTAGTTGAACATGGGAAAGAGCGAGGTACTCCCGATTGAAGCTAGAGGGCAGTAGAGGATGTTAGGGGAGCTCTCGTTTAAGGTAGTGGGGGCGAGCTTTTGATATTTGGGCATCCAGGTGACGCGGGGTTGGGCACAGCTGCACTTGACGCGGTTGGTGGAGCAGACGAAGAGGTGGGATATGTTGCCACTGCCGCTGGAGGGGTGGGTGCATACAGTAAAAATGACGGTGCTGCCAAGGTTTCTGTTCTTATTTCGGAACCTCCCAATCTTTGTCCTGAAGGCGGTCTTTAAAAGGATTAGTGCACTGATTTCTGGGTTTGTGTGGGCGGGGGGCTGGATGCCAGGTTTTGGGGGTGGCGGCAGAAAGGGAATGAGCGATTTGGCGACCTGTTTATAGGGGGCAGATTGGCAAAGTTGAAGGACCTGGAGGAAGAATAGGAGCTGCCCAGGGGGGACGGTTTTATGTACCTGCGGGTCCGGGACTTCGTGAGGAGAGGTGCCATCTTTTCCTGGTCTACAAGGAGTTTATGGATTGGGAGGGGACCCCGGCAGGAGATATAAAGCGCAAGTGAGAGGAGCTGGGAGGGGATGTAGAGGCCGGGACGTGGCCTGAAGGCCTGTGGAGGGCGAATGCATCCTTGTTGTGTGCGAGGCTAAGCTTCATTCAGTTTAAGGTAATTCATAGAGCACATATGACGGTAGCATGGATGAGTGGGTTCTTTAATGGTAGAGGATAGGTGTGGGCGGTGTATGGGGAGACCCACAAATCATGCCCACAAGTTTTGGGCATGTCCGAAGCTAAAGGTGTTCTGGCAGGGGTTTGTGGACATAATGTCCAAGGTGCTGGGGATGAAGGTGGCCCCATGTCCAGAAGTAGCGATTTTTGGGGTGTCGGAAGACCCCGAGAGTCCAGGGGGAGAGGGTGGGTGTTGGTTATTTATGTTCTCCAATTTTTCTTCAGTTTTGGTTTGTTTTTATGAAGTCGCCTAAATAAAATATTTTTAAAAATAAATTATTATTATTACAGACGTGATAATAGAATATTTGGAGATCATTAACAGGATTGGACAAAGCCAGCATGGGAAAAAGCAAATCAAGTTCAACTATGTAATTAGTTAGATCAGGGAAAACTATGGATGTGGTGCACTCGAATTTTCAGAAGGTTTTTTGATAAGGTCCCTCGTAAGAGGTTTGTGGGCAAAATTAAAGCACTTGAGATAGGGGGATGGCATGGATCAAAAATTAGTTGACAGACAGGAAACAGGTGGGAATAAATGAGCAAATGGCTTTCAATGCAAGAGAATTTGACTTCAAAAATAGGGAGATCTTACTGCAATTATATAAACACCTGGAGTATTGTGCGCAGTTTTGATTTCCCTACCTGAAAAAGAATACACTTGCCATAGAGGAATTGCAGCAGAAGTTCACTAGGCTGATAGCAGGGTTGATGGGACTGTCCTATGACAGAGATTGGTTCGACTGGGCCTGGATTCACTGGAAGTTAGGAGATCCGATTGAAACGTATAAAATGCTAACAGAGCTGGACTGATTAGATGCAGGGAGGATGTTTCTCGTGTTTGGGGAATCTAGAACTGGGGACATAGTCTCAGGATATGGGGCAGACCATTTAGGACTGAGGTGAGGAAATATTCCTTTACTCAAAGGGAAACTGGAATTTTCTACCACTTGTGGAGGTCAAGTCACTGAATGTATTCAAAAATAGATACATTTTTAGATTTTAATGGCATCAAGAGGTATGGAGAGAAAGCGGAATCCAGCATTGACATGGACCATCAGCCATGATCATATTGAATGGTGGAACAGATTAAAAGGACCAAATGGTCTATTTCTGCTCCTAGTTTCTATGCCAATAATTTCCCATATCAGTACCTTTCTCTCTTACCTTGTCTCGACACTCTGCTACACAGACTTTGATCCCTTGCCCCCACAATTTAGCCGAGGACTAATGGTAAATTAGTCACAAGTGCACAAATGACATATGGATGCCATTATTGCAATTTGGAGATGGCGGGCTGTGAGGAGAGTATACTTTCCACCTGGGAATAAATAAATCTGGGTCGGTGCAAGAATATTAGGTGCCCTAGGTAAACCTTCAGCCTTGCTACTTTTGAAGATTATGCATTAGTATGAATAAAAATTCTGCATTTATAATCAGATTTATTTTACGTGGAATATTGTACTATCGTACATTCTCATTGTTCTACACTTTTCACAGGATATGCACTAGCAAAATTGTACAGTGTGTGTAATGTGGCTCACACGTTGTAAGACTATGTTCCTGCAACAGTTACTAGATGATTTTATGGCCAATTTAAAGTAAAGTTGCGATAGTCCCAGATGACCATAGGCTGCTTTCTCCTCTGAAGGGGAGAGCTGACTGGCACTGATTTAACCCGAGGATCATCGCACCTCAGACAAGGGGACAAGGTTGAGAAGGCAAGGCCTTCATGAATAACCTCAGGCGGTACAGGAATTGAACCGGTGCTGTTGGCCTTGCTCTGCATCATGAACCGCTATCCAGCCAACGGAACTAAACTGACCCACCACTACGATAACGTGGGCTATTTAAATTATGTTCTTTGACATTATTGAAATACAAGTTGATTTCAGTCAGTCATTTGGATGTGTAGAGAAACCGAGCCAACACCATGGCAGTCTGAGCTTGATATTAATAGAGCCATTCTGGGACAGGACGAGTATTGCCTGCATAGGGCAACATGACTAAATCCAATAATACCCAAAACGTGCCTCAAACATGCACATTATGTATCAGGAGTTACTGCCATGGAAACCTTGGCTACTTTAGACACAAAGACCAATTGGAGCAACTGATTTGTGGCCCAGACTGAGATCAGATAATTCAGCACAGACGCTGAATTGAAGTTGGGGCTTCCGGTTTGATATGATTTAATGTTTCTTCAATGCAGCATCAAAACATTTACTGACACAAGATCAGAATAGAAGAAGCTATCTAGAAGCACTTTCAACTTGTTGTTTTGTAACAAAGATTTGCAACACAACTGAACGCAAGCAACTTGTCAGTTTCTGTTTAATTTTTCATACCATAGGTGAGCACTTGGAGAAGCACATTATACAGCTTACTTGAATCTAATGCAATCAGAGGAAACAAAAATAATTCCACTGATAAAAAGCTCATAACAGTTTGAATACTGCGAACATAAATAAATAAAATTTGTAAAAAGGTTACATGAAACAGCTTTGGATGGAATGATATTTTCATATACATTATATACATTAAAAAAATGTGACTTAAACCATAACTGCATCCCCAAAGTCTACATGGCTAATAAGATATGCATTACACATCTGTTAATTTACAGAATTGGCAAACTTTACCAGTATAATACAACATAATTGAGTGCATACAAGAACAACTTAGTTTTCTTCTATTACAATGTTCTCAACTATGACCATTTTAGTTTTACAAACAGGCCATTTTCTACTCAAACTTTTGACAAATTCTTTTGAATTGAAATAAGGCTCCAAATGTTGCACAAATTGCCCCACTGAAAAGACGTGAGCTAAATTAAAAATGAGCACACTTGTCCTGCAAAGCTATTTACATCTCCATTCCGATTGCTTGTTCTTCTGTGACGTTAGTGGTGTGTTTGAGTTTCTTAATTTTATGTCCCGTATGATATCTGGAGAGAATCTTAATAAGCAATGCAACACTTTTGGAACAAAATTAACAGGAAAACAGGTTTTACACAATTAATGAAATTACTTTGCGCCAACTTTCTTTTGCATCTTGTAAATCAGCAACAAATACTTTCTACATAAAAAGGTTAAAAACTTTACTTTGTAAATCTAAATAAATCTTGTGTCATTTCCTTAACAAAATTAATAGTGCAACAAAAATGCATTTTACTTCATCTACTTGGGGCTTTACATACAAGAACCCCATGTTATTTTTACGAGCAGGGTTTTAATCCAACTATGTGCCTTTAAATGTGAAAATTCATACAACTGTAACTCTTACATAGTGTATAATTGCATATACCCACACAGAAGCACTTGGAATGTGTACCATTGTTAATGCCTGTCAGATATGTACTGCATTCTAGGTGCCACAGACAAAATTAACTTTTCAAACTGTACTTTAACAATTATATGATTCTTCAGTGATCCGTGTCAGCTGCATTTAGACAATCCCACATCTCAAGGCAGAGATGTATTTCAGGACACCCTTTAGGCAAACAAAAAGTGCTGCGAAGCAACCATGCATGTTTGGTTGAAAATCAACCAAATTGCATAGAAGTACAAATGGTCTGACCAAAATATATGTTTAATTAATAACAACAAAACCTTCAACATGCATCCCTTTCTTGGTGATTGCGATAAAATTATAGCTTAGCTCACATTCATAAGAACATATTATGAAGCCAAAAAGAAAGTAAAACAAGTATTTTATACAAGGACATACCAAATAAAATAGGACAAGATGGAAGGGGATTTATTAGCTCAATATTAAGCAACTCAGATTGCCTTATGATTATGGTTAACAAGTAATTACTAAGCAGCAAGTATAATGGGAACTGGTTGCAGAAACTGGAATGGTAGAAAAACAGTTAAAGCAAATCTGTACGGTTCGAATGTGAGGGGAGCAGGAAGAGCTTTAATGAGTTCCAACAAAGCCTTTCTCCATCCCCGATTTATATGCTCTAATGCAATCCAAATTTTGCAACATCAGGGCAAAATCTGAAAAAGAAAAACTCTCCTTTTCTCTTTCTGGAATCACAATGTTGTTTCTTGGATAAACTCAATGCCCTTAGCCGAAAACTCAGATCTGACAGTGACTAAACAGCATACATTTTTGAAAACAAAACATGACCAGCCTGTGCTTTTACTGCTTAGAATTGGAAAACAATTAATAGATATTCTGCAAAGCAGGAGCTATTGTCATTGGGTTTGACAGTCTAACAGTAAACACAATACACAATGTTGCTTTGGTTTATCTATATCGGTGGCTGGAAATTGGGAAGTTTAAGCATTGTTTCTCGGTCACTTCCAAACGTAACAAAGAAACACATCTTCAAAATCTGTAGTACCTGTTCTTTGTAAAACACGAAACCAAGTCTCTATCTAATAAGCCATCTGAAATGTGCGCTGAGATGGAACTAATTTGTTTCAATTCTACACAATGCCAATGGTCACTTCTTTAGCTACAGTGTACTGTTTTCACCGAGTATTTAAGGGATCTCTCTTTCCTGTGTGCTTCTAATTCTTTGTTTTACACAGATTGTTTTTAAATGGTAGCTCCACGATCTACTCTATCCTGTACTATATTACATATTGACAAACTAGTCAAAAGAGCATGCTCTACATATATAGAGGAAAAAGACCAAATTGGGTGATTCTGTGGAACATTTACATGTTCAGGAAACATTTAACTGTTCAATAAGCTACTCTTTTGGTTGACAGCTATCTTCACTATACAGGTTTCATTGTAAAAGCCCCACAACTATCACTATAAACGAGTAGTCATTCACAGGAGTCACATTTTGTTAAGGTCTTTTTCCTATTTTTAAGTGTCGACTTTTCCAAAGGTTCCTTCTGGTGGCCTGTAATGTTTTGGAAAAGCCTTCAATTGTAGAATATTAAACGCATACTTGCGACATCCAACATTCTTCATCGTGTTTTCTCGGCGACATCCCTCGCTGGGGAAGAAACAAGTACAGAGAATGATAGCAGCAAAGAAAAAAAAAGATACAAAAAAACTCTTTAAGACAGCGACAAGATGAGTATTTGGTTAATAAAAAGGGCAACTGAATGGGATTAGTGATTATGTAATTATGTGCTTTACAGAGTAGTACTAGATTGCTGAGATTTATAGTCATGTTTTTAAAAGGTTAGTTTTAAGCCAGGTTTGAATCCAATTATAACACACCCCAAATCATTATTGATTAGATCCCCTGTTCAGATTTACATCAATGGTTTATATTGACATCAAATACCTGTGTCCACAAATTACAGATCGGCAGTTGAAATATATAAAAATGGTTATAAATACTCCCAGTTTGTTGACCTGTTAATGTCACTGGAAATAATGGCAGCCCAATGCAACATGTTTCTGATAATGTCAGAGCTGCCAAAGGAGGAGTTATTTTCAAAATCAACTCCTCCGTGTGTGAAAGCTAAGTGCACTTTATGTTTAATGGGTAAAGCATTGACCAGTGTGAGCATGAATCACAGACCAGAGAAGTGACAGGGTTGATCTACAGTGTGCTGAAATAACTAGCAACATTTGGGATACTTAGAAAAAAAAAAAAAAATCACTGGTGGCTAAAGGTTAGGAAAGTGGAAAATCAGCAGGGCTCCTGTTTCTGATCATGAGACAGTGACTTTGGCTAGAAATACAATCACATGGATGATATGTTAAGGCAGGATCCATGACTCCACGGTCAAATATCAATCAACGCTCTCACCTACATTAGGATTGGATTAGATAGGTGAGATTTTGAAGTCTGCTTATGTAGTGACAAAACACTGCCTTCAGAAGAGGATTAAAGGGAAGAATATACAAGGGCATTTGGTTAATAATCATACAGCACTGGAGGTAGCCGTTTGGATCACTTGTGCTGGCTTTTTGTAAAAAACTATCCACTTAGTCCCACTTCCCTGCTCTTCCTCCATAATGCTGCAATAGATCTAAATCATGCTGAAAATGTTATTGATTTATACTCACTTATACTGACTAAATGGGTGTGCTATAAAGGCAGAAGCAGAATGCAGTACAGCAGATGCCTTCTATTTACACAAGCAAATTAGTTGTCATGGGAAATTTGCTCAGATGTCTGAACAGATCTTTCTTTAATAGTAAAATTAGCATTTCTTATGCAAGCAAGTCACATAAGTCACAAAGCAAGTTAGCCCAAAAATGGCCAACATACATTTTAAAAGAGTATAATATTTCAAAATAATTTTAAATACAATTTTATTTTGTTAAATACAGACAAGCAGTTTTGAAGAGGTTTTACCACATATGCGGTTTATTCCAAGAAAGTGCCGTGGTTTCAGAACTCAACACAAAAAGAACATTACAATAGAACAGTCACACAACAGCTAACAGAAATGTTCTGACTGCACTAGAATGTGTAGAAAGGGATTAAATAAATTTATTTAAAACACAGTATATGCGCTGCTCTTTTAGTTTAGATATATTTCAAGAAACTGAGGGGCTTGTCATATGTTTCTATTACAAGAGTTTAATGTATACAATTAATAGAATTTTTCATACATCCTCTATTTTAAGCTTTGATAAAATATATACATAAAGTACAGTGTAAAGTTTGACATTTGTAAGGCATGTTTTAAGATGGACAATACTATTGCACATCCTTCCATTCGGTAGCTAAACTTGTTTTTTAAAACCTAAAAAAAAAAAAATGGCTTCTCTTCATTGGCATCGAAATCTGGCCAGCAGATACGCCAGGCTCAGAAAGACGCATACAATCATTAAATTGGGGCTAAGAGCAAGTAAAGGGATGGAATAGAGGAGGCTGGGGTCAAGCCTGCAATCACGGATGGGCACCAGGCCACTCAAGTTCTTCTGTGTGACTACCTCCCGCGTTCCAATGCTGTGAAAAGGGAGAATGTAGGAAATGGCAGAGGGGGAGAGGGTTTGGGTGATTGGAGGGGGGAGGGGGGTGGTGTTGGAAGAAAGCAAAACAAGCATGCAGCAAACAGAGCATAAAAAGAATAGGCAAGAATATTTAAAATAGAAGGGTTGGAGGGGTTGGAGGGGGGGTGGAGAGAAGGAACAAGTTTAAAACAAAAATGAAGTTCAGAGATACAAATTACAAGAGAAATTAGAAAGGGAAGCACCAAAACCAGCAAATGAAAAGAAGTGACAAAATTAACACATTAGAAAGAGAAAGAGTGAAAAGAGAAAAAAAGAGAAAAGTTGAAAATTCAGAAAGAATGACAATGGTTTCTCATGTTCAGTCTGTATGCATCAAGTACATTCTGCACGTTTGTCATGCCTAATCATGCTTCTAACTGTACAAGCAAACTGAACGTGAATAACCATCCTTGTATTTAACCCTTTCTCACCTTCAAAGGGAAAGTAAATTACACAAAGTTGCCACAGAAATGAAGTTGTTCTTTTAATTTATCGAGAATGTTTCCTGCAGGTCACAATGTGGTGAACAGATTTATTTGGTTGCTGTTTCTCGTGTAATAGTAAGCTTATTCTTTCAGACAGCTGATAAAATTTTGGGGGGGAATTTGGAAAATATTCACACGATGTTTACAATACCAATATTGCAAACATGGGAAGTTGCATCATTTGATAAGAATTGGGTTGGAATTGTAGTATGAATCTTAGCTTTATATTCAACTATTATGGTTAGAATGTTCTTTAAATAATTTAGTTGTCAGAAAAAAAGGGCAATCATTTAGTTGGAGAAATTTAGACCACCAGCTAAAATCCCCTCTGAAATATTTAGGTGAGACAGGGTTAAATGACAGGTAAACAGAGAAAGGATAAGAAAACCACAAGAAACTTTGAGACAAGGTACACAATAAAACTAACCTTAAAACTTCAGTGAATGCAAACAGGGTTCAACCACAGTTGGTGGTGGGCCATTTACTGTGTTCTTATCCTTTCTTATAGATGTACAGCAAATTTCGAACATGTCCTTAATTAGTGCTGAAACTTTTTCAATATTTGAGCGCTATTTAAAGGATTTCATGTTTATGATATTTATAAAACATATGGAACAAAACTGATGAATAATGCATAAATGACTATAAAAACAAAAAGAAAAGCTCAAACAGTTCCTTAATTTGTCACATTCATGTAGCTCTGATGGACAAGTAACAAGCAATTTCACTACTGCTGCGAACTGAGTGAATGCAACGAGAGCAAACTGCAGAAGAGTTTATTTTGTACAGACTATGCCAGAAGATTACATCTGAGCATGCCATTCCAGCTATTAAAGCCACTTCTCCTTGCGCTCAATCATGTGGATCTCCTAATTCAACTTAAATGCTGATGGAAAGATTAGTTTTTAAAATGACACATCTTGACTTTCAATTTAATTACGTAATGCTTTGAAAGACAAATTGCTCTATTTTATTTTATTTTTTCTTGCCAGTTTCCCTGGAAGATGTAGCTGCAAAATGGGCAATATGAAGCTACATCTTTTGCAAAGGCCTTTTCTGAGTCAGCCGTTCGTAAGCTCAGGGCACAGGGCAAATGATTCCACCATCCTGTGGGGTGGCAGCAGGTCTTCAGCTTTGTGTTTCAACACAGAGCCAAAGCTGGGAATAGAAAGTTTTTATTCTGTGGAAACCACCAAGTGGAGAAAACTAGTAATTGACACACTTCTATCTGTTTCCACCATGCAGTGATAATGCTGCTGTACCATCTCCATTCTCGGTCTTTCTGCCTCTCCAACACATCCTTCATAACCCTTAACCCCACCCACCATCAAGACAGCAGCCATACCATCCAAATCCAGATATCTAGGAATATCTAAACTATTCACTGGGAGAGAAACTTCGACCACAGGCATTATATGATTGATGTCTGATCCATAGCAATAAACCTACTTGTGAAGTCAGTGTGTGGAAATGCAGTTTTAAAACCCTGCTCCACAGCACTAAGGGATAACCTACCTGTGAATTCACTGTGGAGATGCAGTTTTAAAACCTGCTCCACAGCACTAATGTATAACCTACCTGTGAATTCACTGCGTGGCGATGCAGTTTTAAAACCCTGCTCCACAGCACTAAGGGATAACCTACCTGCGAATTCACCGTGGAGATGCAATTTAAAAACCCTGCTTCACAGCACTACGGTGTAACCTACCTGTGAATTCACTATGTGGAGATGCAGTTTTAAAACCCTGTTCCACAGCACTAAGGGATAATCTACCTGTGAAGTCACTGTGTGGAGATGCAGTTTTAAAACCCCGGTCTGTTTTTCCCATCAAAACACGTTAGTATAGAAAGGCATTTGATAACTGACTTGCATTATTGAAAAAGCTCAGCCCTTCCTTTACATAAAGTGAATCCATTCTCAAATTTTTCCTAAAGATAAACAAACATCGTTCAATTCCCATCAAATAATGCAAAATAAAAGTTGAAACAAGGATTTCTTGATACGCTAATTACACAATTAGTGGCCAATTATAAAACAATGCTAAATGAATAGAGATCTATTGGGACAGCAAAAGGCACTTAGTTCAGGTTGATTTCCCAGAAGGAGAGAGGCACTTGAACAGCTAATGGAAGTTTTTCCTCCCTTCCTTCAGTCATACAAGTTTTGGCTCCAACTGGACCATATTGGCATGGTTATCAGTCACTATTGTTAGTATACTGTTGTAAAACCCTTGTCTGTTCTGTGTTTTTTTCCTACTGGCTGCCGTTAATCTACAGCCTTCTTGTTAGTGCTGCAACATTGGGATTTTTGTTTAAGCTACAGACTTTAGGCAAATCGAAACACCCGTGGTCTAATGAACTAGTCCAGGACATCCCTTTTAGGTACTGTGGCAGAGCCCAGGATGTCAGTTTGATGGACTTGACAAGCAGCCAATCGGTGAATATGAATTTCTGAACCATCTCCTGTTGTTGCTTGTGATTGGTGGAGCCATTCAGAATATTCCGGAAGAAAGACGGATCATGTGAAGAGCTCCATTTTGTCCTGATTTCTGGGAGAAGATATATGCAGGAAGCAGCTGGAAGACACTCGCTCTCTACTCGGCTATTCAAAAGGCTCCTAGCCAGACCTGTGAAGGTACTCTTATTTGGAAGACTGCAGCAGCAGTCAGATCTGTGAAAGGAACTTCTGGAGTGAAAGGCTGAAGCAGTTTCTCACCAGGTCTGTAATACTTTAATCCTATGACTGAATGGCTGGGAAAAGCCCAACCTGAGAACATTCTTCATAATACAGCCGGGGTCTCTGCACAGAGATCATGTAAATGGAAAAGTTTGATTTCTCAGATGTAAAGCTCCAGTAATAACTCCAAGACGGGGGCTATATCTCGTGGTTGAAGGACAGAATTCCACCGATCTGAATCTCTTGTATAAACCAATTCCCCAAAGGGTCGCATTTGGAGAAGATCGGCACCTACAACAGAGACCACAACCACAGCAGCGAAGCTTCATCTCAAACATTTTCCTTCAATTCCCATTATTTTAATTCTTCCCCTACCCCCATGTAGGCACGGTGTGTCTACTTAAAACCAGTTAAAATGACTCATTACTTAATGGCTTCCAAGTACTGGTTTGGCTGCTTCTGAATGTTCAATACTAGCCTTGTTATAAAACAATCATTGCTTAATATAGAGAGAAATAATGTTTTTTTCTCAGGAAAATGCCACGTGGCCACTTCACTTTTTACAAGCAGGTTGCAAGGATAATCCCCAGGGTCACAGAGTTGCATTATGAGGAAACTGCAGCTGGATGGGCGTGGCTGTGGGAGGAACTCCACTTTTTTTTTAGTGCTTACATGAATCGTATATAACTTTAATTCATAGTTGGGAGTTAATGATAGATCTTAATTCTTTGGAAAGGGCCGTCATGCTCTGGCATCCCGTCAGATTTTTTACGCACAATGCCTGGCCTGGTCTTCATCTTTAATCTGGTCAGATTACATAACAAAATCCTACAGGTGTTTGAAGCGTTGCAATAAAGGTTTTTCTGAACCGCCATTGTCAATTATTGTTTGAAACACAGCAAATTAACTCAATTTTAAGTATATTAAAGTTAGTGCTTTCACAACACTAAAAGACAACCTAAAATGATCAAATTGGGGTCACAATGTTTCCTCATTTAACCAGTTAGAACTAAATATTTCAGACTATACAAAGTTCCCAAAAAGTGTTAAAGATGCCATACATTACCAAACTGGGTATAATCAGAAGCATATTTTTCCAGGACTGGGCACAAGTGAATCAGCTCCTGGGCTAAGATGAAGTTGCTGTGAAGATTGAGATGACTGCAGCTACTCCAAGACATAGAAGAGTTAGCCCTGTCAGCTGTGTCAGTGCAGCAGCCTGTGGGTAAGGAGACCTGAACCCTAGGCTCTTCTCTAGTGTAGAAACATCGAAACAGGAGTTGCCATTTAGCCCCTCGAACCTCTGCCAACATTCAATCTGACTAAACAAAATTTGGTTTTGAATTTAATTGCCCCAAGCTCGTCAGCCCTGAAAAGGAAATCCAACGTTTTTTTTTTTTTAAATCCTTCTTTTATCGACAGAACTCGGAGACTCAAAATAGATCATTTTGAAGTTCGATTTCTTCAGCAAATTTGCAATGCCCTTTCAGGAAAAATCACCCACTGACCTGCAGTTCTATAGTTAGCTCATTCCACAATCCACATCTTTTCAGAATCGATCCGAGATGGCAATGGAAGGGGTTGTAGTAGATGGATGGCGTGAGGAGTGAAAAATACTCAAGGTGGGGTGCATGGTCCCATCCCACCAAGTTCTGATGTACAGTGTGTTTGGGCGCACACAGATTTTATCAAGGGAGGGGTGGCTGAGGGCATGGGAAGATACAAAAAGACTATGGAAATTCACGCATAGTCTGGACACCATTAAAATATGGGGAAAGCAGTACACAGGGAAGGACAAGTTAATAAAAATACTGCGGATGCTTAAAATCAGAAATAAAAACAGAAAATGCTGGAAAAACACAGCCGGTCTGGCAGCATCTGTGGAGACAGAAAAAGTCAACGCTGAGAGTTTGTATGACGCTGGCTCCATATGGCTCTGAAGAGTCACACAGACATGACTTTAACTCTGTTTCTCTCTCCACATATATTGCCAGATCTTCTGAACTTTTCCACCATTTCCGTTTTTATTAATAACTCTGGATAGCAGGAACAGATTAGCAGCAAATGTTCCCAAAGCAGGAATTGATGGAGTCACCCCTGTTCCTTTCTAATGTAAACAATTTATGGTATAAACCTCCTTCAGAGATATATATTTACTGCCCAGCACGAGGATTAGTTCATCTCATTGTGATAAATATAATTGACGTAAATTTGGTGCATTCCATTTCCCTGTGCAATCCACTGCATTCTGGTTTACAAATCTTTGCGTTATTGAATAATTACTTTTCTGCAGTTTGCATCTTTCCGCAATCATGTGTGCAGTTTTGAATGGCTTGCCAACAAACGAAAGCTTACCTCCTCATGCAGTCCAGGGCCTGTGTGAAGACCTGAGGAGCCATGCCATGCTCATGCTGCAAGATCAGGCACTGTTCCAGTGTGATCGACATAGCTGTCCGGTCCTTGGCACTTTTACAGCTTGTAAATCGAACACCATTTAGTCTACGACAAATCTAAGAACAGAAAATGAAAATAAAACTACATTAGGCGATTTGGTTTTTAATACCTACATTTCAAAATGAAGTACATTTCTAAACCAAATAAGAATGCAGCAAGGATACAGAAACGTATAAATCGACACAAATGAAGGATAATAGAATCATTTGAGAGTTTCAGATAGCTTCATGAATGCCAAAAGAGGACCATTTATACTACAGGAAAATAAGATTGCACATTATCACATATTCCAGATATATCTCAAAAGTACATCATATTTATTGCTTTATCAGGCAACTTCCCATCTGGTAAGATGATGATTTGCACCATGGTGGTCAACTCTGTGTTAAGCATCAGGTGTCACTCAGGAGCAACAGTCTGGCATGACGGTCTCCGCTGCTTTTGTTGAGGGTGCAGGAAGACAGTGTGATGAGAAGGTGCTCGATGCACAATCCTGTGATTTCTCTGGGCCCTCTTCTCAGGCAGCTGATTGTTTTGTTTCTGCTCACTTCTTCTAATGCCCTTCCTAACTGTCAGCCTCCAGAGGTCACAACTGTCACCCAGCTGTCAGTGTCAATATCTGACATCTTTGCCCGTGGATGTCCTTGTAGAAGAGGTATTGGAGCTCATGACCCAGTAGTTACTTCACCATACGGTGGTCTTTAGGTATATGACAGTCATCCATCGAATGAATGTAGCCAAGCCAGCACACCGTCCTGACTTCAAACTACATCGCCATTATTTCACTGTCACCGGATCAAAATCCAGGAACTCTCTCCCAAACAGCACTGTGAGTGTACCTACAGCTCAAGAAGGCAGATTCCCCCACCTTTTCAAAGGCAATTAGGGATGGGAAATAAATGTTGGCCTAGCCAACGATTCCCACATCCTGTGAAAGGCTAAAGAAGAAAACAACAATGGCTTAGCAATGAGTGCACATTGATGGAATTAGCACACTCCAGGACCTGAGTTGTTGACCATATCCTGCCAAGAGATGCCAGGAGGATACATGAGACAGAAGGTGTAAACTGTTCAGCTTTTGCTCCTCCTTAGCAGATGTTGCCCAGGTCTCTGCAATGTAGAGGAGTGCACTGAAATAGGCTTGGTGGACTCAGGTTTCTGTTGTTCCACTATTAGCTTGGACATAACTGCAGCTTTTGCAATGCGCGTGTTGATTTCAGCATCAAATGATAAGATTGCTGGATTGTGGAGTCCAGATATGTGAAGGTATTAACTTCCAGCGTCACACTGCTGATGATGACACATGGCAGTGTGGCAACATCCAGGTCATTGATATTTATCTTCCTGATGGTCAAATCAAATACTTTACAGACAAAAAAACAAACATGAAAAATGTTCAACATGCGTGTGGAAACCAAAGCTTAAAGTAGAGCTGGGAGTCGGGGTTCAGGAGCTTCCATCACGTCAGAGAAGAACTTTAAGGCAGAGTTTTGTAGGGCTTTTTCTTTAAAGTAAGGGAAGCTGAATGAAGACAATCATTTGCAGGATAATAGTGTAGGACAATGATCAGAAGTAACAGAAGGAAAAAGATATTAAATGGGGTGAGCTTTGGGTGAGTGATGCCACATCTCGAGGAAGAAACAGAGAAATGCAGCTTCCAATTTTCCCATTTTAGGGAATCTGGTCCACAGAGAGAAAGTCTTCTCCTGGTCCACACAGAGAATGTCTTCGCCTCCTTACTAGCAGTGAAGGTGCATTTACTGGCAGTGAAGGTGCATGGGCAGCATGGTGGCACAGTGATTAGCACTGGTACCTCAATGCCAGTCTAGGTAGGGTGATCTTTTGGAGGGTCAGTGCAGACTTGATGGGCCAAATGGCCTCCTTCTGTACTGTAGGGATTCTATGAGAGTCTATCCATTTGTTAATACTAGTGCTCCTCAGTACAAAATGTTAAATACGGCACAGTCAGGCTGGAGGAACATCATCTTGGATCTCAGATGAGCAAGTCTGAACAGCTTTCTGTCAGTCCGTGTGACGGCCTGAAGACATGTGATAGCAGCAAAGAGAAGAATACACCAAAGAGCATTGATGCCAGGACACAACCTTGTTTGAGCCCACAGCAGATCTCAGGTTCCGATGTTGCCGACATAGCTGATCGTATCCATTATATTGTCATGGAAAGAGAACACGTTGAGCAGCTTTGATGAGCTGCCAATTTTCCTCCAGCAACTCAACAGACCACCTCTGCTCAAATGTCTTGGGTGAGCTCAATGAAGACAATATATAATGGTCTCCTTTGTTCACAGCATTTCTCTTGCAGATGATGGACTGAGAAAATGTCAATTTAGTTCTTCCAATTCTGAAAGCACATGAGCAAATACTTTTTCTACAATGCTCAGCAGGGAATTGCCTCAAGATTGTTGCAATCTCTACGGTTGCCCTCGCTCTTGTACAGGGTCACAATCTTTGCATCACACATTTTGGGGCACAAACTCTAGAAGTGATAGGCAAGTTCATATAGTTGCTGGTGTGCTAATTTCCCATGCATGATAAATACAGCTGGCATAGTATCAGCATCTAGAGCTTTGTTAATGATAAAACAGATCAACCATCTCAGTTCTAGGACATCACTGCAGGAGTTCCTCAGGGTAGTGTCCTAGGCCTAACCATCTTCAGCTGCTTCATTAATGACCTTCCTTCCATCATAAGGTCAGAAGTGGAGATGTTTGTAAATGACTGCACAATGTTCAGCACCTTTCGTGACTCTTCAGATACTGAAGCTGTTCATGGCCAAATGCAGCAAGACCTGGACAATCTCCAGGCTTGGGCTAACAAGTGGCAAGCACCATCTGCTCTACACAAGTGCGAGGCAATGACCATCTCCAGGAAGGAGGACGTAATCTGTGTCGTTGACATTCAAGGGCATTACCATCGGTGAATCCCCACTAACATCATTCTGGTGGTTACCATTGACCAGAAACTGAACTAGCCAAATAAAGTGGCTACCAGAGCAGATAAAAGGCTAGGAATCCTGCGGTGAGCAATTTATCTCCTGACACCTCCCCCCCAAAGATCCCCCATTGTGGGTTTGATATTCAGTTGTGCCATGACAAGTAGACTTTCTATGGGGTCTAGAGCTTCTTCACCGACAGTGTTGCGCTCCCAGAATACAACTTAAGGTAGTGCTCACCTCATATGAGTGGCACGGTAGCACAGTGGTTAGCACTGTTGCTTCGCAGTGGCAGGGTCCTAGATTTGATTTCCGGCTTGGATCACTGTAGTGCAGAGTCCGCACATTCTCCCTGTGTCTCCATGGGTTTCTCCCGGGTGCTCTGGCTTCCTCCCACAAGTCCCGAAAGACATGCTGTTAGGTGATTTGGACATTCTGAATTCTCCCTCACCCCCAAACAGGCGCCGGAATGTGGCGACAAGGGGCTTTTCACAGTAACTTCATTGCAGTGTTAATGTAAGCCTACTTGTGACAATAAAGATTATTAAATCCATTACTCCAACTGTTTATTGCAGGTGTGATAACTTTCTCTGCCTTTGTTTCCAATGAAACTATTTTCTTTGCTGGTGGACCTTTCTGTAGTTTTGATTGAGTCATACATTCCCTGTGTCAGAATATCCGCTGGTTCTTCAACAGAGTCATAACCAGTAGTCAGTAACGCATTGCCGAGCAGTCTGTTTAACTTTACTTTGAACAGCTCTTGGTGCATTCAGTTTTTCGCTTGGATCTCACAGGATCACGGAATTGTCCTAATGAAGAACGAGGCCATTTGTTCTTCGTGTTTGCACCAACTTTCCAAATGAGCATCTCACCTAATACCATTTTTCCCATCTTCTCTCCGTATTCCTGCACATTATTCCTTTTCAGGTAATTGATTCCCTTTTGAATGCTTCAATTGAATCTGCCTGAACCACAGTATCAAGACCCTAACTACATGCTGCATAAAAATGTTTCTCCTCATATCAGTTTTGCTTCTTTTACTAATTACTTCCCAATGGAACTAACATATGGGGAGGTTTTAAATTAGTATGGCAGAAGGTTGGGAACCCATGTGTAGGCTTAGATAGGTCAGATTCAGATCAGAAACAGAGAGGTAGAACATTAGTAAGTGATGCAGTCAGTGACTCGGAAAGGCAAAAGAAGCAAGGGGTAAAAAGTGGCGTTCAAAAGAAATTGAAAAGGAACTCCTGCAGTGATGTCCTGTAGCTGAGATGATTGACCTCCAACCATCTTCCTTTGTGCCAGGTATAACTCCAACCATCGGAGAGTTTTCTCCCTGATTCTCACTGACTCCAGTTTAGCTAGGGCTCGTTGATGCCATACCTGGGCAAATACTGCTTTGATGTCAAGGGCAGTCACTCTCACCTCTGGCATTTAGCTCGTTTGTCCATGTTTGAACCAAGGTTGTAATGAGATCAGGAGCCGAATGACCTTGGCGGAACCCAAGCTGAGCATCTGTGAGCAGGTTATTTCTGAGTAAGTGTCACTTGATAGCATTGTTGATGACTCCTTCCATCACTTTGCTGATGGAGTACCGACTGATAGGGTGGTAACTGGCTGGGTTGGATGTGTCCCGTATATGTACAGGACAGACCTGGGCATTTTCCACATTGCCGGGTAGATGCCAGTGTTGTAGCTGTACTGGAACAGCTTGGTTAAGGGTATGGCAAGTTCTGGAGAGCAAGTCTTCTGTACTATTGCCGGAATATTGTCAGGGCCCATAATCTTTTCAGTATACAGTGCCTTCAGGCATTTCTTGATATCACGTGGAGTGAATTGTAGTGGCTGAAGATCTGTTATCCTGGGGACCTCTGGAGGAGATCAAGATGGATCATTCACTCAACACTTCTGGTTGAAGATTGTTTCGCCCCCACAACCCAAAGATGTGCAGGGTAGATGGATTGGCCACGCTAAATTGCCCCTTAATTGGAAAAATGAATTGGGTACATTTTTTTAAAAAGAAGAAAAGAAAAGCTTGGTCTTTTGCACATATATGCTGGGCTCCTCCATTAGCGAGATGGGGGTATTTGTAGAGCCTCCTTCTCCAGTGAGTTGTTTAATTGTCTACCACCATTCACAGTTGGATGTGGCAAAACTGCAGAGCTTAGATCTAATGCGTTTGATGTGGAATTGCTTGGCTCTGTCTATTACTTGCTGCTTATGCTGTTTGGCACACAAGTAGTCCTGTGTTATAGCTTCACCATGCAACATCTCATTTTTCGGTATGCCTGGTGTTCCTCCTGGCATGCTCTCCTGCACTCTTCACTGTACCAGGGCTGATACCCTGGCTTGGTGGTAATGGTAGGGAGGGGGATATGCTAGGCCATGAGGTTGCAGATTGTGGTTGAATACAATTCTGCTGCTGATGGCCTACAGCGCCTCATGGATGAGCAGTCTTGAGTTGCTAGATCAGTTTGAAGTCTATCCCATTTAGGTGGTAGTGCGATGGAGGTTTTCCTCAATGTGAAGACGGGACTTTGTCTCCACAAGGACACGCTTGAGGATTATTTTCCAATCTACACTAGACACAGGTGGTGTGCCGGGGGACTGAAGGAATGTGAATGTGGTTCCATAGTTTAAAAAGAGTACGAAGGAAAGGTCAAACAGTTATAGGTCGATTTGTCTTACTTTGGTGATGGGCAAATTGTTAGAATCAATCCTGAGAGATTGGATAAATTGTCACTTAAAAAGACAAGGACTTGTCATGGATATTCAGCATAGCTTTGTTAAGGGAAGGTCATGCCATGCAAATTTGATCAAATTCTTTGAGGGAGTGACAAGGAGGATTGATGAGGGTAATGAAGTGGATGTTGCCGATGTGGATTTTAGTAAGTGATTTGACAAGGTCGCACATGGTAGATTGGTCAAAAGCCCATGGGATACATGGTCATGTGGCAAAGTTGGCTTAGTAATAGGAAACAAAGGACAATGGTTATCCTTGCGAATGGAAAGCTGGGAGAAAGAATGCTAGGATCCCAAAGAAGGTCCTACAAAAAACAAAATTCAGAGGGGGTTAGCCCTCCCAAACCTACAATTCTACAACTGGGCAGCGACAAAGCCGAGCGAATAAGGGAATGGATCAAGGAGCCAGAAGCCGAGTGGGTGCGAGCGAAGGAGGCCTCCCACAAGGGGTCCTCCCTCCGGGCCCTCGCCATGACGGCACTCCCATCCCCACCCAAAAAATACTCCAGCAGCCCGGTGGTGATATCCACCCTCCAGTCCTGGAACCACCTACGGCAGCAATTTGGCCTGACCAAAATCTTGATCAAAGCTCCCATCTGCAACAACCATAGATTCACACCAGCACTGACTGACGCTACCTTTAAAAAGTGGGGACAGGATGGAGGGACACTGACAGTTAGGGACCTATATACGGATGGCAGGATCGCAACACTGGACGAACTGACGGGGAAATTCCAGCTAGCCGGGGGAACGAGCCAAGGTACCTGCAACTCAAAATCTTTGTACGAAAGGGGACAAGAATGTACCCACAACTACCATGACAGACATTACTGGAAGAGTTACTGGGCGCAAGCATCCTAGATAAAGGGAACTGGTAGAAAGGGCCGACACCATACTGGACGCAACAAGAAATAAATGTGAGGAAGACCTGGGGATTGAAATAGAGTGGGAACTCTGGAGTGAAGCACTGCATGGGGTCAACTCCACCTCCACGTGCGCAAGGCTCAACCTGACGCAACTAAAAGTGGTACACAGAGCCCACTTAACAAGAACTCGAATGAGTGGGTTCTTCCTGGAGGTGGAGGATAGATGCGAACAGTGCCAAGGAGGCCCGGCCAACCATGCCCACATGTTCTGGTCTTGCCCCAGAAATTGAGGCAATTTCCGAAATGGTGGGGATGAGGGTGGAGCCAAGCCTGAAAGTGGCGGTCTTCAGGGTATTAGACCAGCCAGACCTATTTTTGGGAAGGAGGGCGGAAGCCCTTGCCTTTGCCTCCCTGATCGCCTGCCGTAGAATCCTGTTTGTCTGGTGACCAGCAGCACCACCCAAAGCTGCGGACTGGCTGTCCGACCTCTCAGAATCTCTCCAAATGGAGAAAATCAAATTCGCCATCCGAGGGTCAGACGACGGCTTCCACAGAATGTGGGAGCCATTCACCCAATTGTTCCGGGACCAGTCTGTGGCCAACAAACATGCAGAATAAGAGCCAAGAATCAGGAGAAAGTAGCCAAGGCCCGGGAGAAGCAAGTAACAACACCAACACCAGATCCATTCCCATATTGCCCTCTCTGTATTGGACATAACTAATGTAATTGTTTCTCCGGCACCCAAATGTATATGTACCTCCCCAGCTCACCCCCCCCCCAAACAGGTGCCTACTTATTTGTTGAACATAATATTGCTAACTGAACAGAGTTGCTGTTTTTAACCTAGTGTACAATATCCTACCAGTTTGTTTTTCTCTCTATATATATATATATATATATTATATACACATTTTAATCTGTGTACATAACTGTAAAAACATGTTCAAAAACCCAATAAAAAATCATTTATTAAAAAAATGATAGCTGTAAGCTTCAAAATTACATAGATGGGTTGGTGGAGAAGGCAAGAAAGGTGCAGATGGAGTCCCGCTTGGACAAGTGTGGGGTGATGCATTTAGGGAGGTCAAATAGTAAAAGGGAATATACAATAAATGGGAATATACTGAGAGGGGTTGGTGAAGTGAGAAACCTTTGCATGCAAGTGCACAGGTACCTAAAGGTAGCAGTTGAGGTCTTTAAGGTTGTAAAGAAGGCATATGGAATGCTGTCCTTCATTAGCAGAGATATAGAACACAAATGTAGGGATTATAATGGGGAATTGTTTAAACGCTGGCGAGGCCACAGCTGGAGCACCGTGCGGAGTCCTGGTCACCACATTACAGGAAGGACATAATTGCTCTGGAGAGAGTGCAGAGAAGATTTACTAACATGTTACCAGGGCTGGAGAATTGTAGCTATGAGGAGAGATTGGAGAGATTTGGGTTGTTTTCCTTAGAACAGAGAAGGCTTAGGGGTGACATGATTGAGGTATCCAAAACTTTTTTTGGGGGGAAAGAGAGAGATAGAGTAGACAGGAGGAACCGGTTTCCCTTAGCAGAGAGTTCAAAATCAAGGATTAGAGGGAGCAGGAGGTAGCAGTTTTTTTATGCAGAGGGTGGTGGGGTGTCTAAATTCACTGCCTGAGTTGGTGGTGGTGGTGGAGGCAGAGACCCAAAAAAGTTCCTGGATCTGCACCTTAAATGCTGTAAGCTGCAGGACTATGGGCAGGGTGCAGGAAAATGGGATTAGAAAGGGCACCTGTGTGTCTTTGGGTCAGCATGGACAAGATGGGCTGAATAGCCCCTTCTGTATTGTATCATTTCTATGGTTATATAGTATGGTGGATGTTGATAAGAAGATGGAATTTCTGCTTTTACTGAAAAGTCTTGGATTGCATCTTCATCCACGTGCACACCAAGGAATGATCAGTATCAACATCAGCCCGGAGGTGGCTGCATGCATTGAGAATACTGTTCAGAGAGTCACATCAGATCCAGCTGGTGCTAATGCCCTCATCTTGGGAGTATCCGGGACACACTAAGGCATGGTTTGCTCTGAAATAAGGTGTTCATTACATATAGCTCGTGGCATTAGCAAAGTTCAAGAAATGGCAAAAGTGAGGCAAGTGGTGGCTGATCAGTGGAACATGGCAGAGACAGCCCGCAGTGTCTGTTCTCCATGCCAATCAAGTTGGACTTATTACTCATAGTAGCTGCCTCCAGTGTTATGTTAAGGCGTACTTTAGTGAAACTGAAGCCACCTCTCCAGCACGCAGGAGACGGCAACATTTATGAAAACCTTGGCCCGAATGTCAGGGTCCCCTTCGCAACATTCCCAGTTGAGTCCAAAGGAATGCAAAGTACTATGTTTGGCACCGACATGGTTGCAGAAGTTGTTGAAAAGATGACATGTGTAGGTATCAGTCCACCTTTGAGGTCCACTCCAGGGGCGTCATTCTCCGACCCCCAAGGGGGGGGGGGTGGTTAGAGTAGGCTGGGCTCTGGGGGAGTGCCGGGAGGGGGTCCGTGCTGGGGTGGAGGTTGGGGGGAGGGGGGGGGTCCGCGCCGGGGTGTAGGTTGGGGAGGGGTCCGTGCCGGGGTGGAGGTTGGGGGGGGTCCGTGCCGGGGTGGAGGTTGGGGGGGGGTCCGTGCTGGGGTGGAGGGGGGGGTCCGTGCCGGGGTGGAGGTTGGGGGGGGGTCCGTGCCGTGGTGGAGGTTGGGGGGGTCCGTGCTGGGGTGGAGGTTGGGGGGGGGGGGGGTCCGTGCTGGGGTGGAGGTTGGGGAGGGGGTCCATGCCGGGGTGGAGGTTGGGGGGGGGGGGTCCGTGCCGGGGTGGAGGTTGGGGGGGGGGGGGGTCCGTGCCGGGGTGGAGGTTGGGGGTTGTGGGGGGTCCGTGCCGGGGTGGAGGTTGGGGTGGGGGGTCCGTGCTGGGGTGGAGATTGGGGGGGGGGGGGGGGGGTCCGTGCTGGGGTGGAGGTTGGGGGGGGGTCCGTGCTGGGGTGGAGGTTGGGGAGGGGGTCCGTGCCGGGGTGGAGGTTGGGGAGGGGGTCCGTGCCGGGGTGGAGGTTGGAGGGGGGGGGGGGGTCCGTGCCGGGGTGGAGGTTGGGGGGGTTCCGTGCCGGGGTGGAGGTTGGGGGGGGTCCGTGCTGGGGTGGAGGTTGGGGGGGGGGGTCCGTGCTGGGGTGGAGGTTGGGGGGGTCCGTGCTGGGGTGGAGGTTGGGGAGGGGGTCCGTGCCGGGGTGGAGGTTGGGGAGGGGGTCCGTGCCGGGGTGGAGGTTGGGGAGGGGGTCCGTGCAGGGGTGGAGGTTGGGGGGGGGGAGGGGTCCGTGCCGAGGAGGGTGATGGGAGGGCAAGTGAGTTGGTCCACCTGGCCAGGTGCCAGCCTCCAACAGTTGGACCCATGCGGTCCATGCCACCTGGCTGGGGGGAGGTGGGGATATGGGCAATGATGACATGTCGTCGTTCCCCTCCCCCCCCCACCAGGCCGTCATGTTTTCAGATCATCCAGCGATGTTGGCCGCCGTGTTGGCAGCCGCTCATGTCTATGTTGCCCTGGAGGAGGAGGAGCGTGCCAGAGAGTCGGCGCAGGCTGCCGCAGAGGGGCAGGCGGCAGCCGCCCAGGCTGGAGGGTTACCTGACCGACAGGACGAGGAGGGGGAGGAGGACGTCGCGGCCCCACGGCAACGGAGGCACCCGAGGGCGCCCCTTGTGTACCGGCCCCGGCAGTCATACCAGGACCTCACGGACCGGGAATGCAGGAGGAGACTCCGGATGAGCCGGGAAACCGTGGCACACATCTGCCACCTGCTGGCACACCTGTCACCGCGTGGCACTGGCGGGGGACACCCTCTCCCCGTGTCCGTCAAGGTTACGGTGGCCCTGAACTTTTATGCAACGGGGTCATTCCAGGCACCGAGTGGGGACCTGTCCGGCATATCGCAGACATCGGTGCACCGGTGCATCCGGACAGTGACAGATGCCCTTTATGCCATGGCGCACCGCTACATCCGCTTCCCCGTGGACCGGGCCAGCCAAGATGCCCGGGCCGTGGGCTTCTCTGCCGTGGCCGGGTTCCCCATGGTCCAGGGCGCGATCGATGGGATGCACGTCGCCGTGCGGCCACCTGCAGATAACAGGGCCGTGTTCAATAACAGGAAGGGGACCTATTCGATGAACGTACAGGTGGTCTGCGACCACCGCATGATGATCCTGCACGTCTGCACCCGTCACCTAGGCAGTGTACACGACTCATTCGTGTTGTCGCGGTCATCCATCCCCGGCATGTACGAGTGACGCCATCCCCGGCTGAGGGGCTGGTTGCTGGGCGACAGGGGCTACCCATTGCGATCGTGGCTGATGACGCCTATACGGAGGCCACGCAATGAGGCGGAGAACCGCTACAATGATGCCCATGTAGCGACAAGGGGAGTGATCGAGAGGTGCTTTGGCGTGCTGAAGATGCGTTTCAGGTGCCTGGACCTCTCTGTATCGGTCAGATAGGGTCGGCCGCATCATTGTGGTGTGCTGCGTCCTGCACAACATAGCCCAGCAGAGGTGCGATGTGCCGCAGGCAGAGGAGGGCGGAGTGGAGGAGCAGCAGGAAGAGGCACAGTCCTCCCCAGATGAGGGGGATGGGGGCAATGGTCAGGGCAGACGGGGTAGACACAGGCGGGTGGCTGTCCACCGTTACCGGCTGGCCCAGCGGGCACGGGACAGACTGATAGACGCCCGCTTCACTGACTAGATGGGCGTGGGAATCGGGTAGTATGGCCACAGACCGCACACCATGGCAATAGCCGACCACCCACAACCCCCACCCAACCACCCACCCAGCACCCTCACCAACCCCACCCGCATGCACACCACCCCCCCCCCATTGCCGATCCACCGGCGGCACAACGGGCCGGGCTCACACAGTTGCGGGTGGACGCGTGTCTATCGCAGGCCATGGAGGATGACGACAACCCGCCCTGCGATGAGCTCCTGGCTCTACATCGTTGGACTATGTCTGACCCATGGCCACAGTACCACCATCCACCCGGACCATCCCTGCATGCGGCTGTGACACTGCAGCGCACGGTCCCGTCCTCTGCCCGGGGGATGTTGATGGCGGCCCAGGGGGAAGGGGGCAGACTCACCTGGGGCTGAGGTAAGACCACCCCCTCACACACACACTTGCGCTCAACGTACATGACACGCCCGCACACTTTGGACAGAGCACAAAGGCAGCTTCGGTAGGTGTAACATTGACTTTAATAACCAAAGGAGTTCATGCACAAGCCCTAGCCCCTAAAACTCATCTGTGCCCTGCACCCGTGCCAACTTACTCAGTGTCTAATTGTTTGGCCTTACGGGCCCTTTGACTACGTCTACGTGGTTCCCCAGACGGTACAGCAGAACTAGAGGTGGACTCCTGTGATTCCTGCCCTCTGACACTGGATCCCTTTGGCGGCCGTTTCCTGGGGCGTCCTGGCCTAGATGGGCCAGGCTGCGGCCCGGGCGACTGGGATGGCGAGCTGCCAGCCTGTTCTGCCCGTTGCCCACCCGACGCACCTGGGACGGAAGGGGGGGGGGGGGTGTGTCCGAGGTGTCGCAGTGTACCGGGACCTCCCCTACAGAGGGAGCCGGGACGGACCACACCACCTCCTCCTCCCTCGGGGTGCCCGATGGCCCCCAGGCCTCTACATGGGTGGGGGATGCGAACGGACTGGCCATCCGACGCCTCCCCGACATCTGGCGCTGCCAGTCCTGGAGGCCCGTGCTGGTATCGACAGGGGTCTGCAGGTTTGCAGCCATGGAGCCCAGGGTGTTGGCAAACCCTGTCTGTGACAGTGCGACGCCGGCTCGCACATGGCCACTGGCGCCGATGCCCTCAGCGATGGCCTGCTGAGACTGGGCCATGGCCTGCAGAGACTGGGCCATGGCCTGCAGAGACTGGGCTGTGGCATTGAGCGCCTCTGCCATCTGGCGCTGGCACTGGCTCATGGCCTCCTGTGAGAGGGCAGCCATTTCCTGGGCCACAGACGCCGCCTGCAAGGAAGGCCCCAGGCCTCGCAAACCGTTCCCCATGTCTGACACCGTCGCAACCATTGCCTCCACCGCGGACGCCACCCGTGCGGTGTCAGCCTGGGTGGCACGCATGACCGGGACCACTCCCAGCTCCTGGACGCGGGTGGACTCCTCCACCTGCGACCACAGCCGCCGCAAGCCGCCCGTCACCCTCTTCGCTCGTCTCCGGGTCGGTGGTTGCATCGGATCTATGTGTGGGTGTGGTAACTGCAGGAACCCGGGACCCATCTGGGCGGCAGATGTTCGCTTGGCCTGGGCTGCCCTCCGACCGCCCGGTCCCTCTGCTGCTCCTACCTCCACCTGCTGTACCGGGACGGCTGTGTTGTGCGCACCAGTGAGTGTACCAGACGCCTCATCACTAAAGTGCCCAACCGTGGTGAGTGTTTCTGCGATGGTGGAGGGTGTTGGTGACAGCAGTGGCGTTGTGTCGTGCTCTTCGTCCCACTCTGACTCCATGGCACTTTGGGGTGGGGGTTCGTCTCCACCCATCCACTCTGAGTCACTGTCCGGTATTTCGTCTTCCTGGGTAGTGCTGTCCCGGGTAGTGCTGTCCCGGGTAGGGGTGTCCCGGGTAGGGGTGTCCCGGGTAGGGGTGTCCTGGGTAGTGGTGTCCTGGCTCGGATGTGACGGGGGCCTGTGGCTGCCCCCCTCATCGCTGGGTGGTCGCTCCCGCACGTGACGGGGGTGTCGTCTCCCTGTTGCTCCAGGTCTCTCCGTCTCCCGTGGTGTGCGAGGGGCATCCTGCGGGTGTCGCATGCTGGAGGGTCCGGGTCTCTCCGTCTCCCGTGGTCTCCGAGGGGCATCCTGCGGGCGTCGCATGCTGGAGGGTCCGGGTCTCTCCGTCTCCCATGGTCTCCGAGGGGCATCCTGCGGGCGGTCTGCATCTGCGGGGATGGGTGCCTGGACGTTTGGTCCTGCGATACACAATGAAGCATGCATGGTTAGACATCAGGCAGTGATCAGGTGATACGGGGGAGGGGGATATAGGGGAGGGGGGATATGGGGACGGGCTGTCGGTGGCTCACTTGCTGGTGGGCCCCCGACCTCTGCATCAGCAACCTCCCGGTCCTCAGGTCTGCCAGCCAGTTCCAGGGCCCTTTCCTCGTGTACGGTCAGTGGGCTCTCATCAGCGGGCCCTCCTCCAGTCCTCACATGCTCCCTATTGTTGTGTGCGCGCTTCTCCTGTGGGGGGGGGGGGGGGTGGCAGGGGTAAAAGGCAACAGTGTTAGGCAGGTATATGATTGCACGCCATTGGTTGCGCGTGCATTGCAGAGGTTAAGGTTAGGGCTGGATTCACTTGGGGATATGGGGGATATGGGGGAGGGGGGGGATATGGGGGAGGGGGGATATGGGGGAGGGGGGATATGGGGGAGGGGGGGATATGGGGGAGGGGGGGATATGGGGGAGGGGGGGATATGGGGGAGGGGGGGATATGGGGGAGGGGGGATATGGGGGAGGGGGGAATATGGGGGGATATGGGGGAGGGGGGGATATGGGGGAGGGGGGATATGGGGGAGGGGGGATATGGGGAGGGGGGGATATGGGGGAGGGGGGATATGGGGGAGGGGGGATATGGGGGAGGGGGGATATGGGGGAGGGGGGGATATGGGGGAGGGGGGGATATGGGGGAGGGGGGGATATGGGGGAGGGGGGATATGGGGGAGGGGGGATATGGGGGAGGGGGGGATATGGGGGAGGGGGGATATGGGGGAGGGGGGATATGGGGGAGGGGGGGATATGGGGGAGGGGGGGATATGGGGGAGGGGGGATATGGGGGAGGGGGATATGGGGAGGGGGATATGGGGGAGGGGGGATATGGGGGAGGGGGGATATGGGGGAGGGGGGATATGGGGGAGGGGGGATATGGGGGAGGGGGGATATGGGGGAGGGGGGATATGGGGGAGGGGGGATATGGGGGAGGGGGGATATGGGGGAGGGGGGATATGGGGGAGGGGGGATATGGGGGAGGGGGGATATGGGGGAGGGGGGATATGGGGGAGGGGGGATATGGGGGAGGGGGGATATGGGGGAGGGGGGATATGGGGGAGGGGGATATGGGGGAGGGGGATATGGGGGATATGGGGGAGGGGGGATATGGGGATGGGGGGGGATATGGGGGAGGCTCACCCTGCCTGCTCTGACGAGGTCGTTCACCTTCTTGTGGCACTGGGTGCCTGTCCGTGGTGTCAGGGCCACAGCGGTGACGGCCTCTGCCACTTCCCTCCACAGACGCCGGCTGTGGCGTGGGGCAACTCTGCGGCCGTGCCCGGGATACAGGGCGTCCCTCCTCTGCTCCACCGCGTCCAGGAGCGCCTCCACATCGCGTGACTCGAACCTCGGGGCTGAGCGACGGCCAGCCATCCAGTCCGGTGTTGCGGTCGGGTGTTCCGGTCGGGTGGGGGGGAGCAGCGCGGCCTTATGAGCCGTCACGCCGTGCAGCGCGTATGACGCTGCACGGCGTGAACCACTGCGCAAGCGCGGATCCCGTTACGTCGCTGCTAGCCCATTTCGGGCCGGAGACTATCGACCCATTTTTCTGACGTGCGCAAGTGGGATTTGCGCCGTTTTTTGCGCCGATCGGCGGACTTTCCGCCGATAACGGAGAATTTCGCCCCAGATTTGGCTTTTATTCTCAGTCTTCAACTCTCCTAACGTATCCACAAAAGGCAGTGGAGTTTTTCAACCCGAGCTGGGAATTTGGTTCATGAGTGCCAGGGCATGCCCACATGCCAGTAGGCCTGCACACTACATGTCTGGGGTCGAAACTCAAGAGTTTCTCTGAAGATTCAACCTGGGTTGTGCGGGACCCAGTTTCCACAAGTCACAACAGCTGACGTTTCATCAATGGAGAGGTTGTGCATTGACAGGGAAAGACATTTGGCTCTTTTTTTGCATTGCTGCTAGCCAGCAGTGTGGGCTGAAAACTAGAAGCGAACTAGCATGCAAAAGCAGAAAGCTTGCTCACTCTCTTCACCCACTTAACTAGACGTATCAACCTTTGGAACAAAAAGGTTTAATTTATGTAGATAAATAGAGCCATATCTGCATGGACAGCACAGTTTTAAAAAAAAATTGAGTACCCAATTCATTTTTTTCAATTAAGGGGCAATTTAATGTGGCCAATAGACCTACCCGGCACATCTTTGGGTTGTGGGGGTGAAACCAACGGAAACACAGGGAGAATGTGCAAACTCCACACGGACAGTGACCCAGGGCTGGGATCGAACCTGGGATTTTGGTGCTGTGAGGCAGCAGTGCTAACCACTGCGCCACTGTGTTGCCCTTTTACAGCACAGTTAAGTTCCCATCAACAGAAATGAGTAATTAACCAGATTGATTGAGCGAGAAATCCTCGCTAGAATGCCAGGTGAATTCCATTCTCTTTTTGACTTGTGTTACGGACTCTTTAATGTTGCAGTAGTCTACAGGACCATAATGTAACATCTCAATTCGAGAATAGATTTGACAATACAGTACTTGCTCAGAACTGCAAAGAGTGGGAGTTGAAGCCACTACCTCCAGCAATGTAGCTAACTTGTAATACGTTTCTATTAAATATCTATCTTTTTTAAACTTGCTGGCAATCGGAAAAAGAACGTTTAATAATTAATTTAACAAGATTAATCAATTATGGTCTTAACTAAAATTTATCTTAAAAATAAAGTGGACTTCTTTAGTTGTAGCGGGAAAGGACCATATGTTCCTGTAGATACTTACAAGATATGTTGACATGCATATCCAGGAAAATCAATTAGACAGTAGAATTTCAAATAAATATTAATATCTCCTTGCCCAAAATAATGACTTAAATGAACTAGGAGGCCCTTCATACCTGTTCCACTATTCAATTAGATCATGGCTGATTTAATTATAACTTTACCTCCACATTCCCATCTCTCTGATAACCTCTCACCCCCTTCTTTATCAAGAATCTATCCACCTCTGCCTCAAGATATTCAAGGGCTCTGCTTCCACTGCCTTTTGAGGAAGAGAGTTTCAGAGACACTCAATCCTCAGAAGAAAATTCTCCTCAGCTCTGTCCTTTATGGGGAAGCCCTTCCTTTTAAAGGAAGCCCCTAGTACTAGATTCTCCCACAAAAAGAAACATATTCACCAAACCCACGCCATCAAGACCCCATGTTTCAATCAGGTCGCCTCTTACTCTTCTAAACTCAGCCTAGGCTGTCCAAACTTTCCTCATAAGACAACTCGCCCAATTCAGGTATTTAGTAAAACTTCTCTGAACCTCTTCCAACGTATTTACACCCTTCCTTAAATATGGAGACCAATATGTGACCTCACTCAATGCCCTGTATAACTGAAGCATAACCGCCCTACTTTTGTATTCCATTCACCTCGCAATAAATTAGAACATTCAATTAGCTTTCCTAATTACTTGTTGTAGCTACAGACTAACCTTTTGTGATTCATGCATTAGGATCCTTCTGCATCTCAGAACTCTGCAATCTCTCACCATTTAGAAAATATGTTTTACTTTTCCTGTCAAAATG
The DNA here is from genome assembly GCF_047496885.1 of Scyliorhinus torazame. Taxonomy (NCBI): domain Eukaryota; kingdom Metazoa; phylum Chordata; class Chondrichthyes; order Carcharhiniformes; family Scyliorhinidae; genus Scyliorhinus; species Scyliorhinus torazame. The sequence goes on along the minus strand of NC_092721.1, from coordinate 178,087,595 downwards.
GACAATTTCACACTTTCCAGCATGATACTCTATTTCCAGGTCTTTGTCCACTCACCTCACCTATTTATATCCCTTTGTGGCCCCCTGGTGTCCTCTGCACATCTTATTATCCTCCAATCTTTGTTTCATCACAAATTTAGCAATCATACTTTCGATCCCTTCAATCAAGTCATTTATATAAATTGTAAAAGTTTGAGGACCCAGCATGGATCCCTGTGGCACACCACTCGTTACATCTTGCCAACCAGAAAACGGTTCATTTGTGTCTACCCTGTTGCTACAACAGAAGTTATGGAGTGTGGACCATCCGGTTCCCCGTGATCTCTACAGAATACAAACTTCCCCGGTAACGTGGCGGGGCCTCCCCTTTAACAAGGGGAGCGCTCATAGTATAAAAATCCTGACCTGGGTGCAAGTCGGGGCGGGAGACCCTTTGGGGAGTGGAGAGCATTTGTGTTTTGAGAATAAACCATTATATGTTGCATCCTACCTCTTGTTCAATGTGTGTTCACTCTGCGCAGATTCCACACCTCTTGTTTCCTGTTAGCTAGACTTGTTGGAAAATCTCCAAATTTTAAAAATCATTTCACTGCTCTTCACAAAACTACACTGCAACAATGCAATCATAATCAATGAGTTACCTTGTTAATAAGTTAGATGTTGCCATATGAATATAGGCAACTTATTTGTCTAAACAACAGTGAAGAGCATTTAGACAATAAAAGCCGTAACTACAGGAAATCCAGTTGCAATGAAGGCTTTCATCTGAAATATTTACCATTACTGCCTCTTTCAAATGTTGACTAACAGGTCAGTTTCTGTTCTAACTATTCACTGGAATGTAACGAACAGTATTTAATCTGCAAATAAAACTGTTTACCTCAGCAGCTTGCCAAAGGATATCTACATTCTTATTTTTTCTTGCATGGACATTTTGGCCAAGAAATCTCAACAGTTCAGGCAGACATGTCTGACTCCGGGATCGAGGTAAACCTAAAGAAAACACATATTTTGAAGAAATAAGCTGAATAAAAGCAGGGAAATACTGGCCATTTTATTTGTGAAATTTGACTTACACTGCAGATGGTTCATGCTGTACACTGACTTTCACTGAACTAGCCATTATATAAAGTTTGTGACCGAGGCATTAAGTGATGTTTACATCAATTACATCACAGCCGTTTACTGATCTTATATTTCCTCTATATGCAGCATATCTAAACAATAACCTCTGGCTTCAGTTCTTAAAGAACAATGAATCGATACCATGAATTGAAGCCATTGGGACAAAGTTGTATGGGATATTTTCAAAGTGTAAATCAATGTTAGACTTAATCAACAGGTTCATAAGATATAGGAGCAGAATTAACCCATTTGGCCCATCGCATCTACTCCTCCATTAGATCATTTCCACCGTCCTGCCCGTTCTCCATAACCCTTTAACCCATTACCAATTAAAAATCTGTCTAACTCCTCCTTAAATTTACTCACTGCCCCAGCATCCACCGCTCTGGGGTAGCAAACGCCACAGATTCACAACCCTTTGGGAGAAGTAGTTTCTCCTCAACTCTGTTTTAAATTTGCTACCTCTTATCATAAGACTGTGGCCTCTTGTTCTAGAATGTCCCACAAGAGGAAGCAACCGCTCCACGTCTACTGTATCCATACAATTTAACATTTTGTATACCCTAATTTGATCTCCTCTCATTCTTTTAAACTCTAGAAATCATAGGCCTACACTGTTCAATTTCTCTTCATATGACAAACCCTCATCTATGGAGTCAACCTAGTGAACCTCCTCTGAACTGCCTCCAATAAGGGGACCAAAACAGTACACAATACTCCAGGTGTGGTCTCACCAATGCCTTGTATAGTTGCAACAACACTTCCTTACCGTTATATTCTATTTATTTAGCTACAAATGCCAACATTCCATTCACGTTTTTTATTATCTGATGTACCTGCATGCTAGTTTTCTGTGACTCATGAACCACGACACCCAGATCTCTGCAACGGAGCACCTTGAAGTCTCTCCCCATTTACATAATAAGCTGCCTTCCCATTTTTCTGACCAAACTGCATGACCTCACGTTTATCTATGTTAAACTCCATCTGCCAAATTTTGGCTCACTCTCCTAACCTGTCTATATCCAATTGTAAGGTTCTTATTTCCTTATTCCAACTTACTGTCCCACCTATTTTTGAGTTGTCTGAAAATTTGGCTATAGAACCTTCTATCCCTGTATCCAAGTCATTAATATAGATTGTAAATAGCTGGGGCCCCAAGGACCAAACCTTGTGGCACCTCACTAGTTACATCTTGTCATCCAGAAAAAGACCCATTTATCCCAACTGTGTCTTCTGTCCGCCAGCCAGTCTTCTATCCAAACTAATAAATTACTCCTAATCCCATGTGATCTAACCTTGTGAATGAACCTTCTGTCCGGCACCTTATCAAACACCTTCCGGAAGTCCAGATATACTACATCCCCATTATCCACTTTGCTTCTTACATCTTCGAAGAATTCTAGAAAATTAGTCAAACATAATTTGCGCTTCATAAAACATGCCGACTCTGATGGATAACAATTTGACTTTCCAAATGCCCTGATATTACTTCCTTGATAATTGATTCTAACAATTTCCCAACAACAGATGTTGTAATTTCCCACATTCTGCCTCCCTCCCTTTTTGAATAGGTTAGCATTTTTTCGATCCACTGTAATCTTTCCCTTGCCGAGGGAATTTTGGAATATTATAACCAATGGATCTATCTCTGCTGCCACTTCCTTAAACACCCTAGGATGTAGGCCATCAGGTCGTCAGTGATACAGCAGGTTTTACAAATCATGCGTATCATTAAACAAAGTTAAAATAGTAGTCGCGGATAATGCCTTGTTTTACATGGATGAGATTTGAAATTTAAAATTAATTGGAACTTTTCAAACTTTGCATAGCTTCTTGAAATTCGTGTATAGCATGGTGACTGACTGACCCAAGACTTTTCACCCATCCCTCTGGTTTGTGCAACCAAAATAATTAATCCTTTACTTCCATTTTTGTCAAGTCATTAAGAATGTAATATCAGATCAGCTGTGGAACTTCTGTCACTGATTCAGTGACAAAAGAAACAGCAGAAGAGAGAAAATCAGAGGGTGAAGAAAGAAGCAAGAATACCAAAAACTGCAAGAAAAGAAGCATGCTCCTCCATCCAGGACTAATAATGGGAAGTAAATGACCCACTTTAGACTACAAATTGTTGCCCGAGTTTATTCTACTTATAAATTTGTTCAAATGGTTGAAAGTTTAAGATCCACTTCAAGCACCTGAGCTTTTGATGAAATGTTAGGCACCTCTGGTTTGGGGTGCAAGGGAGGGACAGCACTCCTCACAGGCAGGCTCACTGCACTTGACTCATATTTAATGGTCATTGGTGCTCTCACATATGACTCCAAACAATTATTAGCATGTGACAGTGGCCACATCAGGTAAACTGTTTTGGCAGGGTGGGCCAAACCAGACGACGGTAGCTGTCAGGTCTCTAACCGTCAGTAACTTGGGGATTTTTTTTATCCTGCCATGCAAATACTGATTCAGTGGACAGGACAGTGAAGGCCAATCAAAGGTCCAATGGTCTGGAAGATGGATAATAATAATAGCTTATTGGCACAAGTAGGCTTCAATGAAGTTACTGTGAAAAGCCCCTAGTCACCACATTCCAGCACCTGTTCGGGGAGGCCGGTACAGGAATTGAACCCGCGCTGCTGGCATTGTTCTGCATTACAAACCAGCTGTTTAGCCCACTGTGCTAAACCAGCCCCATTCAGCATTGCATTGTGGAATGTGTAGAGCTTCACAAGACAGAAGAAATTCTCATCAACCACTGCAACTGTATCTCCTGCTGTCTAGGATCGTCTTGTCACTCAAACAAGGTCGGTGAAAGCAAGAGTCAAGCTGATGACGAGCAACTCTCCCTTCACCATAATTCAATCCATGTGCATGCTCATCATCTTTCCATCATCTGTCATCCATCATTTATCTGTCATGATAATTGGTGAATAATACTGCAGCAGATATGGATTGACTGAGATGCAGCTGCAGACTGGCACACATGTAGCTGTGCAAGTCACTAATGGAACTAAAGAGGACCGTGTGCTACCACCAAATCACTTCAGCATGTTTTTCTTCCATGTAGTGATCCTGGCATCAAAATCAGATATCACATGGACGGGATGCTGCTTAATCAGAGATGGCTCCAGGCAAAGTCCAAGGCACATTTTGAGATTCCCTCTTTGCCATTGATTGTGCAATTATTGCATGTGAAGCTCTGAACCAGCAATATAGGTAGAACAGACTTGTTCTCCAAACCATGCAACAACTTCGGCCTTACAATCAGCACAAAGAAAATTTACGTAATGTATCAGCCTGTTCCACTGCTGTAGCGCTATCCTGTATCCAAAAGTAACTGAATGATTATGGCCAGTGCCTCGGCAATTTTCACCCTCACTTCCCTCAGCATCCTTGGATGTACTCTCTCCAGTCCTGGTGATTTATCAACTGATAATACAGACAGCATTTCTTATACTTCCCTTCCATCAACTTTAGCCCATCCGGTGTCTAATTTATTTCCTTCTTCGCTATAACTTTAGCAGCAGCGGCAGCTCCCTTGGTAAAGGCAGATGCAAACTGCTGATTTGATATCTCAGCCATCCCGTTTGCCTTCATCCACAGATCCCCTTTTGGTTCATAATCAGCCCCACCTTTCCTCTGGACTACCTTTTTACATGCCATAGAAGAATTTTGGATTTCCTTTTATGATAGTTGCCAGTCTCTGCTTGTACACTCTTCTTGTCTCTCATTTCCTTTTCCATTGCCACTCTGAGCTTTCTACACTCAGTCCGATTCTCATTTTGAGGGCCACCTGTAGGTGGGAAAGCAGCCGATGGACCCATAAAATAGGGCGCCATGCCATTGGTAATGCAGGAGCAACTGAGTAACTTGGTCTCACATTCACATGTACATAACTTCAACTTTCTACACTACCCCCATATTTTCCTTATTCCTTAATTTCCTTAATACTCCAAAATCTACCAACCTCTATCTTGAATAAAGAACCCCACAGCTGTCTGGGTTAGAGGCGTGGCCATGTGCTTTAGATTCCATAGCCAAAGGAAATACTTTCTCAGCATCTATCCTGTCAATTTTCCTAACAATTTTTTGTTTCAATTCTAAACTCCAGGGAATATAGTCCCAGTCTACTTGATCTTTCCTCATACGTCAATCCTCTCATTCCAGGATCAATTAGTAGACATTAGTTGAATTTGATCCAGGTAAGGAGTCCAAAAGTGCACACTATACCCCATGTGTGGCTTCAATGCCTTGTATAACTGCAGTAAGCCTTCATTATTCTTATAATTCAATCCCTTTGTAATGAAAGCAAACATATCATTTGCTTTCCTGACTGCTTGTTGAACCTGCATGTTAACTTGGATTCATGTATAAGAACACTCAGGTCCCTTTGAAAATAAACATTTCTCAGTCTCTTGCTGGATACAAATATTCTGCATTTACATTTTCCTACTAAAGTGGATAATTTCACACTTTGCCATATTGTATTCGATCTCTATGCAGCTTCAATGGGCAGAACCGTATGCTCTTTAAAAACGGTCAGGGGTTGGACCCATTTCCAGGTCCCAACCCCATGTGGGTTGTAATTGAAAATATGGGAAAATGTGTCATTTGAAACATGGAAGTCTGGCAATATCTGGTCTGAGAGAAACATGAGAGGATACAGGGAAAGATCCCACAAAGGGTTAACAGCAGCTGCCAGAGCAGGATTGTAAAATGCAGATAACCTTGGTCAAGCAGGCTTAGCAAACAAGACAAACAGGATTTTGAATGAAGCCAAAAACAATGGCTCACACCTTCATTGAAAGTAACTATCTTAGTAATCATCTGGAAAAGAATGGATGAGGTTCAGTTGAATTTGGTGATAATTCTAGGTGTGAAAATTTGCTAATACCAGGTAAATTAAAGAAAACTGGAGACGATCAGTCTACGAGAAACATAATTCAAAGCCAAAATTATGAGCTGAGGACACAATTGGAAAATAAAACTATAGAAATGACAGGAATTAAAAGTAACACCTCTTGAAGTCAAAGCATTTTGAACATCACAAAGGACACAATGTAATCAGATCTATGAGATGAAGTCATGTCAAAATGAATACTTAGTTGGATTAGAAAGTTTAGATCAAAGATACTTTTTACAATCAAAGTGAAAAGAGTTACTTTACAATAAAGTAATAAAAACTAGATAACTGTTAGAAAAATATATAAACCCGAAGAAAGGAAACAGCAGCCAGAACCAGAACTCAGAGCGAGGCGGAGAAGCAAAGTCAGAATACAGTCAGCTCGGCCATGGGAAAGAGACAGTGCAAAGCAGCTGAGCTAAAACAGCTAATACATCTAAGGAAGACTAGAATTTAAAGAGTAGGCAGAGTCAGCTCAGAGATAGCCAGCAGAGCTAGCTCTCATAGCTCGGTACATGGGAAAGACAGGACACAGCAACCGAGCTCATCAGCAAATACATCTAAAGAAGACCAGGCTTTAAAAAGATTGGTTGTCAAGGTGGGCCTGAAGGTCCCTTCAACCAGCCAGAAGGATCCAGAAGCAAGATCTTGTTACCTTTCTGTAAAGACAGTAATTGCAGCTTTTAAAAGAAAAAATATAATAATAAAATAACTTAATTTAACCTGAAATAGTGGTTATTCCAATGTCTACTTTACTTACTTTGCAATGCGGGACCCAGGATTGATGCTACTAAGTGGTAAGTAGATGAAATCTTTGTTGAAGGTATGGGTTATACCAGGGGATAACTTGAAAACAGTTTGACCTGAATAGCACCCACTGAAGCTTGCATTGGAGTCGGGAAGTGAGAATCTTGGATCACCATTTAGAATGTCGGCCCTTTTTGGCATAGGGGGACTTCCAAGAATAGTGGCGAGTTTTCAAAAACAGGGTCAGAGATGCACGGAAAGGGAGAGTCTTCTCGAAGGCAGCCAATTAAAGGGTAGGAGGTTTAAGGTGTGAGCACAGGGCATCGAGGCCCGCTGAAATTGAGGCCGGCTGCCCACAGTGAGACATCAGTAGGGGCACTGTTGAGGGTCAGACTGATGGAGCTGCAGGGAGCCACTTCAGCCACCATTAGTGTCTGAGGAACAGAATGCAAAGTTCACTGCATAGGCCATTGGAGCCACCTGTCTTTATGATTTCTTCAATCAATATCAAGGCTGGAATACGGCAGACAGCAGTCAAGCTATTTATTGCTGGTGAGTTCTTTAACATCCTCAGAATAAAGAGGGTCCAAATTCATGCTGTGAGGCTTTTCACCTGCTGACACAGCTCACAACATTCCAGAGCAGTGGAAAATCAGGGCTAATCAGCTGTTTAACTGCCTTGACGGAAAACCCGCTGCTACCGGTGGACAGGTCCTGCTGCAGAAAACGCAGCTCCACAAAGATCTTTTAAAGGTGAGAACATGCCTGGGAGTGCAGCCAACCAAACCAATTTGTTCAAAATTTCTGAATCCAAAGACGCTGCCATGGGACTAGTAGGAGTTCAACCTGTGTGCTCTCCGCAACGCTTACTTTTTGCACCAGAGTTGGTATATTGTGAGTAAACATTGGATATGTTGGATGGTTCTCCTCATCCAAGTTATTAATATTGCAAATAGCTTAGGCCCAAACACTGGTCCTTGCAGTACCTCACTAGTTACAACCTGCCAACCCCAAAACATCCCATTTATTACTACTGTACTCTGTCCATAAATCTTCAATCCATGCTAATATATCAGCCCAATCCTCTCATTTTATGTAACTCTTTAGCACCAAATGTTAATGTTATGAAAGGCATCATTTAAAAAAGGCATTAATTTAATTTTACTTAAAAAAAATATGGAAAGCAAACATAAGTTCTTATTTCATAGTATGAGACATTCATAGAATCAAAATAAACATCCGTAGCATAAGCATACAATAAGACTTTAATCTACATATGCAAAGCTCACTTAAGGCAGTCATACATAGCTTATCCACTTTCAAATGCAAGCAAAACAGACCACCTCACCTTTTCATAACCTCCATTTGCTCCAATTCTGCAATTCATTTTCGTTGGAGGCTTGAGACACGAAAACACGTTGCATTCAAATTCACACATGTATGAATTAAACAATTTCAAGATTAAGCAATCTTCGAACATCAAGTATAAAAACAATTAGATTTCTGTAACTAAATTGCTCACTGTAGTGTTGCTGGTATAGCTTTACATGATGGTTCACTTAATCAGAGAAAGGAAGAATGCAGAACAGAGCACTGTAGTTCATAACTACATATACTTACAATCATCAGGCAAAACCTCCTTGAACTGTTCATAGTAGGAGTTCAGACGACCCAAACTCTCTCCATTAATTGCTTCTTGTAAGGATGTGTCGCCGAACCTAACCCAGATAAAACATGAACACAAATATGGGTCAAATAAGACTTTGAAAACCCCCCCCACATATTTTGGTACAAGGATTTCACTATGCATACAGAACCAGACCGCCCTATAGCTGCAAACAATAGGGCAGCTTCATTCTAAACCATGTCTCTAATGCTCCTCTCAACCAGCTCAAGGCAAATATAAGTGTGTGGTTCGGGGAAGAATCTCTCTCAGGTTCTCTTTCATTTCCAAGTTGGTAAACTTGGTACTTATTTCCAGTAATACAGTTGGAATTGGGAACTCAAGAATGAGGGAATTGAACCCGTATCTTCTTCCCAATAATGTTTGAAAGTTTTCATCAAAATTATGTTCGAAACTGCTGCTTTTTCTTTGACAGAATTGTGAAAGAGGCTCAATAATTACTAATCACACTAGTTTTACAGTGGTGTGCGAATTGCAGCAATTAGCTCTTCATATACACAAAACAACGAATGGTGGACCTAGAATTTTAGAGTAATATTGTGTATACAATATTCCCAATGTTGCTGACTTTGCATTTACCCATTACAGACAAGTTTAGAATTGTTTGTGTTGTCGACACAATTGATTTAAGTAACTGGAAATAGTGATTTCCCTCCCCCTAGTGTGCCCTTACTTCATGAATTTGGATGTACAGCAAAACCATCCTTCAATTGCCAGTGAAGCGGAGTTAAAGCAAATCATACCATTCCCAAACTAACTTTGTGAAATAAGGTTAGTAGAACTCATAATCCAACAAAATGAGTATTACACAAAAGATAAAATCAGTGCTGATATGTATTTTAGAGGTTTCCATGGACCGAGGCTTTATGGATTTCTTTCAAACCTTTGCCTGAGAACTTTAAACTCCAACGTATTTATATTTTGTGGGATTAATTGATTTCAGGTAAACTACAAATTTGACAGAATAAAATACTTCCTGATACTCAGTGATATATAGCTCATATAAAGTTGATATTTAAAAGAGCAATGAAACGTCTAAAAATGAAACTGAAATTATTGAAGATGCCCAGCAAGTTTATCAACATCTTGATAGCTTAAAGATAGATTAATGCTTTTGACCCATGGTGCATGTCTTGGAGGGGAACCTCCAGGTGCTGGTGCTCCCATGCATCTGCTATATTACCTCTAATCTTAAGGATCTCTGATCACCATGTAAAATCTTTTGGCTTGTTTGGTGGTACTACTTACTTTTCAGCCAGTGTTTGCTGCTCGTTGATCCCCACATTAAATAGCACTGGCTGCACTCGAAGTAACATTCCACTCTGTATTTCTCTAGGTAAGGCATCAAACATAGCACCTGGCAGTGGGATTCGTACATTGAACCCATCTCTGTGAAGAGGAATGTAGGTTAAGGGATTTTTGCAAGCAAAATGAACCGTTGTAAACTGAAAACTTTTGGTATTCTTCCAGCAAATGGATAAAGCATAGAAATAATTATAGGCAATAGTTTGATCCATTTATTTAAGTATTCGTATCAGTGTTAGAATTGCAGAAAAGAGGCAATTTTTGTCTTGCACGCATCAGGCAAGAATACAAATAATCGGAGCACAGCTCCGAAAGCTAGTGATTTGAAACAAACCTGTTGGACTTTAACCTGGTGTTGTAAGACTTCTTACTGTGCTCACCCCAGTCCAACGCCGGCAACTCCACATCAAAAATACAAATGTAAGGGAAATCAATCATTTGTTCATTTCCCTTGCATTGTAATCTTGTGAATGCCCTGATAAATGCAAGACAAAAAGTTTAGACAAAAATTGTCTCTTTTTTCAAAATACTTAGTTCTGTACTACCAATGTTACGAAAAACTCAAATTGAAGGGGCATATGGAGCCAATAAAAAAAAGTAATTGAATGAGAAAATAAGCAGTGACTGAACGAGAAAATAAGCAAAGATGTTAAGAAAGGGGTAATTAAAACAGAGAAAAAAAGGAGGGAAATTCAAAATCTCAATATATTGTACACTGTAGTGAGCACTGCTGTCTCACGGCGCAGGGACCCATGTTCAATTTTGTCCTTGGGTGACTGCCTAGAGTCTGCACTTTCTCCCCGTGACTGCGTGGGTTTTCTCCATGTGCTCCAGTTTCGTCTCACAATCCAAAGATGTGCCGGTTAGGTGGATTGGCCATGATCAGTGCGACGGGTTACAGGGATAGTGCAGGTGAGTGGGCCCAAGTAGAGTCCTCATTTTGGGGGGGGGGGGGTTGGTACAGACTCGATGGGCCAAATGGTCTCCTTCTGTACTGTAGGTATTCTATGGATTCCTTAGGTGAAGATCTCAGTTTGATAGAGGGTGTTTTCATAGAATGCTGTTCAGTACAAAGTCGAAAAACTTAGGACCAATGCTAACCATGCAAGAAAACCTTCCCTTGGTTGATTGTGAAGTTTTAATTTGTGATATCTAATTTTTTTTTTTTTTTAAGAACAGTAAATTCAATAACTTAAATATAGAGGTTCAATAGATGAGATTTGGGTAGATGTATATGCATTAGATAATTTGGCATTATCTAACTTTCTCTCATATTTATTCATCTTTTTTATGTTTGTGGGATATGAGCATCAGTGGCAAGGCCGTCATTTGTTGCTCATTTCTAATTGCACGCAAGAAGATGGTAGTGAGTCACCACCTTAAACTACTACAGCAAAGAGTATAAGTTGGCTGTACTGATCAACTGTAGTCATACCCACAGTTCCAGGATTTCGACTCAGCAACAGTGAAAGAACAGCAATTAGTCAGAATGGTGTATGTTTTGCAAGACATCTTGCAGGTGGTTGAGTTTCCATGCCTCTGCTGCCCTCATCCTTCGAAGTGGTAGAAGTTGCAGGTTTGGAAGCTCATGCAATATGTAAAAGGTCAACTTTTTAAAAATAGAGATAAAATCACTGTTGTCCTAATGAAGTCTGCTGAGACTTTTGAAGAACTTCACTGCAACCTAGATGCACATTTGAAAACAGAGCTCAACTGTTTAAGATCATAGTTCACCGCCACATATTTCATCTATAATCCCCACCTGTCAATGTAACTGTATGAGGGAATCTGCATGTGGTGTTTATTCTGACATACCACTCTAATCACATTTTCATTTTTGTGCAGTTTTTTTTTATTGGTTGTAATTAGTACAAGTTGGCTGTACTGATCAATTTTATATCAATTTTCACCTCATTATCACCATCTTATATTGGTTTTCAACTTACACTAGTGCCAGCAAGCAGCAGTTTTGCACCATCTGGCATCCTGAACACCTGCACCATTGCACCAAGACTGCCGTTGAGGATCCGGATGAATGCAATAAAAAGTTGCAATATAAAGAGCTGATATTAAATAAAAGATTCTGTGTAGATGTTTAAAACTGGTGTGTATAGAGCAGCAACAGACGAGGGAAATTGCCTGTCATGATCCATTATAGCACTCATTTGGCAACTGACCAAATAACTGGTTCTATTGAGAGAAAGCTCAATTTCCAATAGGCGGGATTTCCCGTGCACCCCTCTGGGAAACCCGTGGCGGGGGTACACTGTCAGCGGGACCAAAATATCCCGCTGGGGTGAATGGCTGGAAAATTCCAGCCAATAACATGGATTACTTACATGTTCAAGGAAATATTGACTGCAATGGCTGGCATGAGTTCCAATATTTGCAGCATACAAGATCATACAGAGAAGTGGTTTTATTTTTCACCTATAACTGGTAAACATGTCTATGCACAAATTTAACAAGAACCCAGCGTTACTTACCGGTTTCCAGTAATGACTGGCAGCATGTCAACTGATGCAGTAGAAGTTGCCTGAATTACTTTAAAAGTCACGTTTCGTAAATCCATAATTCCTGTACTCATATCTTCAAGCATGGCAAGTTCTTCCCCTACACAAAGTACGAATTTATCAGTTGTGGGGTCCAGATTATTTTCATTAGCCTTTTACTCATCAAAGAAAGGATGTCCGGAGCGGCAAAGAAACATTTTTACATTTTTAGCACAGTCATTTAACAAAACGTAGGTTAAAAAAGTAGCCTGGTGCAATGTTAAAGCTCCATTTACTTTGTTACAAGATGAGCTCTGTGTTCACCTTGCAGGAACAATTTCTAATGCAACTTAAATTCTCAAATTAGTTTTACATGGGGAAAGATCAATGCCATGAAAATAAAACTAGTGCCCATTTTGTGGGAAAAGGGGCAGTGCACAAGCTTTTTGCTAAGGCGGCAAACTGAGACACAAAATTGACAATATACTTTACGGAGGACAGTAACAGTGCCAGAGAGTGATTACTCTGTACGAGTAGACACATTTTCACATTAGATGACCTCAATACATGTTAAAAGAGCACAGTAAGAAGTCTTACAACACCAGGTTAAAGTCCAACAGGTTTGTTTCAAATCACTAGCTTTTGGACATTCCTCCTTCCTCAGGAGCAGTGCTCCGAAAGCTAGTGATTTGAAACAAACCTGTTGGATACTCTAACCTGGTGTTGTAAGACTTCTTACTGTGCTCATCCCAGTCCAACGCCGGCATCTCCACATCATGTTAAACGAGACATGGTGTCGGGAGTCTCTGGAAGCGTATTCCTGACCAAAGACATTTAATTCTCTTTTTTGAAGACCCTTTCCGACAAGGGTGAGAAGTAGTGTCTATAATGGTTACTCCTGAAGTGCAGCTCAAACAGAGACATTAACATGGAAATGTCCACATTTTTCTCTTAAATGAGGATCGTCTCATTTTAAAATTTTCAATAAGTGTTGTATGGCTCAGAGGCCTCTCCTGTTTATTGTATAGAGGTACTGTGCCATAATATGCTGTAGAGTAACTGCACAAACCAATGCTGCCCTCACACTGCTGGAACCTACCTAATTGGCTCCCATTGAAAAGCAGGTTCATCGTTCACGACGTCGCCATTTGAGAGTTTTGCACGAGCGTAACAGTGGGATTTTATTGTATATAATTATTACAGGTGCTATTGAGATCAGGAGAAAGATCCAAGGACTGTGCCAGGGATTGGGTCATTTAAGATGTGGAAAGATGGACTTCCGGGTGCGGCGATGACCAGCTGAGTCGCACGTTTCGGCAGCTCCCGGTGGAACGGACTTTTGGGCTCTTGATAGGAGCCCCAACGGCAATTTTAACGGCTAAAAACACCGTGCGGTAAACCAGAAGGGGGTTCCCCCTGGACACGGATGGAAAAAGGAGAGGAAAGTGGCCGGATTGCAGCGGATCCTTTGGAACAACGGCAAGGAAGGCAAGCAGAAACCAAGATGGCGTCGGAAGGTGGCAGTTTCATATGGGGCCCTGAACAACAAGAGTTCTTGAAACGCTGCGTGGAGGAGATAAAAAAGGAAATGAAGAAAGAGTTGTTGGCCCCGATATTACAGGCGATTGAAGGGCTGAAAGAGGAACAAAAGACCCAGGAGCAGGAGCTTCGGGTCGTGAAGGCGAAAGCAGCAGAGAATGAGAACGATATACAGGGCCTGGTGGTGAAGTCGGAGATACAGGAGGCACACCAGAAACGATCTGTGGAGAGGTTGGAGGCACTGGAAAACAACGCAAGGAGGAACAACTTGAGGATTCTTGGCCTTCCTGAAGGTGTGGAGGGGGCGGACGTCGGGGCATATGTGAGCACGATGCTGCACTCGTTAATGGGAGCGGAGGCCCCGACGGGTCCGTTGGAGGTGGAGGGAGCATACCGAGTTATGGTGCGAGGATCGAGAGCAGGAGAAACTCCCAGAGCCATAGTGGTGAGATTCCTCCGTTTTAAGGATAGAGAAATGGTCCTTAGATGGGCGAAGAAAACTCGGTGTAGTAAATGGGAGAACGCGGTGATCCGCGTTTATCAAGATTGGAGTGCGGAGGTGGCAAGAAGGAGGGCGAGCTTTAATCGGGCCAAAGCGGTACTTCACAAAAAGAAGATAAAATTTGGAATGCTGCAACCGGCAAGACTGTGGGTCACATATCAAGGGAGGCACCACTACTTTGAAACGGCGGATGAAGCGTGGACTTTTATTGTAGAAGAAAAATTGGAATGATTGGATTATGAAAATGAACGTTTGGACAAAGTGGTGGGGCGAATGGGGGGGGGCGAAGAGGGGTTTTATGTTTTAATCCTGCGGTATGGTAACTTTTCTTTCTCCCACAGGTGGTGATGGGGGGAGGTGGGGAGGGAGAGGAGATGGGGCGTTGGCCATGGGAGGCGGGGCCGAGGGAGAGGCGCGGGCTTGGTTCCCGCGCTATGATAATTATGGCGGGAATAGAGAAGCAGGGAGGGGGCGTCGCACGGTGCGAGCCGTGATCACGGGGGGAAGCCGAGGTCAGCCAGAGTTTGCTGACTTCTGGGAGCAACATGGGGGGAGTAATTACGCTAGCGGGGGGTCTAGCGGGGGGGGGGGGGGGGGAATTACTGGGTTGCTGCTGCTGGGGAAAGGGGGGAGTGGGTACGGGAAAGGATTGGCGGGGGGGCACCGTCTGGGAGAGATACAGCTGCGTGGGAACTGGGTGAGAAGCTGGAAAAAGATGATGGCTAACCGGCAAGGGGGGGGGGGGGGGGGGGGTGGGAAGCCCCCCGGGGGGGGGGGGGGGTGGGAAGCCCCCCAACTCGGCTGATCACGTGGAACGTGAGGGGGCTTAACGGGCCGATAAAGAGGGCACGAGTACTCGCACACCTTAAGAAACTTAAAGCAGATGTGGTTATGCTACAGGAAACGCACCTGAAACTGATAGACCAGGTTAGGTTGCGCAAAGGATGGGTGGGGCAGGTGTTCCATTCGGGGCTGGATGCGAAAAACAGGGGGATGGCTATATTAGTGGGGAAGCGGGTAATGTTCGAGGCGAAGACTATAGTGGCGGATAACGGGGGCAGATACGTGATGGTGAGTGGCAAATTACAGGGAGAGATGGTGGTTTTGGTAAACGTGTATGCCCCGAACTGGGACGATGCCAACTTTATGAGGCGAATGCTAGGACGCATCCCAGACCTAGAGACCGGAAAGCTGATAATGGGGGGAGACTTTAACACAGTGTTGGAACCAAGGCTGGATAGGTCGAAGTCCAGGACTGGTAGGAGGCTGGCAGCAGCCAAGGTGCTTAAGGATTTTATGGAGCAGATGGGAGGGGTGGACCCGTGGAGATTCAGTAGACCTAGGAGTAAGGAGTTCTCGTTTTTCTCCTATGTCCATAAAGTCTATTCACGCATAGACTTTTTTGTGTTGGGTAGGGCATTGATCCCGAGGGTGAGGGGAACGGAATATACGGCTATAGCCATTTCGGATCATGCCCCACACTGGGTAGACTTGGAGATAGGGGAGGAAACAAGAGGGCGCCCACCCTGGAGAATGGACATGGGACTAATGGCGGATGAGGGGGTGTGCCTAAGGGTGAGGGGATGCATTGAAAAGTACTTGGAACTCAATGACAATGGGGAGGTTCAGGTGGGAGTGGTCTGGGAGGCGTTGAAGGCGGTGGTAATGGGGAAGGTGATATCAATAAGGACACATAAAGGGAAGCAGGAGAGTAAGGAACGGGAGCGGTTGCTGCAAGAACTTTTGAGGGTGGATAGACAATATGCGGAAGCACCGGAGGAGGGACTGTACAGGGAAAGGCAAAGGCTGCATGTGGAATTTGACTTGCTGACTACAGGCACTGCAGAGGCACAATGGAGGAAGGCGCAGGGTGTACAGTATGAATATGGAGAGAAGGCGAGCAGATTGCTGGCACACCAATTGAGGAAAAGGGGAGCAGCGAGGGAAATAGGGGGTGTGAGGGACGAGGAAGGAGAGACGGAGCGGGGAGCGGAGAGAGTGAACGAAGTGTTCAAGACATTTTATAAAAAATTGTATGAAGCTCAACCCCCGGATGGGAGGGAGAGAATGATGGAGTTTTTGGATCGGCTGGAAATTCCCAAGGTGGAAGAGCAGGAAAGGGTAGGACTGGGAGCACAGATCACGGTAGAAGAAGTGGTGAAAGGAATTAGGAACATGCAGACGGGAAAGGCCCCGGGACCGGACGGATTCCCAGTTGAATTTTACAGAAAATATTTGGACTTGCTCGCCCGCTACTGACGAGGACCTTTAACGAGGCAAAGGAAAGGGGACAACTGCCCCCGACTATGTCAGAAGCAACGATATCGCTTCTCTTAAAGAAGGAAAAGGATCCGCTACAATGCGGGTCCTACAGACCAATTTCCCTCCTCAATGTGGATGCCAAGGTCCTGGCCAAGGTAATGGCAATGAGAATAGAGGAATGTGTCCCGGGGGTGGTTCATGAGGACCAAACTGGGTTTGTGAAGGGGAGACAGCTGAACACGAATATACGGAGGCTGTTAGGGGTAATGATGATGGCCCCACCAGAGGGTGAAACGGAGATAGTAGTGGCGATGGATGCCGAGAAAGCATTTGATAGAGTGGAATGGGATTATCTGTGGGAGGTGTTGAGGAGATTTGGGTTTGGAGAGGGGTATGTTAGATGGGTGCAGCTGTTGTATAGGGCCCCAGTGGCGAGTGTGGTCACGAATGGACGGGGATCGGCATATTTTCGGCTCCATAGAGGGACAAGGCAGGGATGTCCTCTGTCCCCATTACTGTTTGCACTGGCGATTGAGCCCCTGGCGATAGCGCTGAGAGGTTCCAAGAGATGGAGGGGAATACTTAGGGGAGGAGAAGAACACCGGGTATCTTTATATGCGGATGATCTGCTACTATATGTGGCGGATCCAGCGGAGGGGATGCCAGAAATAATGCGAATACTTGGGGAGTTTGGGGATTTTTCAGGGTATAAATTGAACATGGGGAAGAGTGAGCTGTTTGTGGTGCATCCAGGGGAGCAGAGTAGAGAAATAGAAGATCTACCGTTGAGGAAGGTAACAAGAGACTTTCGTTACCTGGGGATCCAGATAGCTAAGAATTGGGGCACATTGCACAGGCTAAATTTGACGCGGTTGGTGGAACAGATGGAGGAAGATTTCAAGAGATGGGATATGGTAGCATTGTCAATGGCAGGGAGGGTGCAGGCGGTTAAGATGGTGGTCCTCCCGAGATTCCTCTTTGTGTTTCAGTGCCTCCCGGTGGTGATCACGAAGGCTTTTTTCAAAAGGATAGAAAAGAGTATCATGGGTTTTGTTTGGGCCGGGAAGACTCCGAGAGTGAGGAAGGGATTCTTACAGCGTAGTAGGGATAGGGGGGGGCTGGCACTACCGAGCCTAAGTGAGTATTATTGGGCCGCTAATATTTCAATGGTGAGTAAGTGGATGGGAGAGGAGGAAGGAGCGGCGTGGAAGAGATTAGAGAGGGCGTCCTGTAGGGGGACCAGCCTGCAGGCTATGGTGACAGCCCCATTGCCGTTCTCACCAAGGAACTATACCACGGGTCCGGTGAAGATTTGGGGACAGTGGAGACGACATAGGGGAAAGACCGGAGCATTGGGGGGGTCCCCGATAAGAAACAACCATAGGTTTGCCCCGGGGGGAATGGATGGGGGATGTGGAATGTGGCAAAGAGCAGGTATAACGCAATTGAAAGATCTATTTGTGGATGGGAAGTTCGCGAGTCTGGGAGCGCTGACTGAGAAATATGGGTTGCCCCAAGGGAATGCATTCAGGTACATGCAATTGAGGGCTTTTGCGAGGCAACAGGTGAGGGAATTCCCGCAGCTCCCGACACAAGAGGTGCAGGACAGAGTCATCTCGAAGAAATGGGTGGGGGACGGTAAGGTGTCGGATATATATAGGGAAATGAGGGATGAAGGGGAGACTATGGTGGACGAACTAAAAGGGAAATGGGAAGAAGAGCTAGGGGAGGAGATCGAGGAGGGGCTGTGGGCAGATGCCCTAAACAGGGTAAACTCGTCGTCCTCGTGCGCCAGGCTAAGCCTGATTCAGTTTAAGGTATTACACAGGGCACATATGACTGGAACACGGCTCAGTAAATTTTTTGGGGTGGAGGATAGGTGTGCGAGGTGCTCGAGAAGCCCAGCGAATCATACCCATATGTTTTGGTCATGCCCGGCACTACAGGGGTTTTGGATGGGGGTGACAAAGGTGCTTTCGAAAGTAGTAGGAGTCCGGGTCGAACCAAGCTGGGGGTTGGCTATATTTGGGGTTGCACAAGAGCCGGGAGTGCAGGAGGCGAGAGAGGCCGATGTTTTGGCCTTTGCGTCCCTAGTAGCCCGGCGCAGGATATTGCTAATGTGGAAAGAAGCCAAGCCCCCGGGGGTGGAGACCTGGATAAATGATATGGTGGGGTTCATAAAGTTAGAGCGGATTAAGTTCGTCCTAAGGGGGTCGGCTCAAGGGTTTACCAGGCGGTGGCAACCGTTCGTCGAATATCTTGCGGAAAGATAGATGGGGGAAAAAAGAAGGCAGCAGCAGCAGCCCAGGACTTGGGGGGGGGGGGGGGGGGGGGGGGTGGCCTGAGACAAGGCAGTTGCCAATTAGGGCTAGTTTTTATTTTTGTTATTTAATATTTATTTATTTGTTGTTGTTTTCTTTTGTTCTTGTTTAAATAAAAAAGGTCATTATTATCTGTATTGTTATAATGTTGTGTAAAGGATGCACAATGTACTGTGTTGGTTGACCAAAAATTTTCAATAAAATATTATTTTAAAAAAAAGATGTGGAAAGATGGTGGGTCACTTGCTTTATGCACCAATGATAGAATATTTTCATGGGGAACAAATGTAGACCTGCAGCCACTCATTTTTGCAATTTAGTATTTTTGTATTTTATTTCTTACATTGATCTTGATTTTAAGCTTGTATTGAGTATTTAAAGTTACTTAGATAATCTTGATTTAAAATAAGTGTGATCGTGCTTTGATTAATTCAAATAATCAATAGTAATCAGTGGTGATATTATTAACTGTAAACATGTTTTACCAAGACCTTGTTATTCATAATGGCCATTCACAGTTGGTATTTGCTCTATATCTTTGTTCTCCCTTTTCAAACTAGACTGCTAAAATAAAAGTTGTCTGTTGTCAGCAGTTTTCTTATTGCATTTGATGATCCTTGAACTACAAACTAGGGCAAAGAATAGCCTTGCACATGCAATAATCAACTATGGTCTGGAATTAGGAGATGGAGTTTGATTGGTGGGCATAGTTAGATTAATGGCAGATGGGAGACACCTTCAGAAGTTGCACAAACAACTTGAAAATGGCAAAGTCTACAAAGTCTTGCTGTACCTGTGAGGAGAATGGATGAAGACTCATATTTTGCAGACTCCAATTTTGAGAATGTCTCAGTGAAGCCTCAAAAGGCTGCAATGGAACCAGAAAGTTGGCTTAAAGGGACACTGCGTCCAAGATTCGCTGCTGCAGCCAGTGTGGAATAGTCAACCACTTGAGACTACAGAAGGGAGGGCTGTGAATAGATTGACTGACCAAAGTGTCCACCTATGTAAAGTTATTCAGCGGCTTCATGTATGAAGCATAGGGAAATTTGACCATTTTGGGGCTCTTGTGAACAGACCAATTTGGTGCCAACGTTTGTAACATAGCATGTATCTGTAATATAGTATGTATAGTAAGTATGTAAAGTTGTTGTTCCTTTCTTATATAGTTTTCTTGTCCTATCTTTTTGATAACATTATCTTTCTTTCATTTTCTCTTAATCATTAATAAAAATAATAATAACTTAATGTCACAAGTAGGCTTCAGTGAAGTTACTGTGAAAAGCCCCGAGTCGCCACATTCCGGTGCCTGTTCAGGGAGACCGGTACAGGAATTGAACCCGCGCTGGTCTTGTTCTGCATTACAAGCCAGCTGTTTTGCCAACTGTGCTAAACCAGCCCCTACATTAATGATTAACAGTTGTCAAATAAAGGTAGTTGTTTTCATACATCGCTCAGTAAGGATTTACTCATTCCTCTTCGTCCAGAGTATGGCTCAACCCTAAGTGAGACTTGCAAGGGACTCTCAGCCTCTTACACAAGTCCCCATGATTATCAAAGTAAGGTAGGCAATTTTCGGCTAGTATTTGGCTTTTGATCCCACATATATGGAACAGAAAGAAGCTAATATCATGATAGGTTAAAAGGCCTCTCGAGGTATTTATAATATGACAAATAGGAGAGGTGGTCATGTTCTGACAAGAATCTAGTACGGCAAATTAAACTTACAATGTGTCTTACCATATGTGCTTAAAAGACCTTCAAATTGTGCCAACAAGCCAATGGTGTAAAGCTGGCGCAAAAATCCATCATCACGAAGGCAGTTTCTTAGCTTAATAATGAAACCACAGATCAGGGCTGTCAGCTACAGTAAAGATTTAAAAATATAAAACATAGAATATTCAATTAAAAGAAATCATCTGAAGTTATCTTGCAGCATGCAAGATTTTTTTTTGCCTTTTGTACAATATTTGTTTATTCCAGGGCATTTAACCCCAAAATTCATTTTTGAAATGCTCTTCAGCAAAGTTAGCATTGTGCAGGACATTTTAATTAGTGCCAAAGTACAAGATTATTTCAGCAATGGGACAAAAAATTCCCACCTATTAAACTGCACAAAGGAAACACAAGAGTCTTTTTTGAAAATGGCACATCATTCATACAGAAGTCTACGAGTGAAATGTTGCAGAATGTTACATAAAGTAAGCAATGCCAGTGGGAAGACTTGCGTTATCAACACATCGGGAGACAACAGTGTTTGCTGGGAAGCTGCAGAAATGTTCTCGACTGGAGTTGCACAATAATGCAGATAAGGGGTTAAATAGTATAAAATCATACAATATCAATAAAAGAATAAAATGTCTTCACAAAATAAACTGTTCCATAATGTAACTGGATGAATAATGAGTCCTTGAAAGGGATGGAAGAAAATAAATCCTCTGGTCACTGAGTTCACTGAAATGCATTTGCAATGATGATTAGTAATTTATTGGCCAGGAGATTATGGAATGACCTGAGACACAGTAGTTTTCACATGCCCTCAAAGCTGTATTTACAGCTCTGGAGGGTATAGCTACGATATGAATTCTTGCATCAACATATGGAGATGTCTCTTGCACTGTTAAAAATATTGCAGTATCAAAGAGAAAGCAACTTGAAGTTTTGCTTGAAAACTAATCACTTTTATGATACTCTGGAGGTAATGTTACTGTCGAGATACCAGTAGGCAGCTGCCATAATTGAGTTTTCTGGTCCGTGTGGGTACAATTTGGTGAGGCAGTGAGCCAAGATATCATACTGGGCCACTCAAAGTCTCCAGCATCTGGCAGTACAACAAGATTGGAGGAGACCTGTGAGCTTAGCTAAACAACGTACATGTTTGCACTGAGTGCTGAATTTGGTGCATTTGAGTGCTATAGTAAGAGTTTGGTGACCGAGGGAGTATAAGGTTTCATTTTTATCTAAAGTTTAGTCTTTCTTTTATTTAGTTAATTAACTTAAAAGTTGCTGTTTGGTTTAGAAAAAGGTGAATTTTCAATCAGCTTTAAACAAAGCTTCTACTTCTAGGCACTTGCAGCTGGAGCTGGTTAATTAGTCAATTGGATTAGGCCAGTTTTCAGAGGCTAGATTCACAGTATAAAAGTGATCCCCTATAGTGCAGACTTTGTTTGGTGCATTTGAGTGCTATAGTAAGAGTTTGGTGACCGAGGGAATGCTGAATTTGGTGCATTTGAGTGCTATAGTAAGAGTTTGGTGACCGAGGGAGTGCTGAATTTGGTGCATTTGAGTGCTATAGTAAGAGTTTGGTGACCGAGGGAGTTAGGTGAGGAGGGAGTAAGGTGCTCCTTTCATTTTGTTTCCAACATTTCCGCAAAGAATGAGAAGAGAGCCAGGAGTTTACAGAAAGTGTAGCTGACTGGGAGCAGAGTCGGAGGGCGGAGATCTAGTTGGTCCACAGGGCAGCTATATTCTGTCAGGTAAGAAGGGATGGAGGCTAGGCCAGTTGCATGCTCCTCCTGTAGGACGTGGGTGGTGAGGGATACCACCGGTGTCCCCGCTGACTATACCTGCGGGAAGTGCACCCAACTTCAGATCCTCAAAGACTGTGTTAGGGAACTGGAGCTGAAGCTGGATGAACTTCGGATCATGCGGGAGGCAGAGGGGGTGATTGAGAAGAGTTACAGGGAGGTAACCACACCCAAGGTACAGGACAAGAATAGCTGGGTTACAGTCAGGGGGAAAAAAAACAAACAGGCAGACAGTGCAGGGATCCCTCGTGGCTGTTCTCCTTCAAAACAAGTATACCGTTTTGGATGCTGTTGGGGGGGAGAATGACCTACCGGGCCCTAGCGGCCAGGTCTCTAGCACTGAGTCTGGCTCTGGGGCTCAGAAGGGAAGGGGGGAGAATAGAAAAGCAATAATTGTAGGAGATTCAATGGTTAGGGGAATAGATAGGAGATTCTGTGGTCGCGAGCGAGACTCCCGGGTGCCAGGACCAGGGATGTCTTGGATCGTGTCTTCAGGATCCTTAAGGGGGAGGGGGAGCAGCCAGAAGTCGTGGTGCACATTGGTACCAACGACATAGGTAGGAAAAGGGGTGTGGAGGTAATTAACAAGTTTAGGGAGTTAGGCTGGAAGTTAAAAGCCAGGACAGACAGAATTGTCATCTCTGGTTTGTTGCCGGTGCCACGTGATAGCGAGGCTAGGAATAGGGAGAGAGTGCAGCTGAACACGTGGCTGCAGGAATGGTGTAGGAGGGAGGGCTTCAGGTATTTGGATAATTGGAGCGCATTCTGGGGAAGGTGGGACCTGTACAAGCAGGACGGGTTGCATCTGAACCAGAGGGCACCAATATCCTGGGAGGGAGGTTTTCTAGTACTCTACGGGAGGGTTTAAACAAATTTGGCAGGGGAATGGGAACCGGATTTGTAGTCCAGCAACTAAGGTAGCCGATATTCAGGACGCCAAAGCGTGTAATGAGGCAGTAGGGAAGGGAACACTGACAAAGGAGAGTACTTGCAGGCACGGAGATGGGTTGAAGTGTGTGTACTTCAACGCAAGAAGCATCAGGAATAAGGTGGGTGAACTTAAGGCATGGATCGGTACTTGGGACTACGATGTGGTGGCCATCACAGAAACGTGGATAGAAGAGGGGCAGAAATGGTTGTTGGAGGTCTCTGGTTATAGATGTTTCAATAAGATTAGGGAGGGTGGTAAAAGAGGTGGGGGTGGGAGTGGCATTGTTAATTAGAGATAGTTTAACAGCTGCAGAAAGGCAGTTCGAGGAGTATCACCCTACTGAGGTAGTATGGGTTGAAGTCAGAAATAGGAAAGGAGCAGTCACCTTGTTAGGAGTTTTCTATAGGGCCCCCAATAGTAGCAGAGATGTGGAGGAACAGATTGGGAAACAGATTTTAGAAAGGTGCAGAAGTCACAGGGTAGTAGTCATGGGCGACTTTAACTTCCCAAATATTGAGTGGAAACTCTTTAGATCAAATAGTTTGGATGGGGTGGTGTTTGTCCAGTGTGTCCAGGAAGCTTTTCTAACACAGTATGTAGATTGTCCGACCAGAGGAGGGGCAATATTGGATTTAGTACTTGATAATGAACCAGGGCAAGTGATAGATTTGTTAGTGGGGGAGCATTTTGGAGATAGTGACCACAATTCTGTGACTTTCACTTTAGTAATGGAGAGGGATAGGTGCGTGCAACAGGGCAAGGTTTACAATTGGGGGAAGGGTAAATACGATGTTGTCAGACAAGAATTGAAGTGCATAGGTTGGGAACATAGGCTGTCAGGGAAGTACACAAGTGAAACGTGGAACTTGTTCAAGGAACAGGTACTACGTGTCCTTGATATGTATGTCCCTGTCAGGCAGGGAAGAGATGGTCGAGTGAGGGAACCATGGTTGACAAGAGAGGTTGAATGTCTTGTTAAGAGGAAAAAGGAGACTTATGTAAGGCTGAGGAAACAAGGTTCAGACAGGGCGTTGGAGGGATACAAGATAGCCAGGAGGGAACTGACAAAAGGGATTAGGAGAGCTAAGAGAGGGCATGAACAATCTTTGGCAGGTAGGATCAAGGAAAACCCCAAGGCCTTTTAAACATATGTGAGAAATATGAGAATGACTAGAGCGAGGGTAGGTCCGATCAAGGACAGTAGCGGGAGATTGTGTATTGAGTCTGAAGAAATAGGAGAGGTCTTGAACGAGTACTTTTCTTCTGTATTTACAAATGAGAGGGGCCATATTGTTGGAGAGGACAGTGTGAAACAGATTGGTAAGCTCGAGGAAATACTTGTTAGGAAGGAAGATGTGTTGGGCATTTTGAGAAACTTGAGGATAGACAAGTCCCCTGGGCCTGACGGGATATATCCAAAGATTCTATGGGAAGCAGAGATGAAATTGCAGAGCCGTTGGCAATGATCTTTTCGTCCTCACTGTCAACAGGGGTGGTACCAGGGGATTGGAGAGTGGCGAATGTCGTGCCGCTGTTCAAAAAAGGGACTAGGGATAACCCTGCAAATTATAGGCCAGTTAGTCTTACTTCAGTGGTAGGCAAAGTAATGGAAAGGGTACTGAAGGATAGGATTTCTGAGCATCTGGAAAGACACTACTTGATTAGGGATAGTCAGCACGGATTTGTGAGGGGTAGGTCTTGCCTTACAAGTCTTATTGAATTCTTTGAGGAAGTGACCAAGCATGTGGATCAAGGTAAAGCAGTGGATGTAGTGTACATGGATTTTAGTAAGGCATTTGATAAGGTTCCCCATGGTAGGCTTCTGAAGAAAGTAAGGAGGCATGGGCTAGTGGGAAATTTGGCCAGTTGGATAACGAACTGGCTAACCGATAGAAGTCAGAGTGGTGGTGGATGGCAAATATTCAGCCTAGATCCCAGTTACCAGTGGCGTACCGCAGGGATCAGTTCTGGGTCCTCTGCTGTTTGTGATTTTCATTAATGACTTGGATGAGGGAGTTGAAGGGTGGGTCAGTAAATTTGCAGACGATACGAAGATTGGTGGAGTTGTGGATAGTAAGGAGGGCTGTTGTCGGCTGCAAAGAGACATAGATAGGATGCAGAGCTGAGCTGAGAAGTGGCAGATGGAGTTTAACCCTGAAAAGTGTGAGGTTGTCCATTTTGGAAGGACAAATATGAATGCGGAATACAGGGTTAACGGTAGAGTTCTTGGCAATGTGGAGGAGCAGAGAGATCTTGGGGTCTATGTTCATACATCTTTGAAAGTTGCCACTCAAGTGGATAGAGCTGTGAAGTAGGCCTATGGTATGCTCGCGTTCATTAACAGAGGGATTGAATTTAAGAGCCGTGAGGTGATGATGCAGCTGTACAAAACTTTGGTAAGGCCACATTTGGAGTACTGTGTACAGTTCTGGTCGCCTCATTTTAGGAAGGATGTGGAAGCTTTGGAAAAGGTGCAAAGGAGATTTACCAGGATGTTGCCTGGAATGGAGAGTAGGTCTTACGAGGAAAGGTTGAGGGTGCTAGGCCTTTTCTCATTAGAACGGAGAAGGATGAGGGGCGACTTGATAGAGGTTTATAAGATGATCAGGGGAATAGATAGAGTAGACAATCAGAGACTTTTTCCCTGGGTGGAACAAACCATTACAAGGGGACATAAATTTAAAGGTGGAAGATATAGGAGGGATGTCAGAGGTAGGTTCTTTACCCAGAGAGTAGTGGGGGCATGGAATGCACTGCCTGTGGAAGTAGTTGAGTCGGAAACATTAGGGACCTTCAAGCAGCTATTGGATAGGTACATGGATTACGGTAAAATGATATAGTATAGATTTATTTGTTCTTAAGGGCAGCACGGTAGCATTGTGGATAGCACAATTGCTTCACAGCTCCAGGGTCCCAGGTTCGATTCCGGCTTGGGTCACTGTCTGTGCGGAGTCTGCACGTCCTCCCAGTGTCTGCGTGGGTTTCCTCCGGGTGCTCCGGTTTCCTCCCACAGTCCAAAGATGTGCAGGTTAGGTGGATTGGCCATGATAAATTGCCCTTAGTGTCCAAAATTGCCCTTGGTGTTGGGTGGAGGTGTTGAGTTTGGGTAGGGTGCTCTTTACAAGAGGCGGTGCAGACTCAAAGGGCTGAATGGCCTCCTTCTGCACTGTAAATTCAATGATAATCTATGATTAATCTAGGACAAAGGTTCGGCACAACATCGTGGGCCGAAGGGCCTGTTCTGTGCTGTATTTTCTATGTTTTCTATGTTAGGAGAGATTTCAGAAAAGAGAAAGGGCAAAGAAACAATGGCCACAAAAGATGCGACTGCATACAAACTTACTGTCTGGCAAAAGACCACATCTCTGCGGTACTGGATAGTCAAGTCCATTGCTATAGTTGGAGCATTATCTTGCATCAGTAGAAAGACCATAGCTTTCTTTGCCTTGTCACTCATCATGGCTACACAGTCAGTGAGTGTGGTCAGTAGAGGATAAAGTGCTTCACTCCACTCACCTGTCAAACAGCAAAAGAATAATTACTTTCAATATTAGGGCCCGAGGAAACAGAACCATCACACAGGAACAGAATTAGTGCCCAACACTTTTGACTCCCCACTATTACTATACAGAACTGTGAAAAAACAAATTTTAAAAAGTAACAATCACCGATATGGAAGCCCTGCACCACCAAGGTCATTTCATCTCTCATGTCCTTCACCCACATCACTTGCTTAAAACCTATTGTTCCCAATTTCTCCCAGTTCTGATGAAAGATCATCAACCTGAAGTATTAACTCGGTTTCTCCCTCCACAAATGCAACCTGACCTGCTGAATACCTCTCGCACTTTGTATTAACCCATATTTAAGGGTCTATTATAAAGATTTTTTTTTAAAAGGTTTCAAATTAACAGTACAATTTTAATTTTATACAGGTCGTCACAAGTCAGATGTGGTTTCCAGTTTTGCCTGTTATTATGCAAGGTGTGTTCTAGTAGAATACTAAACAGTGGTACAAGTCATGCTAAATCCTGCATTTTTCACACAAAAGTATTTCCAACATTTTAGTGCTGTTAGCACATTTATTACAAACTACAGTCAGTATTTAAAGTTATCACACATTTTCATTCTTCAAGTTAAATAATAGAATATATTTTAGATATTAAATCCAGCGTTCTATTGGTATTTCAGTTTTAAAAAATAACATTACATCAACTCAGGCTAAAAGACAAGTCAAAAAAGGTACTTTGTAAATTAGCTAATCACATTCTCAGATTGTTTTCTCCTTAACTCAATTGTCTTGCACTGCAGTTATGCTATTCCAGTTAAGCTGTGTCCCTCCTGAACAGACAACACTGTCATCAAGTTAGGAAACAATTTTAAGTAAACAATAATTAAGTTATGACAACATAAACATCATTAAAAAATAAGAATGACAAAACTGATTTTTAAAAAACTAAATCATTATTAGAATGGCATGATTGGTGGGCATGAGTTTTACGTACCAGGGTTCCACATCACTATTTTATAAAGGATGTGTATGCTCAAAACAATAACACTCCCTGGCACTTAAGGAATACTGTATTTCCTGCTATTTCTGTAGTATCAACACTTATAATTCAGCCAATATTTTAAGCCACAGCTGAGGGCAGCACGGTAGCATAGTGGTTAGCACTATGGCTTCAAAGCGCCAGGGTCCCAGATTCAATTTCCAGCTTGGGTCACTGCCTGTGCGGAGTCTGCACGTTCTCCCCGTGTGTGTGGGTTTCCTCCCGCACGTTCCGAAAGACGTGCTATTAGGCAATTTGGACATTCTGAATTCTCTGTGTACTCGAACAGGCACCGGAATGTGGCAACTAGGGGTTTATCACAGTAACTTCATTGCAGTGTTAATGTAAGCCTATTTGTGACAATAAAGATTATAAAATAATTGGGCAGCATGGTGGCGCAGTGGTTAGCACTGCCAAGGACCGGTTTCGATCCTGGCCCCGGGTCACTGCCTGTGTGGAGTTTGCACGGATTGAAGGTCACCTCTTAGATGTACTCTGCACTTCAGGATACTAATGCAAAAAAATAAAACATCAAATTTGAACTTCAACCATAATTCATGCTCAGTTTCAAGATTCTTGCAGGTGTGTGTTTCAGCACATTACTTGGGAAGAAAGGAAATGAATGCAGAGGGCCCCTACTGAACTGCTTAAATAAACCTTGCGTTCCCTAGAATTTAGACGGTTAAAGAGTGATTTGATCAAAGTCAGCAAGTTATTACGAGGTAGAAGAGTTTCTCTCTAACCACCTGTACCTCGTAATAACTTGCTGACTTTGATCAAATCACTCCTTAACCGTCTAAATTCAAGGGAACGCAACCTTAGTTTGTGTAATCCCTCTGTCTAATTTAACCCTAAGAGCATTTGTAGCATTCTGACAAATTTATGCTGCACTCCCTCCTGGTCAATATAGTTTACCAAAGATCTGGTGCGCGGAACTGCTTATAATATTCCAGGTGCAGTCTGATCAGGGCTTTTATAGCTGAAGCATAACTTTGACCTCTTTGTACTCCTCTAGATATAAAGGCCAGCATTATACAACAATCTTTTTTGATTATTTTCTGTGATTTTAGTGATCTATATACCTGGAACCCAAGTCTCTTTCAATCTCCACTATTGAGTTTTTATCCATTTAGAAAATACCCGGTTCTATCCTTTTTAGGTTCAAAGTGGATGACCTCACATTTGCCTAAACTGAAACCCAAATGCCAGTTTCGCCCATTCATTTAATCCATCAATATCTCTTTAATTTTATACTTCAGCTACACTGCTTACAATATGTGCTACCTAGGTCAATTATTAGCAAATTAGTTATGTGATTTTCTCTCACATCAGCTACGTTGTTAATGTTGAACAATTGAGACCCCAACAGACACTAATTGGCAGGGTGACTATATCTAGCCTATTTTCAAATCAGGTCAATAATTTGCCTTCAATTCCCTTCTCTTCCTAATGTAATTATGAAAGTATGTCAATTTCAATATCCCTCAAGTTTCTATTCGTGTTCTCTTTGTAGCTATTACTGTTTTGTCATCTTTTACTGTTCTCTCATTCACCAGGATCTATCCCGTTTGGCATCTTTGTATGCTTTATTCATGTTGTCGCTCAACTCTTTAGTTACCTTGAGCTCGTCTTTTTTGCTGAGTAAAGAAGCTTCTTGCCCCTTAGGGATATATGGTTTCATATCAGAATTCCTTTGGTGAAAGCCTCCCACTGATCTTGTAATTTTACCCATTAAACAGGTTTGCCGAGTTTACTGTAGAGTCTCTGACTCATCGCACTGAAGTCAACTTTACCTAAATCTAGAATTTTGGGGCTGAATTTTCCGGCCCTCCAGACAGGTTTAATGGCATGTGGAGGTGGAGAGCAACAATACGGCAGGACCTGAAAAATCGGTTTCCCACCTGTGTTAAATGATGGCGGGAACGCGAGTTCCTGCCCATCATGTCGGGTCGCCATT
Source organism: Scyliorhinus torazame (assembly GCF_047496885.1). Lineage (NCBI taxonomy): Eukaryota > Metazoa > Chordata > Chondrichthyes > Carcharhiniformes > Scyliorhinidae > Scyliorhinus > Scyliorhinus torazame. The sequence goes on along the minus strand of NC_092721.1, from coordinate 178,057,747 downwards.
CCTGCCAGAGGCCAGCATGAAATTATTTTGCAGTCCGTTATAATGAGATGCAGATGAGGGATCGGCCAGAATTTTCAGCCCCCACCCAATCATCCATGCTGCCAGGGGGGTATCACGTTGGTTCAGAACATGTCAGACCAACATGGTATGTACATGTTTGTACTCACTCAGAAGGCGGCCTGGGCCAGCCTCAGGAGATCGGAAGATGGAGGCCTCCAGAAACTGTAGACCCTGGAACACACGTTCATCCAGGTGGGTCTTCCAGCCGCAGGTGTTTCTGTAATGGCTGCCTGTCATACCCTCCAAAGTTGAATTTGTGCCTACGATTCATTTGCTCACTGAAGCATTGAGGCGGTTGTGCAGTGGTATTGCCACTGGACTAGTAAACCAGAGAACCAGAGTAAGCTCGGGAGGCCCAGGTTCAAATCTTGTCACTGCAGATGGTTAAATTTAAATTCAATAAAAATTTGGAATTAAAAGTCTAATGATGACCGTGGAACCATTGTCGATTGTTGTAAAAGCCCATCTGGTTCACTAATGTCCTTTAGGGAAGGAAATCTGCCGTCCTTACCTGGTCTGGCCTACATGTGACTCCAGACCCACAGCAATGAGGTTGATTCTTAACTGCCCCCTTAAGGGCAATTAGGGATGGGCAATAAATGCTGGCACAGCCTGTGACACGCACGTCCCATTAACAAATAAAACAAAATACAAAGATTTTGGACACACATCATAAACTTGTCCTTCTGCTCCAGTGTTCTATGCAGAGGTTTCTTATTTTTCTCTCCTCATTTAATCACTTTACAAGTTTTAGTTTTCCCAATGCCTATAATGTCTAAACTACAATTTTTGACTGTTACTCCATTTTGAAACTATTATTCATACTACCTTTTCCACATGAGCCCTCCACATTAACCCTTACCAACTTTTACAGATGCACCATAGAAAGCATCCTATCGGGCTGCATCACAGCCTGGTATGGCAACTGCTCGGCCCAGGACCGCAAGAAACTTCAGAGAGTCGTGAACACCGCCCAGTCCATCACACGAACCTGCCTCCCATCCATTGACCCCATCTACACCTCCCGCTGCCTGGGGAAAGCGGGCAGCATAATCAAAGATCCCTCCCACCCGGCTTACTCACTCTTCCAACTTCTTCCATCGGGCAGGTGATACAGAAGTCTGAGAACACGCACGAACAGACTCAAAAACAGCTTCTTCTCCACTGTCACCAGACTCCTAAATGACCCTCTTATGGACTGACCTCATTAACACTACACCCTGTATGCTTCATCCGATGCCGGTGCTTATGTAGTTACATTGCATATGTTGTGTTGCCCTATTATGTATTTTCTTTTATTCCCTTTTCTTCTAATGTACTTAATGGTCTGTTGAGCTGCTCGCAGAAAAATACTTTTCATACCTCGGTACACGTGACAATAAACAAATCCAATCCAATCTCTCTTATTCACTGATTTAAAGTCCATGTGTCCACCCTCCTTCTCTTTTCCACTGGGTCCCCGACCCCAGCCCAGTTCAAGCGCAGCCCGTTCCAAAGTTACAGTTCCTTCCTGTCCCAGTACTGGTGCCACTTTCCTGTAAAGAGAAACCCCTTTCCCACAGCATTCCTTCAGGCAGGTTCTCACCTTCCTATTTTGTTTATCCCTATGCCAGTTTGCTTTATGCTGAATAATCCAGAGATTGCAACCTTAAGGTCCTGTTCTTTAATTTAGCTCCTAGTACTCTCCAAGCGTGATCGCTTGCCTCCTTTTTCCTCTGCGGTCGGTTCTAACATTAATCACAACTGAATACTCCTCTGCAATATCCTTTCAAGCCAGTTCATAATGTTTCTCACTGTTACCAGGTAATAACATACCATGTAAAGATACACAATCCTGCTTACAAAGGATGCCATACAGCCCCCTAATTATTAAAGACCTTACAACTACCACATCACGCTTCCCTTCCTCCTCCTTTCCCATTTGGGCAACCTCCTGCTCCAGAGTGCCTTCATCCACATACCCGACAATCTTTATCCCTATCCTCACAAGGGGCAAATGTATTGTACCTGCTGACTTGGATCAGTTCTTGCGGGTCCCTCCTGCGGTTCTCCACCTCACCTGTGTTCCTCATACCCTGCACAATAGAAGTCACAGCAACACCATTCTGAACCTACACCGCTCGACCACACGTCACCAAAGATTGGAGCAAATTGTGTCAGAGTATCTCCAACCCACATTGCAACTCAGTAACTCTGAACTCGAGATTCAAGATTAGATACTTACTATAACGTGTTTGCTCTGGACAGTCTGTCTACATGCTGCAAGTGGGAATTATCATTGATTATACTCAAATTATGGGGCGACCTGATCAAGGACAGTCAAGTTAAGGTCAATGATCAGCCATGACCTTATTGAATGGGAGAGCAGGTTTGATGGGCCGTAAAGTCTACTTCTGCTTCTATTTCTACATTCTTATGAACAACCAAGGGAAAGAAGGAATGTATAAGATATTGCAGTCCTAAAGTTTTACATAATCAGTTTTTCTGAATTTTCATTTATTGCAAATTTACAGGATGAATTGCAAAATTCATCGCAAAATGAGGCACGTGTATTTTGAAATTAGGATCCTTTCAGCCTTTAATATTCCTGTGAAAGATTATTTCTCCTGACTCAATCATTGTTAAAATGTGATATTTATACTATTGTGCACATCTTCTTGATCATAAACAGCATCAAAGTCACAATTTCCATCAACTTTTAATATTTTTTTTTTTAAAAAGAGAACTTGTTCTAGGAATATAGGTGACACAACTTGGCAGCATTTCTTACTCAGCAAAGTTGCCATGAGGCTATTAAGAATTAGCCACAGTGCGTGGGAGTAGGCTACTGTAACATGAATCATAAGAGTGGTCACAGCACAAGAGGCAGCCATCCATCCAGCACATTGTATCAGGGGCTGGATTCTCTGCCCCGCCGTGCCACATTTCTGTTTCACCCCATCGGCGGGATGCTCCGTTACGCTGGCTGGTCAATGGGGTTTCCCATTGTGGGGCAGCCCCACGCCGTCGGGAAACCCCCCGGGCTGCCGGCAAAATGGAGCATCCCACCGGCGGAGAATCCAGCCCCAGATCTCTGCAAGAGCAACTCAGCTTGCGTCACTGCCCCACCTCTTCCCTGCAGCTCCGCAAATCTGCTCTTCAGATACTTATATAACTCCTTTTGGAAATCCAGGATTGAATCTGCCTCCACCATATTCCTGATCCTAACCTCTTGCTGCTGTTTTTGCTAACCACTTTAAATTGGGGTCCTCTGGATCTCAACCTTTCCACCAGTTGGATCAGTTTCCCCTAGTTACTCTGTCCAGAACCCTCATGAGATCGAGCTTCTCAATAACCCTCCGCTAGAAACAGTTTCTTCCTCTCACCTTAAGTCTTTTTGAAAGAAAAAGTGTGAGGCTTTCAAATTTGCCAAAAAGTGAAAATAAATACAATGAAACTAGACACTTCCATTATAAAGCCAAATTTAAAAAGATTACTTTAAACAAAATGTTCACATATCAAGACAGAAACTGTGATTAAATATTAACTATGATGTTCCAGAAATAACATATACAAACCAAAATACTTTAAATAGGTCAATTTTCCAAACATCCTAGCTCAAGCATCTATGTGCAAAAACAAGATGCATTCATTGCAACCCAGGTCAGGTATGGAAAAGCAGAAACTAGTGAACGGGCCTGGAAAACACACATACCTTCAGTAGGCTCCTCTGCAGCGGAGTGGCAATCTGCACAGAAATGGAGGTGCACATGCATGATTAGGAAGCAGCACTTTTTCTACTGACAAGCAGATCTAGTTGCTTTTTTCTTTGTAGTATTTTATAATAAGATGCTTCGCACTCAGCTCTGACAAAGCAGCAAGCAAAACTGAATCAAAGAGCAAGAGCATTTCAGTGCAAGAATGACTACACCTGGGCATTTTCAACAAAACATATTTTAGATTGTCTTGTTAAAAGTAAATCCAATCAGTGAATCAAACCTCCAAAGTGGGCAAGATAGCATCAAGAGTCCTGCATTTGTGAGCACTGCTACATCAGTACTCACAAACGCTTTAAACAAAGGAATGGGTATTTTGGGGAACAAATAGTTTTCAGATACGAGAAAATCAAAGTCACCCTCATTAAATATATTAAAATTCCAATTCATAATAATCAATACAATGAAATAGGATGTTGACATGCAACTTGAGTGAAATACTGTTTCTATACAGTGCACCCAATAAGCATTGTGCAACTGTAATATGGAAAAAAATTAATGGACGTGTCACCTCCAGCGTAACTTATTTGACTCGGATTTCATTTAATGTTGCACCCAGGTTTGCAAATGTCAAACAAAACTCTGCATAAAATTGATCTGTATCTACATACAAATTTCTGCTTTTCTAAAGGGTGCAGGAGAGGTCTAATATCCACATTTAATTGATTTATTTTCCCCAAACAGAATTGATCATAGATCTGTTCCTAAGCCTCTGCCAGTGTCTATCTGTAGGAGGCTGTGAACAGATGCAGAAGAGTCACATCTAATGAAGATACTTTCAAAATCTCGCCTCTCCCAGAGAAACCCTAGTCACAAAATATATATCTGTATCCCACTACTCCGATACAGTCGATAATGGAAAGGGAAGGGGTGCTTGAATTGAAGTGCAATAGATGAAAAGGCAACTCCACTAGTACACTTATTTTTCAGGTGGAATTATTGGCCTGCTTTAATTGAAGCCATAAATGAGTTTTAGATAAAATAAGTAACTTGTTTTTAACATGAAAATCATTGGAAACATTTCACACAAAAATAAATCCATTAGATCCCCAGACATAATATCCACCAAAAAAAATGTTAAAGTGGATAGCTGTCCTTCAAAGACAAGAAAAATTACAGTTGCACAAAAGCTTAACGTGTAACTCCGGGCGGCACAGTGGTTAGCACTGCTGCTTCACAGCGCCGAGGACCCGGTTCGAACCCGGCCCTGGGCCACTGTCCGGTGTGGAGTTTGCACATTCTCCCCATGTCTGCGTGGGTCTCACCCCCACAACCCAAAGATGTGCAGGGTAGGTGGATTGGCCACGCTAAATTGCCCCTTAATTTGAAGAAAAAAAAGAATTGGGTACTTTGAATTTACAAAAAAAAACATGTAACATGAAGTGAAGTGTGAAAGAACTGCATGGACTGTACTGTGTATTCGAGTATCAGCATACAGTGAAAACCGGCAGACTGTGGATATCTCAGACCACCAGCAACTGACTGGTTGATAAATGAACAGGTCAATCAAAGAAGGCCCATGCCCTAGCAAGACCTGCACAGACAAAAATTAGGAAAACAATGGCTTTGAACCAGGGGCTGGTTTAGCACAGGGCTAAAGAGCTGGCTTTGAAAGCAAACCAAGGCAGGCCAGCAGCACGGTTCAATTCCCGTACCAGCCTCCCCGAACAGGCGCCGGAATGTGGCGACTCGGGGCTTTTCACAGTAACTTCACTGAAGCCTACTTGTGACAATAAGCGATTTTCATTTTTTTCATAACCTCAAAGCAAACAAAAATGCATAATTGAGGGTTATTCATTCCAAACACCAGCAATTATTGAAAATATGGAGAATTGTTTTAGTCAGCCATGAGAAATAATTTGGGGCAAAACTGGGATACAATAGTTTAAGTTATAAACTTAAAAACATTTTAATAAAGTGAATATTTAAATGAATAAAGATCAAAATGCCCAGATGTGGGAGAATGAACCTAGAGTTATCTAAGGCAGCAGCTCATCACACAGCATGCAGTAATCAATGCAACAGGACAAAAGTTGAATTATAAAGCTGCTTTTCGCATCAACTGACGAAGCTCTCTTTTGTGGTAATTTTTAATGTCAAACAATAGCGAGCACTGAGATTTCACAGAAAACAAAAACACTTAAGTTGGCTCAGATCTCAAATAAAGGGGAAGGAGCATTTCCTTTTATTGCAAAGTCAGCAAGTTGTTCTTGTATTGTGAAGTCGGACTTGCAAAATAAACCATGAATATAACAAAACCAGGGTGGAGAGATAATGGTGTCACAAGGTATTGGTACCAACAAGTAAAGTACACTTGATATATTTTGCATTTAATTAAGCAGGGTTAAAACCACTCAAACATATTGGACTTGAGGTACTTGCAAAGTATTTCAGAAAATTACCAAGCTTTCACTTTACGATAATCCAAATTTATTTTGAATGCATTTACCAGTTATGTTAATTTAAGAACTACAGTGTGCTGGATACACTAATATGTGTTTTAGGTTGTTATAATCTCAGTATCCGCAAATTCCAGGAGCATTAGCAAAACATATCCATCCACCCTGTAAACAAATGCAAGTTATTGTCAAACGCAAGAATCAGAAACACACACACAGGCACATACAAACAGGTAATGGGCAAGAGACAGTAAGAAAGTTGTGGATTTTAAGCATAGATGTGAAAGAAAGCACAAGGACTTCTTATAAAAAATGTCTGAGAGATTCAGTAAAATAGGATTTTTATTGTTGAAATTTAAGTTTCGGAAGCATTTGAAATCCGCAAAGTCTTCAAGAAAAACATTTAAGGCGGAAAAACTGAGAAATCCTGTACATCATTTCAGGTGCATTTTTCTCTAAAACTATGCACGAGGATGTGATTTAAGTTACACTGTGTTTAAAAAATGGTTTGACAAGAACAGCTCGGAAGAAAAAAAAAATCAAACTAAGACTTTATCAAGTTGGCTGCCTCTGGGTTTATGCTGATCAAAGGGAAGGTAGCAGCACAGTAATATTGTCACTGGACAAGTAATACAGAGACCGAGGGTCTCTGGCTACCCTGATTATGAAACCCACCACAGCATATGGTGAAATTTGAATTCCATAAAAATCTGGAATTATAAGTCTAATGATGACCACTGTTGTTGATTGTTCACTACTCCTTACCAGGTCTGGCCTACATGTGACTCCAGATTCACAGCAATGTGGGTGACTCTTAAAATAACCTCGGAAACAGCCTAGCAAGCAGTTCAAGGGCAATTAGGATGGGCAATATATGCTGGTCCAGCCAACGATGTCCACATTCAATGAATTTAAAAAAGCTGCCAGATTTTAATATCCAGAATTCATAGTAGTTTCTATTTTAACGGGGACAGCCGCATACCATTTTCCTGAGAAAACGACACTTTCATGTCATGTACGAGGACTTCTTCTGAGATGAGCAATGAAACCAATTTGAGATCTGACTTCATTCAATCTTGTAATACAAGTCCATGTGTACTTTATTACCCTGTTACATGATGATCATGTACATAAGGTTTCATTTCTATGGCAGTCCAAGGAAGGCCGGTTTTCCCTCATCACCTGATATATTACCAGAGTTCACGTTTGGACCAAGCTCTTGGAGGTTAAGAAAAACATGTTGGGTTTCCAAGACTAGGGTCCAGAAACAAACTTTAATCTTTCAAGATGTTTAAGATGTACTTTTCTATTAAACAATAACAAAAGCAGACAGTTAGCAAAATGGAAAAGATCAAGCAAAGGAAAATTCAGACAACTTGTTAAACCAACTGTTTAAAAATATAAAAACATGAAAATATGAAATTAAGAAAAAATGAAATGGAAACTAACCCTTGGTAAGCTCACTGGGAGAAATCTATTTACAGCATTTAGAAAATCAAATTATTACAGCTGGGCACATTATTTTGTCAAAAAGCTTCAGATGGGTACTTCCTGATCAATGATTATACTGCACTATGCCTCAGGATGTACAAACTCTTGCTAGCAGACCAATTACGTAAAATTGCCAATTTTCTATCTGCTGATTTTTTTTTTTTTTTTTTTAAAGTGAACTGATCCCACTCAAACCAGAAAAAGAGAGCAGGGTTGGAACTAGTATGAGCATTATTGACCAACTGGAACGTTCTTTAACAATTCATCAGGCTATGCATTCTTAGCCCAGATATAACAGCAAAATATAGAAAGCAGCTCTGATGACATCAGAAATGTCAATAGTGAACTTGGATAAACCTGCATCCAACTGGCTGTCAGCAGGTGCACCAAGATTTAATTTCTTCTGTTTAAATGTGGGTGCTTTATCCCCAAAAAATGATTTTAAAACTTAACATACCAAGGGTTAGAAGGAGAGAAAATGGTAATGTTCACTCACACGCAGCTCGCTTATTGGAAGAACGACATGATGATGGAGATCGAGAACATTTCTCATCTAAGTCCCCGGGATTTATCCAATATGCACGATAATCTTGGTTACCTTTCTTGCTGGCAGAGGTAGTGTCACACTGAAAAACGTCCTCACAGCTATCAGTGTGTAACCGCTCCTTCTGGAGGAGTTTGTCTACTCTCTGAATAATACAGTCCAAACTTTTATCAACATTAAGCCACACCTTCTCCTAAAGGAGGAAAAATTGGAATGGTTATAAAAAGGATCATTAACTCACAGGATGCAACAGAAAAAAATTTGAATTCATCGAGTATTATGTGAGGTTAAGTATTTTACTTTGGTCTCCCATGGACATATACGGAGTTTTACAGCGAGCAGCTCATCCACCAATCAGGCTGCTCTTCTACATCTCTTCATGTCCTGAACAGCAACAATAGTTTAACCCGAGGAACTGTCCTCTGGTGCTCCTATTTTTTAGCTATGCTGTTGTTCGCTCAGGTCAACAAACCAGTAATCCTGATCCAGAATCAAAATCGCAACCTCTGGTTTTAGATCAAGGTTTTCATCTTAATTTCTAGCATTATCGGTTTCTCTTTCTTCTGTCAATCTGGTGTCAAGGTTGGTGAATTAGGAAGGTAACATAGTAGATGGTAACATCTATGTAGTACATTTAAAAACAAATCAGTGCCACGACTGAAATAGCTGGGGATAGAGATTAACATAGAAAGTAATCGTCAATTCCCAGCTAAAGCAATGCGCAGGCTGAATTACATTTGTTCCATCATGGCCTGCAATTCTAGAAGTGTTGTGCAGTGGTGTTAGCTTTCATTAAATTATACTTTACAATTTTAAATACTAGAAGAAACAAAAGGGAGAGAATAGTTAAGAGTCATATAAAGAGACAATATATTAAAGGAAGTGTTTGGAAACGTTTACTTCTCCAATGAGCAGGCGACAGACAGACAGTTGATCCATGTCCAATTGTTTGACCTGTTTGGCAGATCAAACCACAACCAAATTTTATTACGTACACACACACCCCGATGCACATGGGGTTTTATCGTAGAGTACAAAGTTAATTCTGGACATAAAGAATTCCTGGCAATTTAGTTGAAAAAACAACGGAGAGCCCATTTCCAGTGGGATATATTGGAATTAGATATATTTGCCATTTTACTTTCCAGAAGCTAGTATAAACTTTCAGATATATTTTTCTCGACATTTCTAGAGTACAAAAGGCTCCTATATTTTACCTCCTATAATTTGAACTATGTTAGCAAGAGACATTAAATATAGATGATGTGGATTAAATATAAAAGTATGGGGAAAGAACAGGGGATTGGGACTAATTTAGTTGGACTTTTGAACAACTGACAGGTAAGGAGAGTCAACTAGCTGCCTCCTGCATTGTATCAACCTAATACTTCAACTCTTTGCTTCCATACCGGTAAAGTTTTTAAAAATAAATTGAGTACACCCAATTATTTTTTTCCAATTAAGGGGCAATTTAGTGTGGCCAATCCACCTACCCTGCACATCTTTGGGTTGTGGGGGTGAGACCCACGCAGACATGGGAAGAATGTGCAAACTCCAAACAGATTGGCCCGGGGCCGGGGTCGAACCCGAGTCCTCAGCGCCGTGAGGCAGCAGTGCTAACCACTGCACCGGCTCCCATACAAGTGAAGTAAGAGAGAACTATAAAATTCACTCGCTGACATACCAAGAAAGAGCCCCTTCTTCAGTGAAATTGGGAGTCAACAGTTTTAGTAAAAGCATTAGTGTGAACGTAATGCAGGTAATCTCTTTTCACACACCGCAGTTTTTGTTATCAGTAGGAATTTGCTGTTCTCATTAAAACAGCTCTGAAGAAATGGGTCAATAGAAATATAGAAAAAACAAATCATGGCAAAGGTGAAATGTTGTGTCCTGTTACTGATTTGCTCTTCATACTATTTACACTATTTCAACGATTCTAATTGAAGAACATTAAAAATACAACTGTACATTTTATTCTTTGAATCAAGGACGTTTACATCACTTTTTAATATTATTTTGTATCATAATAGGTTTGCCCCTTTACTGGTGTAACTTACAAAATGATTGAGAATGCAATTAATGCAGTTTGATGCAAGATAAAAATATTGAAAGGAGAGGTACTAACACAGCTTTGCCGATTCAGTTCCTCGATTCACTTCTTTCTGAGCATTTTTTCTATGTGGAAAATAAACTTGCAATGGGGCGGCGTGGTGCACAGTGGTTAGCACTGCTGCCTCACAGTGCCCGGGACCTGGGTTCAATTCCAGCCTTGGGTGACTGTCTGTGTGGAGTTTGCACGTTCTCCCAGTGTCTGCGTGTGAGTTTCCTCTGGGTGCTCTGGTTTTCTCCCAAAGTTCAGAGATGTGCGGATTTGTTGATTGGCCATGATCAATGTGCGCAGAGTTATGGGGATAGGGCAGGGTAGAGTGCTCTTTTGGAGGGTCGGTGCAGACTCGATGGGCTGAATGGCCTCCTTCTGCACTGTAGGGATTCTATGGAAGCGTAAACCACACATGCATGGGAGGCGACAACATAATGGTATTGGCATTGGACTGGTAATCCAGAGATCCAGGGTAATGCTCTGGGGCTAAAGTTCAAATCCTGCCAGGGGAGATGAGAAATTTGATTTCACTAAGAAGCTGGAATTAAAAGTCTAATGATGACCACCATGTTGATTGTTGTGAAAACCCATCTGACTCACTAATAATAATCTTTATTGTCACAAGTAGGCTTACATTAACACTGCAATGAAGTTACTGTGAAAAGCTCTTAGTCACCACATTCCGGCGCCTGTTTGGGTACGCAGAGGGAGAATTCAGAATGTCCAATTCACCTAACAAGCACATCTTTCAGGACTTGTGGGAGGAAACTGGTGCACCCGGAGGAAACCCAACCAGACACAGGGAGAACGTGCAGACTCCACACAGACAGTGACTCCACACAGACAAACCTGGGACCCTGGAACTGTGACACAACTGTGCTAACCATTGTGCTATCGTGCCCTTTATGGGAGTAAATCTGCTGTTCTTCCCTGGTCTGGCATATATGCGACTCCAGATCCGGCATATATGTGACTCCAGATCCACAGCAATATGGTGACTCTCAAAATGCCAGTTCAAGGGCAATTAGGGGGCACAAAAAATGCTGGTCCAGCCAGCGATGCCCACATGAACGAGTAAAGAAAATGCAAATCCCTCTAGGTTTCTGGTAGCAACACTTAGATCAAGAGATTGCAATTTAATACCCCAGAAAGGGACCGTGTGCCACTATCTTTTAGTAATTTGTGCAAATTAAATTAGGGGCACACAGTTGCTAGTCTCCCTCCATCAAGAAAATCTGATTATCCATTTTGGATCAGAGAAAGACAACCTTGCACTTTCCCACATTGAGTACCATTTTGTCAAAATGCTGCCTAATTAATCCATATCTCTTCCTTCTCACATGGACATTCTGAATTCTCCGTGTACCCGAACAGGCGCCGGAATGTGGTGACTAGGGGCTTTTCACAGTAACTTCATTGCAGTGTTAATGTAAGCCTACTAGTGACAATAAAGATTGTGCGCTACATAACCTGGCTCTCTCGACAAATTTGGTTCCCAATGCTTCAAACTTGAAATTCAAGCTGTGTGTTTAATTTTCAACAGGGCTTTGTTCCTCCAAATCTCTAACCTTCTCCAAACCCAAGGCTGTTCTTCAATTCTGCACTCCTCGAACTCTAGCTTCTTGTCACAACAATGTTTTGATTCGCCGTTGACCAGACAGTACGTGCAGCCTATACTTGGATAACTTAATTAAACCCTCCATCTAAAGGCACTACATAAACACACGTTATTGTTTACAGCTATCGGAAGAATGAGCATTGGCTGTCTTTTTCCTCCATAGTCCAGGTCCACAATTTTAGTATGCCAAGTATTTTTCTTTAAATCAAAATCCAAAATACTGCAACATTGAGTTTTAACCTGGTGACTAACTCCCAGTTATCACTGTCTTCACAATATATATATATATATATATATATATATCAATTGGAAGATTAAAAAACGTAATAATCTAAATCAGTCATAGAATTACGGTTGAGTACAAAACTTAATGCTGTCTTACATTAAAATATTAAAATTCACGAAACTTACTTTTGTAATTATCTCAACAGTGGGCAGGTTGACAATCCATCATCATCCTGGGGTTACCATTGATCAGAGACTGAATTGGACCCAACCATGTAAAAAAAAATACTGTGGCTATAAGAGCAAGTCAGAGGCTCAGAATCCTGCGGTGAATAACTCACCTCCTGACTCCCCAAATCCTGCCCATCATCTGGAAGGCACAAGTCAGTAGTGTAATGGAATACACTTCACTTGCCTGGAAGAGTGCAGCACCAACAACACTCAAGAAGTTGACATCATAGAGGACAAAACAGCCCGCTTGATTGGCACCCCATCCACAAACATTTACTCCCTCCACCACCGATGCACAGTGGCAGTATGTCCCAATGACAAGATGCACTGCAGGAACTCACCAAGGCTCTTTCAGCAGTACCTTCCAAACCCATGACCACTACCATCTTGAAGGACAAGGGCTTCCAGTTACAGAGAGGAACAAGATGGGGCTGCCCCCTGTCCCCACTCTTGTTCGCGCTAGCGAGCGAACGCCTGGCGATAGCCCTGCGGGACGCAAAAAGCTGGAAGTAAATCCGGAGAGCAGTGTCTCACTCTATGCAGATGACATGCTCCTCTATGTCTTGAAGCCACAGGAGGGACTGAAGGCAATGCTGCAAATACTGAAACAGTTTGGAACCTTCTCGGGCTACAAACTTAACCTGGGCAGAAGCGAGCCATTCCCAGGGACACAGCTGAAGGGGCTCTCGTTCAAAACGGCCTAGAACAGATTCCATTACCTGGGGATCCAAATAGCCAGAGACTGGACACAGATCCACAAGTGGAACCTGACCAGCCTGGTGGAGGAAGTAAGAAAAGACCTTCAACAGTGAGGCTCACTCCCACTCTCCCTGGCGGGAAGAGTGCAGACGATCAAGATGAACGTACTGCCAACGTTCCTCTTCCTGTTTAGATCCATCCTGATCTTCATCCCCAAGGCCTTTTAAAGGAACAACCCCCGAGTCCTGGCCACAGTAGCACTCCCATCCTCCTCAACAAAGGTACACAACGAGCCCAGTGGTAGCGGCCACGCTGAGAACGTGGACCCAGTTGAGACAGCACTTCGGGATAGCCAAAATGTCCCTTATGGCCCCCATCTGCGGCAATCACAGATTCCTCCCAGCCATGCTAGATACCACCTTCAAAAGATGAAGGCGGGACGGGGGCACACTGACGGTCGGGGACTTCTATGTAAGGCGCAGACTGGCGACACTGGATGAACTGACAAGGAAGTGGAAACTAGCAAGAGGGCAGGAATTGAGACACCTTCAAATAAAGCACTTCCTCCGCAAAGAGACAGTAGGGTACCCCGGGGCCCCAGAAAGTACACTATTCGAGAACTTGATAGGCACAAGCAGCGAGAAGTGGGGGCTATGTGGGAAAATATACGGGCAGCTACTGGACAGAGCCTGAACACCATTGGACGGGACCAGACAAAAATGGGAGGACGAACTGGGGACAGAGGTAGGTTGGGGACTCTGGAGCGAAGCACTGAGCAGGGTGAGTTCCACCTCCTCCTGCGCAAGGCTAAGCCTAATGCAGCTCAAAGTGGTGCACAGAGCGCACCTGACCAGAACCTGAATGAGCAGGTTCTTCCCAGAGGTGGAGGACAAATGTGAATGGTGCCAGAGGGGCCTGGCCAACCACACCCACATGTTTTGGGCTTGCCCCAAGCTTGCTGGGTTCTGGACAGCCTCCTCCGAGGCAATGTCCAAGGTTGTGGGGGTGAGGGTGAATCTTCGGGGTATTAGAACAGCCAGAGCTACACATGGGGAAGGGGGCCAACGCCCTTGCTTTCGCTTCCCTAATCGCACGTCGGAGAATCCTGCTCGGCTGGCGATCGGTAGCACCACCCAAAGCTGCAGACTGGTTCGCTGACCTCTCGCCATCCGAGGGGGTCAGAGGAAGGCTTCCTGGATACTTGGGGGTAGTTCGTAGGCCTGTTCCAAACCCTGTTGGAGGCCAGCAACGAGGAGTAAGACAAAAAAAAAAGAACCACCAGAGGACTGCGCAACTGGGAGGGATGGGGAAACCACAAGAGAAGAGGAAGGGTGCTGAAACCAATGGGGGGGGGTGGAGGGGGGAAAAGAGGAGGAAGGGGGGATATCATAGACCGATCCAGAGGGCAACAAAATATACGTAGTTAGTCAAATGGAGGACAAAACAAACCTCTCTGTAAAATAAAGCAAATTAGCGCGGGCAAGAAAAATGTAATGTAAATAAGTAACAACTGTTTATAAATATGAGAAAAGCCAATAAAAAGATTTTCAAAAAAAAACTAAGCGTGTATCAGAGGCAGAGAAAATCCGATGAAATCCTGAGCCAGCGGCTCAGCCATAAGTCAAACATTTGCGATATATTGCCCTAGTTAAGAACCTTCCAGGCACAGATCAACTTTGGCAGTTAATATACTCACCATAACCTCACAAAATACCCTGGAGGTTGAACATGACCATCTTTGGCTTGAAGGATGAACAAGAAAGAAAAGGATTTCAATGTTCCTATCAACTGATATTGCCCCATCTAAACAGGAATCAAATGTTGCACCTATTCACAAACATGCTCTGGCAACATGGGGTAAACAATTCTGCCAAAGTTCATGAGAACCATAGCGAAATAGAATATTTTCTAAAATGTCAGTTACAATCACCAATGTGCCTTCAGAACATGCTGAATTTTGAATTTCAGCTATACAGATCGTTATGTCTTGAAATTTTCTTATCTTGTGTAATTGCAATATGTGCAACATATATTCTGTTATTTAAAATAGCTGTTGAGTGAATAGCTTTATTAATAACTTAACAAAAACTTTAAAAAATGACATTTTAGTATGTATCATTGATACTTACCTGCATAATTATCTTTCCCAATCACATGGAATTGTCTTCAGATGTTGCGTGTGGTACGACAACACCAACTGCTGTACAACCAATGTTAAAGACATTAGCAATCTTTTCTGCAGACTTACCCATTCCTCCTCATGCCAACTAATGTGTAGGGAGGAACGGCTATTCCTGCCAGTCCACTTGGCCATGAGTGTATCCTGGTCATTCCTGAGCATCACCTGGTCTGCTTCTCCTGACGGGGATGATTTAGAAGCGATATAGTTGGGTCTGGCAGCATTAAGGGCTTCAACTGCATTCGCCAACAACTTACAGTCACAAACAGTGACAAGTTGCCTCGTCTATGTAAAGAAACAATTGGGCTGTATTATTGTGAATGCTGGAATTTTTAAGATATTCATAGGTGTAGTTCACGAATATACAGCCAAGTTAAAAATTAATGAATGTTTAGAATTTGTTAATTGTCTCAAGACCATCGCTGCAGCAGCAATAACTAAACTGCATCACCAGGAGATTCTGTTTTTACATCAGAGCATTCTAAACTTGAGTTTTCTCCCCCTTTTTGTTCTTCACTCTCATGCCATGAGATGCACCTCCAATGTTCCAAGCAGACTCCTGTAACTGGCCATTAGGATGTACTGGATCCTGCTATGGTATGGCATTTCCGCCCATCCAATTGTCCTTGCTGACAGACATTGCAGTCTCTCACATGCTCTTGTTAAGTCAGAGCTTTGCTCAGATCGGAGAAAAGCAGGGTTAGCATCTAACGCTAGCATTATTGATTAGAAGAGTATAGTAAATCAATTATGGGGAAAACTAAAAGAGTGGGATGCATCACAATGGTGTACTTCTCTTGACCTTCTGTCTCCGATAAATTGCGACATAAAGAAAAGGCAGGCTTGTATTAATGTAACAACTTTCACAAGCACAGCATATCTTAAGGCATCTTACAGCTAATTACGCCCTTTTAAAGTGTAACCACGGATGTAAATTATGAAACATGGTAGCCAATTTATGCACAACAAGCTCCCACAAACAGCAGTGCGATCACGATCAGATAATCTGTTTTTGTGATTCTGAATGAGGGATAAATTTTGTTCAGGACACCTGGGATAATTTCCCTGCTTTTCAAAATAGTGCCATGGGTTCTTTCATGTCCACCTGAAGGGACAAATGAGGCTTTTGGTTTAATCTCATCCAAAAGATGGCACTTCCGAAAGTGCAACCACCCCTCTGTGCTATAATGGAGTATCACCCGGATTTTTAGGCTGAAGCTCTAAAGGGAGATAAGAAATTAGAATCAGGGTGGCACGGTGGAACAGTGATCAGCACTGTCTCAGTGCCAGAGTCCCTGGTTCAATTCCGGCCTTGGGTGACCGTGTGGAGTTCTGCACTTTCTCCCTGTGTCTGCGTGGGTTTCCTCCAGGGGCTCCGGTTTCAGCCCACAGTCCAAAGAAGCGCTAGTTAGGTGGATTGGCCATGCTAAATTGTCCCTTAGTGACCAAAGGTGTGTAGGTTAGGTGGGGCTATGGGATTTGGGGGATAAGGGGAGGGGCATAGGCCTAGGTAGGTGCTCTTTCAGAGGGTCAGTGCAGTCTCGATGGGCCAAATGGCCTCTTTCTGCATGGTAGGAATTCTATGGTTCTAACTCACAGCCTTCGGACTCATATGAAAGTTCTACCAACTGAGCCTTGCCTGACATGGATATATATAGATTAGGGAGGCCTGCAAGAAAACATGACGACATTGCAGAGTACTTAATAATTCGTCTTCACTGATCCCTGCAAATTCTCCTTTATCCAGTGCCTTTTTGAAGACGTTCATTGACTCAGCCGAATTACTCCTGCTAGGAAATATTCAAGCCTATGCTTTTGGAGAACAGGAACTTTAAAACGTGTGAAAAATAACAAATGCAACAAAAATCGCAATTAGATTTGCATCTAGAATTTTAAGTTGCACCTAAAACAGCAAAGGCTTTTGTTTATGTATTCTTTTCCATGATTAAACACAAAAATGTACATTTTCTAAGGTCCCTTTACTACACTGCGTTTTGAAAGTTAAAAGACATGTCTATTTTTATGGTTATCTTAATTACCAGTAATAAGAAAGACAATGCCTTGGGTGACGGTTGGTGACTGCTTTGCTAAGAAAGATCTTGTGGTATCAGCAGGTGTTCTTCTCCCAGGTTATGTAGTTTATCAGGAGGTACTGCAGACCATGTACCCTTTTCTCATCTCTACGAACGTCTAACAGCCTAGCAACAGTTTTTATCTTGGCTCACGAACAAGGAACAGCGAATTGGGGAAAGATACCAGATAGAACCCAGCATTCGTGAAAAGAAAAGAGATACACTGTTGATTATCACCAGATATTTTGAACCATGACTAGCCAACATTATAAACATTCAGCAAAGCAGCACAATAATCACTTCACGAGAGTGCTAAACTTATACTGTTTAATGTCTTAGGATATCCTGGTATATGAACGGGTCTTTGTTAAACCCATCTCGTTTTCAGAGTCAGAGTTGCTCACCTGTGACCAGGTTTTTCATCTGACTGCTCTCCTGTGCCAGCTATCTTTCTCTCCATCCTGCATTCAAATTAAGCCTATGTAAGCAATTCACAAATAGATTCCTTTTCATCTCATCCTTCCCACTGGATTAATGTCCTTCACAACCTCCTCTGAACCCTGCCATTTTGTCCCCTTGCTTTGCCTTACTCCCCACCTGCCCCGGCCCCACTAACGAGGCTGCCTCTCCTTAGTTCCCACTTCAATTGGGTGGTTAACAAAAGGTTTGTCTCTATATCCAGTGGGAGAGAGGAAAGATTGATCAATCCAACAACGTTTGTCCATTAGAGATGGACCTGGGATGCAATTAATTGAAGGTAGCCCGCAGTATTGCAGCACTATCTAACAGGTATAAAAAAATACAGTAATATTGAAAGCTTTTTGTTTTACCTTGTCTGCCAAAATTGCAAGCGTTCTTTCAAGGCCATTTGCCGATCTCTCCTTGGCTGCTCTTGACAGTCGTTCTGCATAGTAACTGACTTGCGTTTTAAGGGTATTAATACTTGCTATAATCTCTTTTGCTCTTATTATGTCTTGTGGTATGTATATTATAGACTGGGAATTAGACGATGAACTGCAAAAAAGAAAATGAACACTGCTTAGGAAATGATTAAAGTATTGGGTATAAATAATAATTCAGATGCGCTTTCCACCTCTCTGCATCTTCATTGTGTTGGAAGCAACAGTTATCACACTGCCTTCTAATCTAACTTGAAGACTACATCCCTCCCTTCCATGACTCTATAAACCTTTTAATTTTGCAAAGCTGCTTCCATTCCTGCTGCATAGCAAGAGCAAGATGGTGACCAAGTAATTGATGACGCATTCTTATGGGAAGCTGCTCTAGTTTTTCAAGATCACCAAACTTGGAATGTAAATTTGGAAGCAATGCCTGACCTAACACCACACTGAAGCCTCCCTCATACAAATAATCTAAATCTTCTTTGTTCTTTGTATTGAAGCTGTAATTACATTATCATTTAAGACTTGACATGGAGCAAAGCCACGATTGCACTGATACTACGCTTGCACAACTGCATATGGACAGATTGCAAAAGATTTGTCTCTCAAATTATGGAGCTTTTATCTCACCATAAGTTGCAGCTGAAATGGAAAAAACAAAAATTTGTTCTGCAGCAAGTGAAAATTGTTAATTTTAGAGATATTTTGATTCTTGTGCGCTTGGTAGAACAATCAAATTTGAGTACGATTCAGCTCCAATTGTAGAATTGGATCTAGGAGTCTAAATATAGTGTGCATGCCCCAATATAAGCAAGGTCTTTCTATATTTACAGAGCTCACAGCAAGTTTGCATGCCTGGATCCCTGATTCAACAAAGAATGGAGCCATGAGGACCTGTGGGCTTGAGGACAGTAAATTCTATGGCACAGTACTCATCTACAATCTGACTGAAGTTAACTGCATTTTAGCCAGACTTGTCAGGAGTATAAGAACTGGTGAAATCTGACAACATTCTGCATCACACTGAAATCCTCACAGTGTTTAATAAATGACCTCAGTGTAAATCTCCTAGGTAGTGTTCATAGCATGAGTGAGAAACTTGGGTCGGAAACAACTATGATTAACTTAAATAAAAAGGGAATTACAATGAAACGAGGATAGAGTTAAATAAAGTGAGATAGACGAATAGAATAGCAGGAAAGACAGTAAACAAACAATGGCAGACATTTAGGGAAATAATTCATAACTCTCAGCAAAAATATATCCCAGTAAGGAGGAAAGATACTAAGAGAGGGATAAACCAACCATGACAAGCCAAGGAAGTTTTTTTTGGAAAATATTTTTATTTGGCTTTAAACATTTTAATGTTTCAGACATTAAACAGAAAAGAGAAAGTAGAAAAGATAGCAAAAGAACCCCCCCCCCCCCAACACTACCAACTAATACATATATGACACAAAATATAACCAGACCCCATCTCCTATGGAACCCCACAATAACTCCCCTCAAGGTGACCTTCTCAAGATACAGGAACTCCATCAGGTCTCCCAGCCACACTGAGGCACACGGAGGAGAAGCTGACCTCCACCCCAACAGTATCCACCTGCAAGGAATCAACGAGGTGAAGGCTAAAACGTCCGCCCCGGTCTGCTGTTTTGGCAGGTCCGATACACCAAATATGGCCCCCAGGAGACTGGGCTTCAGGTCCAAGATCGCCGACATGGTGCTAAAGAAAGAACCCCAAAACTTCTCCAACTTCAGACAGGACCAGAACATATATACATGGTTGAACAGGCGCCTCCTCCACCCCTCAAACAGCCAGCTCAACCTTGGCCTCGTCAGGTGCGCCCTTTACACCATCTTTAATTGTATTAACCCTTGTCTTGCGCACGAGGTTGAGCCGTTCACCCTCTGCAGCATCTCACACCACAACCCCTCCTCGAGCACCCCCAGCTCCTCCTCCCACTTGCCTTAACCCTCCCCAACAAAGCCATATCCTCCTCCAGAATTCTCCCATAGATTGCTGAAATGACCCCCCCCCCTTCCCATTACCCCCTTCAACAACGAGGGTGGTGGTGTCACCGGAAAGGTCGGGAAAACCTTCCTTGCAGAATCCTGTACCTGCAAAAACCTAAAGGCGTCCTTCCACGGAATCCCAAACTTCTCCATCAACTCCTCCAATCTCTTGAACCACCCTTCCTGAAATAAGTCCTTAATTTTCACCACCCCCCTCACTTCTCGCAGCCCCAAAACCTAGCATCCAATCTCCCGGCTCAAACAAATGATTCTCTCGGATCAGCATCAACTTCAACCCTGCCCCTAACTTAAAATGTTGCCGAAATTGTCTCCATATCTTCAGTGTAACCACCATCGCCACCACCGGAGTACCCGAAAATGTTCCTAGGGAAAACTGGATTGGCACTGTTGCCTGCGCCCGCAATCACGACCCCCTACAAGAGCCTGCCTGCATCCTCACCCACCTAAGCAAGGAAGTTAAGAGTATCAAGTTGAAATACGAAGCAGATAAGGAGGCAAAAGTCAGTGATATCCATGAAGACTGGGATAAATTCTGAATCCAGTAAAAGAGAACTAGATGCATAAGAAAGAGAGAGAAAATAAACCAAGAGGGCAAGATAGCAAGGAATATAAAACCGGACAATAAAAGCTTTTGTAAATATATAAAAAGGAAGAGAGAGGTCAAGTGAACATAGGCCCCTTATAAAATCAATATAGGGAGATAGTTATGGGGAGCAAGGAAATGGCAGAAGTGTTAAACAGATATTATGCTTCAATCTTTACAATGGAAGCTATTTTGAATATTGCGTTAATACTAAAGAATACGGGGGAATCGTTAAATACCATTACCATCACTAGAGAAGTAGTATTAGACAAACCAATGAGCTAAAAGCAGACAAGTCCCCTGGTCCTGATGGCTTGCACCCTAGCATCCTAAAAGAAGTAGCTACAGTTGTAATGGATGCATTGGTTGCAATTTTCCAAAAATCCTTGGATTCTGGAGACGTACCAGAGAATTGGAAAACTGCCAATGTCACACCCTATTTAAAAAGGGAGGTTAAAAAGTGGGCAAGTATAGGCTGATTTGTCAAACATCTATTGTTGGAAAATGTTGGAATCAATTATTAAGGAAGTAATAGCAGCATATTTGGAAAGTCACAATCTAACCAAGCAGAGTCAGCATTGCTTCATGAAAAGGAAATACTGTTGGACTAATTTAGAGTTTTTTGAAGAAGTCTCAACCAGAGGGGATCCAGTAGATGTGTTGCATTTGGACTTCCAGGTGTTCGACAAGATACCCCATAAAAGGTCAAGTCATAAGAGCCCATGGTGTTGGAGGTCGTATATTGGCAGGGATAGAGAATTGGCTAATGGGCAGGAAACAGCGAGTGGGGATAAGGGGTAATTTTTCAGGTTGGTGACCTGTAACCAGTGGGGTTGCACAGGGGTCAGTGCTGGAACTGCAACTGTTTACAGGAAGGAAGCAATGTACTATAGCCAAATTTGCAGACAACACAAAAATAGATGGAAAAGCAAGTTGGGAGAGGGATACAGTTTGCGAAGGGATATTGATAGGTTAAGTGGGCAAAAGTTAGCAAATGGAGTATAATGTGGGAAAATGTGAAGTTGGTCATTTTGGCAGGGAAAACAAAAGAACAGAGTCTATTTAAATAGAGAAAAACTGCAGATAGCTGCAACACAAAGGGACCTGGGGGTACTTGTGCACGAAACATAAAGCTCACACATCGGGGCAGCAGGTAATCAGGAAGACTAATGGAATGTTGGCCCTTATTTAAGAGGGTTGGAGTATATGAGTAGAGACGCCTTGCTGCAACTGTACAAGGTGCTGGTCAGACCACACCTGGAGTACTGTGAGCAGTTTTGGTCTCCTTATATAAGGAACTATATTACTTAATTGGAGGTTCACTAGGATGATCCCATTATGGAAGGAATGTCTTATCAGCAAAGGTTAAACAGGTTGGGACTCTACTCATTGGAATTTAGGAGAATGGGAGGTGATCTCATTGAAACATATAGGATGCTTAAGGGGTCTGACAGGGTAAAAACAGAGGAAAGATTGCACATTCTCCCCGTTTCTGTATGGGTCTCACCCCCACAACCCAAAGATGTGCAGGGTAAGAGGACTGGCCACGCTAAATGTCCCCTTAATTGGAAAGAAAATTGGGTACAATGCTGAGAGGATGTTTCCCTTCATGGGAGAGTCTAGGACCAGAGGGCATAGTCTCAGAATAAAGGGGTGGCAATTTAGGACTGAGATGAGAAGGAATTTCTTCTCTCAGAGAATTGAGTGTCTTTGGAACTCCTTACCACAGAACAGCTGTGGGGCAGAGGCCTTGTGTATATTTAAGGCTGAGATTCTTGATCAGTAAGCGAATCAAGGGTTACGGGGAAAGGGCGGGAAAGTGGACGCGAGGTGACAGATCAGCAATGGTCCTACTGAATGGTGGAGCAGGCTCGAGGGGCTGAACGACCTATTCCTGATCCTATTACTAATGGTCTTATAGTTCTATGATGACACTTGACACATTGCTTTATCGACCTTTGAACATCTGATCTAAATGGAGTCATTACCTGAAAATGGATCTCTTTCGGGGGTCAATTTTAGGAGACATAAATGTTCATGCAGTCGGCTACAGTATAGTCCCTTAAATAAGTTAGTAGTGCTGAAACATTATAACCAGCTGTGAAGATTATCAGAAAGACATATCAAAAGTAACCGTTTGAAATTAAACCAGACAATAAACTGTCATATTTGAGATCATTGGAGCCATGACATTGAATCTGTTCCATTGCTACACTCCTCCACTGCACTGAGTACTCAAATTCAGCATGTGATTCAGGTGGACAACAGACTGAGACCAGGAGGTTCTAACATAGGTGGGTATAAACCCTGAAAGAAAATCCAATCGGCCATTGTTCCTTGTGGTAGCTCATTAATAACAGATTAAGAGTAAACAACCTTACAGAAGTGCACAGACTAATAGGGGTCCTGACGGGGGCAGAAATTAATTTTAAAAATTGAATGTCAATTGAGACCACTTGAGACATTACTCAAATGACTATGAGGCAATAGCCAGCTACAATAGCTTGGAATAACCCAATAGGATTCTATCCATGCCTCGATGCTTGTATTATGGTTGGTTTAGTCTTTTTTTGAATTGAGAGGTGGAGCTATTTTGGACACGGCATATTACACTGGCACTGAGACATACAGGTGTTATTAATTACATGGCAACATTATGTAATTCTGGCATTTTCAACAAACAACCCATGGTTATATGTGGCATTCTAGACAAACAATGGTTAGATGCCTATGTGAGGGAGTTATGATATTTTCAATATGGACACATTTTGGTTTGGAAAGAAAATGAAACAGGATGCAAAATGAACATGGAAACCAAACAACCTTAGCTGTCAACAATTAGGAACTCACCAACCCTCCTCATAAACGCTGAGGGGAAAAGAAGAATAAACAAACAAAACAAAAAGAATTGCAGAAGAGTGTTACAAGCATTGTTGCTCAACATCGACAAATAAATAGCAAATAAACAAAACTGTACTTTTAAACTTAGGATGAGCAAACATAATTTATTCACTTTTGTAAAACTTATGAAATGGTAATTTTAGGCCAAACCCAAATTAGCATTCATGGTCCTAGTCTGTACTTACAGGCATCAGGGTGCCAAAATAATCTGCAATCTGCAGAAGGCTGAAGTAATTATTCATTCAAGTTTATATCAGGACACAAAGCAAGTCGACCAAACAGTCAACAAGCGAACATTTGAAAGGTGTACTGAAGTGAATTATTATCCTTTCTGTAAAAATGCCGATTTAAAACGTGACAAGACTAAAATTTTGAAATTCTATTTACACCCAATAAATAATTTCTTAACCATTTTCCATCCTCTCCTTTATGCCTAAATGGGGCATTGTTCCACTGGAGTGGTTCCACTTGAGAGATGGTTTTCCTGCGCCTCAAAGAGCTATTATTATTCATACATGACCCTCAACTGGCCAATGTCAGCAATCAAACTAAATCAAGAGCAGGAAACCTGGTCAAATTTCCTCTTTCCCGTGAAGTGGCCATAAGGCCAATTGAAGCCTCACCGGCTCCAGTGGCTCGCAAGCCAGGAATTAAAACAGGAAAATTTACAGTCGACATGGTTAAGCTGCAAACTGAATGAAATCCACCAGGGGGAGACAACAACGGCACTTTTTTTCTAAGTTTTCATTCGCTCCTCTTTCAGTTTGTGTCTGCCGTCTGCAGTTTGTGACTGCCGCCTTAATGGTTTTAAGAAGAAAATCTTTTGAGCTGAGAAACAGGAATTTCACTGAATTGCAAACAGGGGGGCGAATTAACAAAATAAATGGATGGCTCAGCTCCCATAAGTGTGAATTTATATCAGCAAGAGAATTCCCACCAATATAAACAACAACTTGATTAACAAGTGACCTGGCAGTGGAGAGGAAAACAACTGCCACTGATAGCTAATTTATTTTAAGCTGGCTCAGCAAAGTAAATGGCGATCAAAGAACATGGAGGCAGGGCAGGGGTTGGAGGGTGGAGTTCTCCCTTTTGCTAAAAAGGTGCAATTTTTAAAATGCTTTCACCGTTCCTGTAGATTACAAGAAGGCAGGCATATGTCTCATTTACACTTCTGAAAGGGAGATGAATATGAAAGTGAAAGCTGTCAGTGGGCCTAATTTCCCCCCACCCCCCCCCCCCCCCCCCATTCATACTACAGCTTCACCAGCACTCAGGGCCTTTCACTGCCTAGTGCCACATTATCAACTGCAACGTCCAAACAATAACACAAGTTATAAGATAGGATGGATTTACTGTGATAGAGCATTCTGCCCCCTCAATTTTGTTGAATTTTTAAAAAGCAGCAAGAACCAAAAGAAGCACAACTAGCAAGCAACTTTCATGCTTCAACTCCTGATTCACCAGGAGGAATAGCATGGCAAAGCTTTGCAGACAATATGCATTTTAAGTTTCCTGCACTTACTTTTTCTTGGCTTCCACAAACTTGACCAGGAGTTTCCTTAAGCCACCAGTTTTGAAGGCTTGGCAGTGAGCTGCTGGTGCCCCAATAGTAATGATGTCATAGGTCTGATCTGTGGCATAAAGAACATATAGAACCACCAAGGCAATAAATCGACAAACAGAAATACCCAGATGAATTTAAAACTACAAGCGCCATGATCTGGCATGTCTACATTTCCCTACAAATCAAGCTCCTCATTTCAGAGATGGCAGATGGAGTTTAATCCGGTCAAATGTGAGGTAATGCATTTTGGAAGGTCTAATGCAGGTAGGGAATATACAGTGAATGGTAGAACCCTCAAGAGTATTGAAAGTCAAAGAGATCTAGGAGTACAGGTCCACAGGTCATTGAAAGGGGCAACACAGGTGGAGAGGTAGTCAAGAAGGCATACGGCATGCTTGCCTTCACTGGCCGGGGCATTGAGTATAAGAATTGGCAAGTCATGTTGCAGCTGTATAGAACCTTAGTTAGGCCACACTTGGAGTATAGTGTTCAATTCTGGTCGCCACACTACCAGAAGGATGTGGAGGCTTTAGAGAGGGTGCAGAAGAGATTTACCAGAATGTTGCCTGGTATGGAGGGCATTAGCTATGAGGAGCGATTGAATAAACTCGGTTTGTTCTCACTGGAACGAAGGAGGTTGAGGGGAGACCTGATAGAGGTCTACAAAATTATGAGGGGCATAGACAGAGTGGATAGTCAGAGGCTTTTCCCCAGGGTAGAGGGGTCAATTACTAGGGGGCATAGGTTTAAGGTGAGAGGGTCAAGGTTTAGAGTCGAGGTACGAGGCAAGTTTTTTACGCAGAGGGTAGTGGGTGCCTGGAACTCGCTACCGGAGGAGGTGGTGGAAGCAGCGACGATAGTGACATTTAAGGGGCACCTTGACAAATACATGAATAGGATGGGAATAGAGGGATGCGGACCCAGGAGGTGTAGAAGATTGTAGTTTAGTCGGGCAGCATGGTCGGCACGGGCTTGGAGGGCCGAAAGGCCTGTTCCTGTGCTGTACATTTCTTTGTTCTTTGTTCAACTGAGTATATTTAGCAAGGCATGGCCAGATATGTCCTCACAGGGGAGAAAAACAATAGTGTCAGAGTTACCAGAGAGGAGTCATCTCTGAGGAAAAGAAAATGCCTAAAGAGAGTGTGGGGCAGTGAACAGGTTAGTTACTTTTTTAAGGAAATGTGTTTCAAAACTGATGACCATAAAATTAAGGAACTTAATGAAAAAGTTGGAAAACCTGCAAGGAGGGCAGAAATGAAAGTCAATCATGCCTTGGGGTTAGCTTTAAATTCTTAAAATAATATTCACTAATAGAATGTTGGTTAGACCACACGTATGATGCTGTACACTGTTCAGAATGATAATGATGAATGGTATCGAAACTAAGAGGTCATTATCAGGAAAGATGTAACATTCTAGAGCTCTTTGCTCCAGAAAAGGAAAGCTTGATGGTGACTTAAAGTTTTTTTTTTAATGTTATCAAGGGGTTTAATAGGGTAGGTGGTTTCACTCGTTGGCAGTCCAAAACTAAAGACAACAAATATAAGATAGTCACTAGTAAATTCAATAAAGAGTTCAGGAGAATTATTTATCCTGAATGATTAGAAAGTAACACTTGCTATCACATGGAGTAGTTGAAGTGAATAGCATAGAAAAGCAAAATACTGTGGATGATAGGATAAAAAGTGCTGGAAATACAGGGCGGCACTTGGCGCAGTGGTTAGCACTGGAACTACGGAGCTGAGGACCCGGGTTTGAATCCCGGCCCGTGTGGAGTTTGCACATTCTCCCTGTGTCTGTGTGGGTTTCACCCCCACAACCCAAAGATGTGCAGGCTAGGTGGATTGGCCATGCTAAATTGCACCTTAATTGGAAAAAAAATAATTGGGTACTCTTAATTTTTTTTTTTTTTTTAAAAAGTGCTGGAAATACACAGGTCATGCAGCACAGGTCGAGACAAACGGAGTTAATGTTCGATGGAAATGTTAACTCTTATCTTCAGCGATGTTGCCTGATCTGCTGTGTATTTTCAGCATTTTTCATTCGATTAGCATAGATGTCTTTCAGGCTAGCTGGATAAGTACATGAAAGAAAGGAATAGCAGATTGATATGTTGACTGGCTGGAATGAAGGGGGAGGAGGTGGAAGGAGGTACACGTGGAGCATAAATATCAGCATTGATCATTTGACCTAAATTGCCCATTTTCGTGCTGTAAATTCCACGCATCATATTGTATTTCATTAGCTTTATTTTTAAAAGCTCCTTTACCACCTTGTGATTGTCAGTTCATGGAAACATTCCACAACAGAACAAGATTTTGTTTGAAGCCAAGTTAACTCCTGCGGTATGAAAATGGTTACGTCAGCTTATAAAACATTCCCGACTGGAAAAAAAACATGTGTGTTTCAGCAATGGACCTGGCTCAAAGTACATGGAGAAACTAATGAGGAAAGATGCTATTGTCCCATTGCCTAAAAACAAAATTAATCAGACAATAAAGTAAAAATTGAAGCAACAAAAAAACCAAATGTAGCAACAGCTTTGTTCATTGGACTTAGCAATGCAGTTGAAGATAATCAACAGTAAAATTGAAGTTACCTGCCCCAGAATCATCCTGAACCCGCATCCGTTGTATGTGCAAATTAGTGGGTACAAATTCTAATTTCTTCTCAGCTTTTAAACTGCTTGCTTTGAAAGAGGGACCTGCAGAGGACAATGTTATGCTAGTTAAATTGAGCAGGGAGTTTAAAACATTTAAAATAAAAATCCAATTTGCTTGTCAGTCAACTGCCATACTTTTAAAGTTCTAAACATATACCCAGATGCTTATACATCGCAAAACTCCTGCCTTTGCATGAGGTGGAAGAAGGCTGCAGCAGCAAGGTGATCTCTGTCACTGTGGTTAGACATGTCAAGAAGATCGGCAACATATCAACATTGTGTAGACAATGACGGCACTCCAAGATCCCCATGTTAAGCACAGGTTCTTGCAAAGTCCATTTGCTCAGTCCTGTGGCGATGGAAGATTAATAATGAGGACAGGGCGGTCCTTAGTCAAGCATCTGCATAGAGGCAGCTGCATGAAGGTCATTGAGTACCCATGTTGGAACAGAGGTGAACTGCTCTGTGACTGAAGTCCTCTTCATTGAACATAACAGCGCAGTACAGGCCCTTCGGCCCTCGATGTTGCGCTGACCTGTGAAATCACTCTAAAGCCCATCTACACTATTCCCTTATCGTCCATATGTCTATCCAATGACCATTTGAATGCCCTTAATGTTGGCGAGTCCACTACTGTTGCAGGCGGGCGTTCCACGCCCTTCCTACCCTCTGAGTAAAGAACCTACCTCTGACATCTGTCTTATAGCTATCGCCCCTCAATTTAAAGTTATGTCCCCTC
The DNA here is from genome assembly GCF_047496885.1 of Scyliorhinus torazame. Lineage (NCBI taxonomy): Eukaryota > Metazoa > Chordata > Chondrichthyes > Carcharhiniformes > Scyliorhinidae > Scyliorhinus > Scyliorhinus torazame. The sequence goes on along the minus strand of NC_092721.1, from coordinate 178,028,982 downwards.
GTGCTCGACATCACCATCCGAGGAAAAAGACTCTCACTGTCCTCTGATCATCTTGTATGCCTCAATTAAGTTACCTCTTAACCTTCTTCTCTCTAAGGAAAACAGCCTCAAGTCCCTCAGCCTTCCCTCCCATAGCACGCAACATTCTGGTAAATCTCCTCTGCACCCTTTCCAATGCTTCAACATCTTTCCTATAATGCAGCGACCAGAATTGCACGCAATACTCCAAATGCGGCCGCACCAGAGTTTTGTTCAGCTGCAACATGACCTCATGGCTCCAAAACTCAATCCCTCTACCAATAAAAGCTAACACACCATACGCCTTAACAACCCTCTCAACCTGGGTGGCAATTTTCAGGGATCTATGTACATGGACACCGAGATCTCTCTGCTCATCCACACCACCAAGAATCTTACCATTAGCCCAGTACTCTGTCTTCCTGTTATTCTTTCCAAAATGAATCACCTCACACTTTTCTGCATTAAATTCCATTTGCCACCTCTCAGCCCAGCTCTGCAGCTTATCTATGTCCCTCTGTAACTTGTAACATCCTTCCGCACTGTCCACAACTCCACCGACTTTAGTGTCATCTGCAAATTTACTCACTGATCCTTCTACGCCCTCCTCCAGGTCATTTATAAAAATGATAAACAGCAGTGGCCCCAAAACAGATCCTTGTGGTACACCACTGGTAACTGGACTCCAGTCTGAACATTTCGCATCAACCACCACCCTTTGTCTTCTTCCAGCTAGCCAATTTCTGATCCAAACTGCTAAATCACCCTGAATCCCATGCCTCCGTATTTTCTGCAATGGCCTACCGTGGGGAACCTTATCAAACGCTTTACTGAAATCCATATACACCACATCAACTGCTTTATCCTCATCCACCTGTTTGGTCACCTTCTCAAAGAACTCAATAAGGTTTGTGAGGCATGACCTACCCTTCACAAAACCGTGTTGACCATCTCTAATCAAATTATTCCTTTCCAGATGATTATACATCCTACCTCTTTTAAACCTTTCCAAGACTTTGCCCACAACAGAAGTAAGGCTCACTGGTCTATAGTTACCGGGGTTGTCTCTGCTCCCCTTCTTGAACAAGGGGACAACATTTGCTATCCTCCAGTCTTCTGGCACTATTCCTGTAGACAAAGATGACTTAAAGATCAAAGCCAAAGGCTCAGCAATCTCCTCCCTAGCCTCCCAGAGAATCCTAGGGTAAATCCCATCCTGCCCAGGGGACTTATCTATTTTCACACTTTCCAGAATTGCTAACACCTCCTCCTTATGAACACCTCAAGCCCTTCTAGTCTAGTAGCCTGTATCTCAGTATTCTCCTCGACATTGTCCTTTTCCGGTGTGAATACTGACGAAAAATATTAATTTAGCACCTCTCCTATCTCCTCGGACTCCACGCACAACTTCCCACTACTGTCCTTGACTGGCCCTACTCTTACCCTAGTCATTCTTTTATTCCTGACATATCTATAGAAAGCTTTAAGGTTATCCTTGATCCTACCTGCCAAAGACTTCTCATGTCCCCTCCTGGCTCTTCAGAGCTCTCTCTTTAGGTCCTTCCTAGCCAACTTGTATCTCCCGAGCACCCTAACTGAACCTTCACGTCTTATCTTTACACAAGCCTCCTTCTTCCCCTTGACAAGTGTTCCAACTGCTTTAGTAAACCACGGTTCCCTCGCTCGACCACATCCTCCCTGCCTGACAGGTACATACTTATCAAGGACACGCAGTAGCTGTTCCTTGAACAAGCTCCATATTTCCATTGTGCCCATCCCCTCTAGTTTTCATCTCCATCCAATGCATCCCAAGTCTTGCCTCATCGCACATAACTGCATTTCCCCCAGATATAACTCTTGCCCTGCGGTATAGACCTATCCCTTTCCATCACTAAAGTAAACGTAATCGAATTGTGGTCACTATCACCAAAGTGCTCATCTACCTCCAAATCTAACACCTGTCCTGGTTCATTACCCAGTACCAAATCCAATATGGCCTCGCCTCTCGTTGGCCTATCTACATACTGCGTCAGGAAACCCTCCTGCACACATTGGACAAAATCGGACCCATCTAAAGTACTCAAACTATAGCGTTTCCAGTCAATATTTGGAAAGTTAAAGTCCCCCATAACAACTACCCTGTTACTTTTGCTCCTGTCCAGAATCATCTTTGCAATCCTTTCCTCTACATCTCTGGAACTTTTCGGAGAACTATAGAAAACCCCTAACAGGGTGACCTCACCTTTCCTGTTTCTAACTTCAGCCCATACTACCTCAGTAGACGAATCCTCATCAAACGTTCTTTCTGCCACCGTAGTACTGTCCTTGACTAACAATGCCACTCCTCCCCCTCTTTTACCACCTTCCCTGAGCTTACTGAAATATCTAAACCCCGGCACCTGCAACAACCATTCCTGTCCCTGCTCTGTCCATGTTTCCGAGATGGCCACAACATTGAAGTCCCAGGTACCAACCCATGCCGCAAGTTCACCCACCTTATTCCGGATGCTCCTGGCATTTAAGTAGACACACTTTAAAACCACCTTCCTGTCTGCCAGTACACTCCTGCAACTTTGAAACCTTACTCATGACCTCACTACTCTCAACCTCCTGTATACTGGAGCTACAATTTAAGTTCCCAATCCCCTGAACTAGTTTAAATCCTCCCGAAGAGCATTAGCAAATATCCCCCCCAGGATATTGGTACCCCTCTGGTCCAGGTGTAGACCATCCCGTTTATAGAGGTCCCACCTACCCTAGAATGAGCCCCAATTATCCAGGAATCTGAAACCCTCCCTCCTGCACCATCCATGTAGCCACGTGTTCAACTGCACTCTCCCCCTAGTCCTTGTCTCGTTAACACGTGGAACAGGTAACAACCCAGAGATAATAACTCTGTTTGTCCTAGATCTAAGTTTCCACACTAGCTCCCTGAATTCCTGCCTTACATCCCTATCCCTTTTCCTACCTATGTCGTTGGTACCCATGTGGACCACGACTTGGGGCTGTTCCCCCTCAAGGATCCCGAAAACAGGATACTCATCCTGCAAGATCACCATATTTGTGGTCAAAGAAAGTAAACCTTAAATTTTGCTACTTGGAATGTGAAGACTCATGGCTGCAGTATACTTCAATTTCAATGCATTAAGATCAAGGCAGAATGGCAGCAAAGATGGATGGAAAAGGAAGCAAAGCCTGGACTCTGAATCTCAGTCTAATGGAACTTCCTGTCCATGTTCCCAAAAATCTGTGTGTTTAGAATAGCCTGTTTAACCACAAGACAACCTATGGCAAAAACACACGACTCCAAGTAGATATTATCCTCAAACTGAAGTACAGTCGATGACATTGCAACAATTAGTTGTTCTGTGAAATATGCTCCAACCACAGAGCAGCACGAGTGGATAATTAATTTCCCAGCAGATAGTTAGAATGGAAATGTATCACCCAAGCCAACATCAATTTTACTCAGAGAGATAAGGAACCTGTAGTATCCAGCTGCACTGAAAGGAAAGGGATACGCTTCAGAGATTTGGTTGAGAAATATTGTCATAGCAGTGTGTAGAGATCTGTGGAATGGCCACAACCAACATTGCTGAGTCAAGCACTGACCCAAAAGTGAATATTATTCCCTGTTCCTGAAAGCCCCACATTGATGCACACAAATAAGAATGGAAAGATTTAGCAATGTAATCTGGCAATATCATCTCAATTTAGGCCAACCTTTATACTGGTGCAGTTCCGTTAAATTCTCCTGGTAATTTATTATGAGAGTTTGGTACTGAGTAACAATTTGTCGTCGAAGATTTTCCCAACAGGGCGATAGCTCACCTAGATCATCTAGCTCACAAATCCTGCAAGGAAGAGCCAAGAACAGTTAGAAGCCAAACAAACCATTTTGTAGGTAACACAATGCGAATTAAGCTTTAGTTTCTTGACATTAAGCACACAGGAATCTTCCAAATTACCCAACAGAATCATATTCCACTTCATTTTTCTAGCTACAACAAATATAATTAGGTCTAATCTTCCCAACTTACTCAATTACTTCAGCCTATTTGGAAAGCAAAATTATCCCAATTAAAATATTAAGCAGTCATCCAAGTATTTCCTGGGTTAAACACATTTTGGAGCATCCTATTGTACTGGCTGACACAGTCAGGGCCTTTTTAGTTCTGGTCCTGTCTGCTTGATGGGAATGACATGGCCAGGATTTTAAGATGGCTATAGTGCAGTGATCACACAGCATTCCCACCTCTTTACCATTTTAATTCATTGCTGAACAGGGACACAAGGGCCACCTACTTCAGCTGGGTAAGAGCCTCCCGTTCATTCAAAAATTGCAGGACAATCTCACTGGCACTGCAACAATATAAATGGAAAAGTTACAAGTGCCCTGCAGTCAAACCTGTCAACATAATCCAGCAGCAGTATCAGATAAGCATTGAATTCTATATTTTCTGCAGACATTAGAGCGCCAGGAGCAGGAATTCATCTGCCTCTTCCTAAAAACACAGAATTTTCTCATGACCAACTGGATGAAAGCATTGGCAGCACAAGGATTCTGTACAAAATGCTGCTTCTAAATATGAACGTGCAGCACAAAACGCTGGCTATAATTTAACATTAAGTGCAACAATTTCAAGTATCTGCAAGGTGATATAAGTAAAAATTCACACTGGTACAGGCATGGGAGTTACACTTCTTACCATTACATTTTCTGAAGCAACTCAATGTAAAGTATTTTGGGACATCCTGAACATTGTGAACAGCCAAAAACTTGGGAGGAAATGATTCCTAAAATAAAAGTTGAGGGCCACAACGGAGCGCCATCTGTTCCTTGGCAATAACATACAATCAGAATGTTCATTGGGTGAATTAAAATCCAAACAGCACTTTTTCCTCAAATGGCTCAGGTCTCTGACGTTCAAATAATCGGAAGATCTAATGGATCTGAATTTGCTACTTGAGTTATGCCTGAAAGCTGAAGTTCCAAAGTAAAACTGTGCCTATTTTTCTGTCGTTAAGAGTTTAGGATCTGGCAGAAAGGTCTATTAAAGAATATATCTAACAGCTTATACCCTGCCTCAATGTTGTTATGGTGCAGCTTGCAATACAGAATTCACATTTTTAAACTATTTTAGCCACTGAAAGCACTATTTTGAACAAGAAAGAGAGGTTCAAAACAATAGGCTGCAAAAACAGAAAGGCTAAGAGCTTTAGATTTGGAATGGATTCAGATTAGTCAACTTTATTTGATCTACAGTATACCGAACCGGCAATAATTATGCTATTTGTTCAGGCTAATTAGAAAGTAAACAGATCTTACCTTGCTGCATCCTCTTCAATAACCAGTTTTACAAACTGTCTGGGGACATGAAGTGATAACATGCTCTCTGCCATCTGCTCCAGTATCCGTAGATGGTTCCCATCTGTTGTTGGGAAACGGTACATCCGACAGATAACCCCTCCAAACACTGCAATAAACAGGTTAAACATTTTGACATTCTGTCATTCAACATTTTTAGTAATGACACCACTTTACACAAACAAAGCTATATATCGGCATGGCCTGACAATCCAATTTCTCTAAAATCTGTTCAATCGCAAGAGTGATTTTGAACTACAATAGCAACAGCAACATATATTTTTATAGCACATTTAATAAAATGTCCCACAGTGCTTCATAGGAACATGCTAAAGCAAACTATGATACAGAGCTACATTAGATGTTGGAGCAGATGGCCAAAAGTTTGGCCCTAGATAAAGTTTTGAGGAGTGTTTTAAAGGAAAAGAGACAGGTAGATAAGCTGAGAACTTTATGTTAGTTAGCGAGCTACGGCCAGCACCACCAATGACAGATCGATTAAAATCGGTAAAGGTCAATGTGTCGGAATTAAATAATGCCATTTGTTCAGGCTAATTAGCTTGCTGCATCGTCTTCAATAACCAGTTTTACAAACTGTCGGGGGATGTGAAGTGATAATATGTTCTCTGCCATCTGCTTCAAATTCAAAATAATCTAATGGGTCCTGGGACTGAAGAGGCTTAGAGATAGGGAGGGGTGTGGCCACAGAGGGGCCTGGAGTCAAGGATGAGGATTTTTAAAGATTCAGGCATTGTTTGATCAGAAGCAACTACAGGTCAGCGAAAACAAGGCTGATGGGCGAATGGGGCTTCTTGTAAGAATACGAGTAGCGTTTAAGATGTGAAGTTTACAGAGCAAAGAATGTGGGAGGCTAATCAGGAGTGTGTTGGAATATGAAGTCTAGGAGGTAACAACGGCATGGGTGGAGGTTTTGGCCACAGATGGGTGGAGGCAGGCAAAGTCATCAACATTGCGGAGATGTAAATAGGCGGGCTTTGTGATGGCTTGGATATGTTGTCAGGAGCTCAGTTTGGGGTCAAACGCCACCAGGATGGCCTGGATATGTTGTCAGGAGCTCAGTTTGGGGTCAAACACCACCAGGATGGCCTTCTGGTTGTGCAATTTAGGGGAACTGCACGTAATATTCCTCCTAATGATCCTTTATAAAAGTTCTTTCTTATTGCGTTGGTATATTGTTGTTTACTGCTGCGAAAATCAGTTTAAACACTCAAGGAACAAGTTTTTAAAATATGCGCTCAAGAATTTAAAACATACATGTTATGGTGCTTGTGACCGTAGTGTGGTGGTGAAGAACACAGTTTATTCCGTCCCATTCTATGTTGTATCCGAGGGCTTGGATTCATTATTAGGTGATCAGACCTGTGAAGAATTAGGTCTAGTGCAGTTGGTATGTAGCATCCACAAAGGACTGGATCAACACTCCAATGATTCTGAGAACATTATCGGCAAAATGTTCCCCATCGTTCACCTACAAAATACAGCTCAAAAGAGGATGCAAAACCTGTGATACAGGCACCAAGAAGAGTGCTTGAACCTCTTTGGGATTGTCTCATAAAGGAGCTAGACAGAATGACAAAATTAAAGGAAATCAGAAAGATAGAAGAACCTACCGACCGGTTTGTGTAAAGAAAAAGAATAGCGATAATCGCATAAGCATGGATCCTAAAGATCTTAATGAGACTATCAAAAGAGAACATTACCAAGTACCAAAGCATGAGGAAATCACATCGGAGATGGCTGGTGCACAATTCTTTATAAAAATTGATGCATCTCAGGGTTTAAGGCAACTAAAGCTAGAAGAACGAAGTACAAAACACTGTACCTTTAATACGCCATTTGGACGGTACTGCTTTTAGAATGCCGTTTGGCATAATTGTGGCATCAGAAAGTTTTCACCGTGCCATGGAGCACATAATCGAAGGCATCAAAAGTGTACGTGTGTGCGTGGATGATATCATCGTTTGAGACTCAATCATAGAAGAGCACAATACAAGGTTGCTTAAAGTTCTAACGAGTGTCAGGAGAAATGGGCTGAAGCTCAACAAGCAGAAAAATGCCAATCTGGAGTAACTGAGGTCACATTCCTAGGTGACAAGTTCTCATCGCATGGCATTGAACCTGACAAAGACAAAATCCAAGCAATTCTCCACATGCCAAAACCACATGACAAGAAAGACATCTTAAGAGTGATGGGTACGATCAATTTTAGAGGGAAATTCATTCCAAACCCGTCAGCAAAAACAACACATCTACGTGATCTCCTGCACAAGACAATGGATTTCACTTGCACTGAGCAACATGAACAAGAGTGGAAGAAGCTCAAGACTTCAGTAACAACCACCCAGTTTCCACATTTTTTGACCCATCTAAGCAGATTAAAGTGTCAACAGACGAGTCCAAAGATGGTCTGGAAGCAGTTCTTCGGCAACTCGCGCATGATGATTCGAAACCAGTCACGTAAACATCGTGATGCACGACGACAACAGAGCAGGGGTATGCTCAAATCAAAAAAGAATGCCTGGGTTTAGTTGCAGGCTTGGAGAAATTCAATGACTACGTCTATGGGCTTTCAACTGGTCTGTTGAGACAGATAATCGTCCTTTGGTTATCATCAAAAAAAACTCAACCAGATGTCTCTGTGCATTCAGAGGTCAATGATGTAATTACAATACCATGACGCAAATATTTGTTCTTAGCAGACATATTATCGAGAGCGCCGAAAAAAGTATTTGTAGTGAAATTGCTGAAGATATAGATCTGCATGTCAATCTTATTTCCACACTACTACCGGTGTCAGATACAAAAGAAGAGACCAAGAAGGATCAAACTCTTCAAAAGGTGATGAGGTACATCAACTCATACTGGTCCAGAGGTCAATGTATGGAGTTGTACAATATTAGATAAGAACTCAGTATCATTAACGGAGTGGCACGTCGTCTGAACACTATAGTCATACCTCAATCTCTTCGCAAGGATGCACTAAATATACCACATCCACTGAACCCCCTCGTCAACTCTACTAGTTAAATCAGCGAAGAATTCCAGTAGATTTGTGAAGTATGATTTCCCCTATATAAATCCATGCTGATTCTGTCCGATCCTGCCACTATTTTCTAAGTGGTCTTCTGTAAAATCTTTGATAATGGATTCTAGAATTTTCCTCACTATAATTCCCCATTTTCTCGCCACCTCCCTTTTTAAATAGCGGAGTTACATTAGCTACCCTTACGCTTCCCCATATTATATTCCATATGCCACGTTGTTGTCCAATCAGTTGCAGCCTTTCTGTGTCCTCAGATTTGTGCTGGGTGAAGAAAGTCACCAGTTTTCCCTGGTGGGAACGGCCATTACCACGAGGCAGCCATCTATTGGATAGGTTGAAAATTGATGAGTAGTGCATGGCCCTTGATCAAAACTTTTTGCAGCTGGGATAAGAGAGAACTAAACAATGTGCGAGTCCACAGAGTGCACCAGCAAAAATTTTAACTGACAATACAAAGTCTACAAATTTCGATATTTTTACATTATTTACCTGATCTTAATAGCGCATCTTTCTTCAGTGAAGAGTGTTTGGAACGAATACTCAAAGATTCTGTTAAACATTCATCAACCGGCAAAACAGTCTGCAAGGTTACACAGGGAAAGAAAAATATTACCCAAGTTCTTCACATTTGGAGCACACCCACCCACCCTTTACACACACACACTACATGCTCAGGTTTGCCATAGATATCAGGGGTTCATCAGCCTCTCCTGTAAGTGGTCTGAATATCTTGCTCTTAAGGGAGTTTATTTTCACTCCCCTATCTCTGTTCAAACAACAGCATTGTGAATGGAAATAATAGCATCCATTGTAACCTAGCCTGAAATTTGTGCTCTTTGTATGTGCTCCCTCAGTCTTCCTGAAGGCAGACCTAATAAACATTTGAGTAAGTTCAGGCTCTAATCAATTGGGTGGCGGTGTGGGCTTGAGTAGGGTGCTCTTTCCAAGAGCCGGTGCAGACTCGATGGGCCGAATGGCCTCCTTCTGCACTGTAAATTCTATGATTCTATGAAATCACTAATTAGCTTTGTGACAATATATGAAGATACACATTAGATTCACTTGTTTATTTCACAGAATTTACAGAGCAGAAGGAGGCCATTCGGCCCATCGAGTCTGCACCGGCTCTTTGAAAGAGCACCCTACCCAAACCCACACCGCCATCCTATCCGCATAACCCAGTAACCCCATCCAACACTAAGGGCAATTTTGGACACTAAGGGCAATTTAGCATGGCCAATCCACCTAACCTGCACATCTTTGCACTGTGGGAGGAAACCCACGCACACACGGGGAGAACGTGCAGACTCCGCACAGACAGTGAGCAGACAGTGACCCAAGCTGGGAATCGAACCTGGGACCCTGGAGCTGTGAAGCAATTGTGCTAACCACTATGCTACCGTGCTGCCCACGGCAGCATAGTGGGCAATGTTAAAACCAATATTGCTTCTATTTGCATAATATGAATGCACTAGGTCCTCTCACATGAATGATTTTTCTTACATACAAGTGCAGATAATCTGCCTTCAGACAGAGCACAAGACAATTAATGTTGTTGCTTTTTTCATACTAAAATTCATGCCACTGAGTCAAGCAATGGAGTGCTGACTATACAGACAGCTTTCCTGATGACAGACTCATTCTTTTCTGGCAATGTAATAATCGGAATTAAGCAAATCCGTTGCACAATTTTCAAATTATAAACTACCCATTTGAAATATTTACCCTCCCATTAGTTGTGTCAGGCGATCTGCTAACAGGAATCTTGCCTTCAACTTTGTCTTCCATCTGCCACGCTATGACAGTGATATTGCCCACACGTTCATTTTCAGCAGACCTGTGGTAATATATATTGAAAGCAATCAAACAAAGTAGTGGGGGCAAAAGGAAGCAATGGGAAAGCCTTACTAATTGATTTTTGACTTGTCTAAATTTTCATTAAAACCTGACAGCTTATGCATGATTGAACTGGAAATGTTTTCACTGGCAACAGGGTTTGCAACCAGAGAATACACATTAAAGTTAATTAGCAGAAGAACCAGAGGAAATAAACATTTACACAAAGTGATGATCTGGAATGAACTGCTCGGTGGCGAAGACAGACTCAATAAATAATATCCGATCCCCTATGAAAGTTAAGTGGAAATAACAGGGGCGTGGCACTAATTGGATAGCTCCTTAAAAGTTGGCAGTGGCACAATGAGCCAAATGGCAGACTCCTCTGCTGTACGATTCCATAAATCTGCACAACTATTTCATTGCAATCCATGTGGAAGGAACATTATGAACGATAATAATAATGGAAAATGCTGGAAATAATCAGTAGGTCTGCAGTATCTGTGGTAAATGTTTCAAGCCGATGCCTTATAACCAGAACTGGTAAAAGTTAAGAGATTCAACAGGTTTAAAGCAAACACAGGGGTGAGAGAATGAAAAGGGCTGTGATAAGATGGAAGGCAGGAGTAATTAAATGGCAAAAGGAATGATAGTGCAATGTACTGAAATGGGACAAGAAACAAAAGATGAATCTCGAGGAAGCTTCTTTATTTGCCTCATTACATCTTATTTTCCTTGCACCATCACCCTTTTATCATTTAACCTCTTTAGCCTTCTACCCTCATCAGACCTTCCTTTTTGTTCTGGCCCCATTATGCGTAAAACCCATTAAATGTAACTTTTCCAGTCTATTACCTGAAACAATAACTATTTCTCACTCCAGATACTATCAGAGCAGCTGTGTATTTACAGCACTTGTGTTTTTATTTCAGATTTCTAGTATCCATGATGTTTTTTTTAATTACTGACCGTAATGTTAGGTGCAATCTCTGATTCTTCTCTTTCAGCAAATCCTTCACTGTATACATTGCAGAACCCAATAGATACATCTGAAAAATAAAAAAAACTGGGCTAATAAAAAATGCACCTTTCCTCAACTATCACCACTAGGACTGAGTATTTGGGCTCGGAACTTTGAAACCATCAGAATGCCTTGCTGTTTGAAAGCAGGGGAAGGGTTGGTGGCACAAGAAAGGGAAACATTCTGGTGGATCAAATGTCAGTTTCAATTGAATGGGTTGTGAAGCATGACATGCATGGTTTGACCAATAATTCAGCAGACCCCCTTAGCAGATGGGAAACTCAAAAGGAAATTATTTATTTTTGTGAAGCAGGAATACCATTTCCACCGAGTCAGCTGTGGCTGCTTCCAATCTAGCTCTCTTCCACCAGACACATGAACCCCCACCACGGACGCACCTTCTTCAGGTTAAAGATCAACTGGGTTACCCAATAGGGGGCAGCGCAGTGGTTAGCACTGCTACATCATGGCACCGTGACTCAGATACGATCTGGACGAAAGTCATTGACCATGTGGAGTTTGCACATTCTCCCTATGTCTCACTCCCACAACCCAAAGATGTGCAGGGTAGGTGGATTGGTCACACTAAATTACCCCTTAATTGGAAAAACATTTTAAACACAGGGCTCCCCAATATTAAGTCAAGTGCCCCAGGTGCTCCATCTGTGGTTGCAGTCGAGTTCAATGCCAATGAAGTGCGGCACTCCGAGCAGACCAGGTCTTTGACCAGGACCAATGGCTGTCAGATTGATGCCTCGCACCTTCAAATCTCCACCCACAAATCGTCTGAAGTGGCGGCCTAGGTGTGCAAGGGTTGGTCAGAAGGCAGGAATTTACCAATAGGTACTGGAGGAGACACAGAGCTTGCATAGGTAGTTTTTTTAATTTACAAGAATCCTTCTAAATAATAGGTGAAATACAATTGAAAAATCACTGCAAAGTTAGAAGTGAGCTGTGAAAAACAATGGATACAATTTACATGAATGCAAACCCAAAGTCACAACATTTTTTTTTTAAATATTTTTACTCTCCTCCTTTTTCACATTTTCTCCCACATTTACACCCATCAACAATAAACAATAATCAGCAAGATATGTCAATCCCCATAATAACAACGATCCCATCCACCCACCAACCCCCAAACATCAGCCCGCATGTTTACATAAACAAATGACAAAAAGGAATCAGGGATTACCCATAGTCACCCTTAAACTACACAGCCCCCCCCCCCACCCCACCCCCCCCCCCCCCAACTAATGTTCGATGTTATCCAGTTCTTGAAAGTGCATAATAAATAGTGCCCATGACTTGTAGAACCCCTCCGAGCTTCCCCTCAGTTAGAACTTAACCTTCTCAAGGGTCAAGTATTCCAACAGGTCCCCCCGCCACGCCAGGACACTGGGTGGAGAGGCTGCTCTCCATCCCAGCAGGATCCGCCTTCGGGCGATCAACGAGGCGAAGGCTATGATATCTGCCTCCGCACCCGTTTCCAACCCTGGCTGGTCCAACACCCCGAATATGGCCTCCTGGGGACCCAGGTCCAGTTTCACACGCACCATCTTGGAAACTACCCTAAACACCTCCTTCCAGTACTCCCCTAGCTTTGGACAGGACCAAAACATATGAACATGATTCACGCCCCCCCCCCCCCCCCCCCCCCCCCCCGCCGCAACGCTCACGCACATCCTCTACTCCTTCAAAAAATCGGCTCATCCTTGCCCTCGTGAGGTGCGCTCTATATACCACCTTCAGCTGTAACAGCCCCAACCTCGCACATGAGGTGGAGGTATTCACTCTCAGAGCACCTCACACCAGACCCCCTCCTCTATAACCACCCAGAGTCACAAAATTGTATCTCAGTTTTCAAAAAACAATTTCAGTCAGAGTGACCTCCTGACTGGTGCAGAATTACAACCCATTACAGATACAAGTCTGGGAAAGGGAGGGAGTGGAGATACATAGATGGATTCGGAGGTGAGTTTGGTCACATTAATAATTCAGCTGCGCTAGATATAAAATGATACTTTCAGAGAAATAACTATTCAGATGTAAGGTCATTTACAAGGGAAAGGACTTTTCTGTCATGGTTATCTTGATAAACTTTAAGAGGCAATTGTAGATTGTAATTTACCAAAGAATGATCTCATTGTAGATAAAGAGACCAGAATGTAACTGAAACTCAATATGCAGAGGGTGGGAGCAGTCCTGGTCGTGAGTTTATAGGGATCATCTGCGCCACGTAGAAAGAACTTGATGAAAATCATTTTACTTCTCTGGTGAAAGTAACAATCTAGAATTTGCTCCGACAGATTAACCGTGCCTATTAGACTTGCACTTGCCCATTCAGTAGGTGGTATGTTTTACTGGAAGTACGTGAAACTGAACCAAGAGGAAGCAAGCATCTGGGACCTGAGAGAACAGAACATGCAACCGTGTATCTTTTTTAAATCAATCAGATCAAAGGGTTGCAAAATTAATACAGAGGGGATAGTATGAAATTAGAGTGGGTGAATTCAAGGCCAAATCAGGAACCGAAAGAGAAAGAGGGGGAAAAAAGAGACAGAAAGGAAAAGTAAAAATATATTTAAAATTTCCAACAAATGAATGAGACTCCACAGTTCCAATCGTTAATTTTCACTGTCAGAGAGGTTCATTGGCAGTATTTAAAATGAATTTGACAGCTAATCCAGACTCAATTAAACATGCGTGGACCTTAAGTAGCTCAAAAGCTCCATGTAATTTCAGACCAGCACTAATTATCGGTGGTGAGATTAGCTCGTATCTACAGCACACGTACTGCAACTTCATGCCTGTTAATTATCCAGTTCACCATTGAAATGCAGAGATGAAATTTTCATGAAGGTAATGATGCACCTCAAAAGAAACCTTTTGATTTCTGAACTGACCTACGATCTGCCCCCACTTGAAGGTTCTGTAACAACGAGTGCTATTAGCCTCGCATTTTGACAGCAAATTATAGGCATAGCTCAATATCTCTAATGCAGTTGCACCATGAGGTGCTGGGCCATCGCATGTTCATCTATATTGAGTCCGATTTCATTAGTATCATAGATCAGTAGGTCCTTCTGAGGAAACAGAAGCTAATGGGAGTCACCCTTTACTATTCTTACTATTCTTCCAACTCATTAATTTTTTTCAGCAGCAGTACAGAGGCCATGGATGTTCTCAGCTTTGTGCGGTGTGCACAAGGCGAATCAAGGTGAACTCCTTTATCCTCTCGCTGTCTGTCCGTAAGCAGAAGGGTTTTTAAATTTTTGTAAAAATAGTTTGTGGTGTGTTTCCCCAAACCCTCAGTTTGTGAAGTGCAAAATGTTTAAGTTACTCGCAGCAAACACTATGATTAAATCAAAAGGTTAGTTTATTCACATGCAAACATTTTTGAAGTGGGGGGAATGATTGAAACTTCACACACAGTATGGAGAGAGTAAAGGATAGAGTTTTACAACTATAAATAACTTAACAGTAAAAACCCTTTTTCAACGCACTGGACAAATTAATCATGGCGTTTGTATGGGGGGAAAGAATGCTAGGATCACAAAGAAGGTCCGACAGAAAACAAAATCCAGCAGAGGGCTAGCCCTCCCAAACCTACAATTCTACAACTGGGCAGCGACGGCGGAAAGAGTGATGGGATGGATAAAGGAGCCAGAGGCCGAGTGGGTGCGTGCGGAGGAGGCCTCCTGCAAGGGGACCTCCCTCCGGGCCCTCGCCACGGCGGCACTCCCATCCTCGCCCAAGAAACACTCTAGCAGCCCAGTGGCGATAGCCACCCTCCAGACGTGGAACCAACTATGGCAGCAATTCGGACTGACCGAAATGTCCGACAAAGCCCCCATCTACAGTAACCACAGATTCACACCAGCACTCACCAACGTCACCTGCAAAAGGTGGAGACAGGACGGGGGACATTGACAGTCAGGGACAGTCAGACTGACGGTAGGGTCACAACACTGGTCGAACTGACGCAAAGATTCCAACTAGCTAAAGGCAACAAACTCAGATACCTGCAACTTAAAAACTTCCCACGGAAGGAGACAAGGACATACACGCGACCATCACGACAGACACTATTAGATGAGCTACTGGACGCAGACATTCTAGGCAAAGGGAACTGTAGTGACATGTACGAACAACTGCTAGAGAGGGCCGTCACCGAACTGGACACGACAAGGAGGAAATGGGAGGAAGACTTAGGGGTTTGAAATGGGGTGGGGACTGGAGCGAAACGCTGCACAGGGTCAACTCTACCGCCACATGCACGAAGCTCAACCTAACGCAGCTAAAAGTGGTACATAGAGCCCACTTGACCAGAAGCCGAACGAGCAGGTTCTTCCCAGAGGTGGAGGATAGATGCGAACAGTGGCAAGGAGGCCCGTCCAACCACGCCCACATGTTCTGGTCTTGTCTCAGACTTACTGGGTACTTGAAAGCCTTCTTCGAGGCAATGTCCAAAGTGGTGCGGTCTTCGGGGTATCAGACCAGCCATACCTCTTCATGGGAGGAGGGCGGACGCCCTTGCCTTTGTCTCCCTGATCACCCGCCATAGAATTCTGCTTGGTTGGCGATCAGCAGCACCACAAATGGGGAACAGCAGTGAAAAAGGGGGGTAAAGGGAGAGGAGCTGGAGTGGAGGGGGGAGAGGGAGGATTGTAGGCTGAGCCAGCCAGGCGGCAACAGACTGTAAATAGAGAAACCTAAGGAGGAACTTTTGTGACTGTACAATAAATGAAAACGAACAGCAATGTATATAATTTTGAAAATGCCAATAAAAAGATTTTAAAAAAAAAACTAAACAGTAAACGAGTCACATAAATGGATATCGGTTCACGTGTTTGCCAGAGTCCAGAAAGTTCCTCCGGGTGCTCCGGTTTCCTCCCACAAGTCCCAAAAGACGCGCAGTTAGGTGAATTAAACATTCTGAATTCTCCCTCTGTGTACCCGAACAGGCGCCGGACTGTGGCGACTAGGGGATTTTCACTGTAAACTTCATTGCAGTGGGATTTTCACTGTAAACTTCATTGCAGTGTTAATGTGAGCCTACTTATGACAATAGCAAATATTATTATTTATTGTCCATCCTTAATTGTCCACTTTCTCGAGAGCAATTAAGAATGGGCAACAATGCTGGTCTTGCCAGCGATGCTCAGATCCAAAAGCAAGTAAAAAGCTATACCATCTGTTAATCACTGGCTAATTTTGAGTAATGTGGTAATTATTCTTTTCACAATATAGTGTTACTACTGAACAATGTTCTAGAGAATACTTCACCTGATTCAACACCCAAATTGCAATAAGTCATCATTTGAATACAATATAACGGAGGTAGATCAGTGAATCAAAATTGCAAATGTGTTCTTATTCGCTTCATCCAATTTTAGAAACATTTATATTAACAGGTCTATACGTACAGAGACAAATTTTGTAGCACTTACAGTTCCCTGAGATCTGTCTTTGACATCATACACTAAAAGTTTAATCTGCGTCATTTGATTAATGAGAGAATCCTGGAAAAATGCAACACTACTTAGAAATATGGGATTGTTCGTACCCTGCAAGGAAAGATGAAAACAATTAATACATTCTTCTTGTCTTAACAACCCAAGTAGTAGTGAAGCACAGTGAGGTACATTCAACTTATTAAGCTCCTTTTAAGTGATTTTGTCCCTGAGCCCAATGTAGCTCATCCTTATCAGCCTTATCTAAGAGCTTTTAACTAAACATTCATCTGTTAAATAAACATATTTTAAAAACGATAAATGTAATCGTTTTAAGCTTACTTTTCACCAACTAAAAGCTTTCTCTTGACAGTTCATAAGGTGTTGGCCTCAACGCAGGACCTGGAACTCAACGCTGGTTTTGGGAGTAGATTTAATTTGTGGTTAGACCAGAGACTTTTTGGGGGGGGGGGGGGGGGGGGGGGGGGTAAGAATTCTCATTCTTTTCCCCAGTGCAGAAGGTATATTCTACGATAGACTTTTTTGTGGTGGGAAGGCCCATTCTTCCTGGGGTGAGGAAAGCAGAGTACACGGCTATAGTCATTTCAGACCATTCTCCTCATTTGGTGGACATGATATTGGAGGTAGGCCCAGTTGAGCGCCCGGCGTGGAGGCTGGATGCGGGGTTATTGACGGACATGGGGTTCTGTGGGTGTATATCGAAAGCTATAGGTAAGTATGTAGGATTTAATGGGAATGGGTCGGTCTCACCCTCCATTTTGTGGGAGGCCTTGAAGGTCATTAGAGGGGAGATTATATTGCACAAAGCGTATGCAGATAGGGAGTCTAGAAGCTAGTGGATGATATTATAGAGGTTGACTGTAGGTACTCGAAAGATCCATCCCAAGCTCCAGGTTCAGTTTAATCTGTTGTCTCTTGGAAAGGCAGTGCGTTAGTTCAGAGCCGCTGAGTGGGGGCGGCAGGCATCAATTTCTCTTCTGCTAAAAACGATCCCGTGGAGTGTGGGCCATACTGACCTATCTCATTGCTCAATGCAGACGCTAAGCTATTGTCTAAGGTGCTGCCGTTGAGGTTGGAACCCTGTCTTCCTGGGGTGATAGGTGAAGATCAAATAGGATTGTTAAGGGTCGGCATCTTTCTTCTAATATGCAGCGGATTGTTAAACATAGTTCTTACCCCCTCTGCCAGGCCTGGTCCAGAGGCGATTGTATCCTTAGATGCTAAATAGGCATTTGACAGAGTAGAATGCAGATACACCGTTATGGTTTTGGAGAGGTTCGGGTTGGAGCCAGGTTTTGTGTTGTGTGTGTGTGTTTGTTATCTGAGGCTCCCTCGGCTAGTGTTCGCACCAACACCATGAGCTCGGGGTGCTTTCAGTTAAACAGGGGAATGAGACAGGGGTGCCCGATGTCCCGCCTTCTGTTTGCATTGTCGATTGTGCCACTGGTCATTGCTTGGAGGGCCTCAGGTTAAGTGGAATGGGACAATTAGGGGAGGGGGTGGAGCATAGGATATCCATGTATGCTAACGACCTTTTGCTTTACGTGACTGACCTGGTCCCCACTATGGGTGATATAATGGAGCTACGGAAGAGCTTTGGATCTTTTTCACAATATAAATTCAATCTGGAAAAGTGAGAGTATTTTCCGGTTAACCCCGGGGGTGGGAAGCCAACCTGGGGTGTTTCCTCCTCACTTAGGCGATCTAGTTTCAGGTATTTGGTGTCCGGGTGGCTTGGGATCGGTACCGCTTCGTAAGCTGAACTAGTCTTGTGCGTAGGGTCAAGACCGATCTGCAAAGGTGGACTGACCTTCCCTGTCCTTGGCAGGCAGAGTCCAGTAGACTAAGGTGACTTCCACGGTTTGGGTTCCTTTTCTAATGTCTTCCTGGTTTCCTCTCTAACTACTTCTTTGGAAAGGTTGATAAGATATCATCCTTTATTTGGGCGGGCAAGACACCGAGGATTCGTAGGGTAGTCCTTCAAAGAGATAAACAGTCAGGGGGAATAGCGTTGCCCAATTTGTTATTTTATTATTGGGCAGCTAAAGCTGAGAAGGTGTCAGATTGGCGTTATGACCCAGGGTCCACTTGGGTATAGATAGAGGGGAGGTCGTGCAGGAGTTCTGGTTTGGGGGCACCAGTGACAGCTTCGCTCCCCTTCTTGCCGACAAAATACTCTTCGGGTCCAATGAGTTGTTTCCTCTCTAAAGATATGGAGGCAATTCAGACATTTTAAACTTGGGTCAGTGTCGAAGCTGGCCCCCATCTGTGCGAGCCGGCGAGGTGGAATTCAGGGAGCTAGGGTGGAAGCTGAGAGCCAGGACAGACCGTGTTGTCATCTCTGGTTTGCTGCCAGTGCCACATGCTAGCGAGGTGAGGAACAGGGATGGTGGCTACAGGGATGGTGTAGAGGGAGGGTTTCTGTTACTTGGATAATTGGAGCACATTCTGGGGAAGGTGGGACCTGTACAAACAGGACCTGTTACACCTGAACCAGAGGGGCACCAATATCCTGGGAGGGAAATTTGCTACAGCTCTTCAGGGGGGGGCGGGGGGGGGGGGTTAAACTAATTTGGCAGGGGGATGGGAAACTGATTTGTAGTCCAGGAGATAGCATTGCTTGAGTTCAGGAAGTGGAGGGTAGTGCAGTACTGAGGAAGGTGCCACGGGCACAAGAGTGGACCTGCAGGCATGAAGATGGTTTGAAGTGTGTCTACTTCAATGTGAGGAGCATCAGGAATAAGGTTGGTGAGCTTGAAGCATGGATTGGTACCTAGGACTACAATGTTGTGGCCATTACGGAGACGTGGATAGAACAGGGGCAGGAATGGTTGTTGGAGGTTCCAGGGTGTAGATGTTTCAGTAAGATTAGGGAAGGTGGTAAAAGAGGTGGAGGAGTAGCAGTTTTTAAAAAAAATTATTATTTTTTATTTATTTAATTTTTAGTTTTTTTTTATAACAAACAATTTTATGGAGGTATTTTTTGCATTATAAAAGAAATGTGCAAACATCAACATAAAACCAATACTTCAATCAAACCATACTGCACATGCCCGCTCTCTTCCTAGACACTACCACCTATTTATCCCTCCTACTCTACTCTAATCCAGGGCTGCCAAACTGGTGCCCCTGCACAAAGCCGCCTCCACTCGCCCCCAGATAGACCATCCACTTCCTTATCATGGCTATGTTAGCCGCCCAGTAGTAGTTGATCAGACTCGGCAATGCCAGTCCCCCCTCACTGCAGCTCCTTTCAAGCATCACCTTCTTCACCCACGGGGATTTTCCACCCAGACAAAGCTCATGATGATTTTGCCAGTCCTTTTGAAGAAGGGACCGTGGGATAAAGATCGGGAGGCACTGGAAGATGAACAGAAATCTAGGGAGGATTGTCATCTTTACAGTCTGCACCCTCCCCGCCAGTGACAGCGGGAGTGCACCCCATCTCCGAAACTCCCTCTTCATTTGTTCCACACCCATGTCAAATTTAACTTATGCAACCTGCCCAGTCTCATGCCACCTGTATCCCCAAGTACCGGAAACTTTCCTCCACCAGCCTAAATGGCAGCTCCTTCAGTTTATTCTCCTGGCCCCTTGCCTGCACACAAACATCTCACTCTTGGCCATATTTAATTTGTACCCTGAAAACCGGTCGAACTTCCTCAATGTTTCCAGTATATTTTCCATCCCAGCCAGTGGGTCTGACACGTACAGGAGCAGGTAGTCCGCATAGAGAGATACCCTATGTTCCACCCCCCCCCCCCCCCACATGTCATTCCCTTCCACCCCATCGCAGCTCTCAACGCCATCGGCTCTATGGCCAGCGCGAACAGCAACGGGGAAAGTGGGCATCCCTGTCTGGTCCCGCGGTGTAGTCTGAAATAATCTGAAATTATCCTGTTCGTCCTAACGCTAGCTTTTGGGGCTTGGTACAATAGTCTGACCCAATTAACCAGTCCCTCCCCGAACCCAAACCGTCCAAGCACCTCCCACAAATAGCCCCACTCCACCCAGTCGAAGGCCTTCTCAGTGTCCATTGCCACCACTACCTCCACCTCCTTGCCCGTCGGGGCATCATGATCACATAAGCAATCTTCTCAAGTTAGCTGCCAGCTGCCTGCCTTTCACAAGCCCTGTCTGATTGTCCCCAATCACCTCCGGTACGCAGTCCTCAATTCTAATCGCCAGGACCTTGGCCAGGAGCTTGACATCCACATTGATCTGGGAGATTGGCCTGTATGACCCACAGGATTCCGGGTCCTTGTCCCGCTTCAGTATCAGCGAAATGGTGGCTTGCGACATCGTCGGTGGCAGGGTCCCCTCTGTCCCTTGCCTCATTAAAAACCATCGTCAGGACCGGCCCCACTATCTCCGAGAACTTCTTGTAAAACTCTACTGGGTATCCATCCGGTCCCAGGGCTTTCTCCGACTGCATGGCCTTTAGGCCCCCCAATGCCTCCTCCGTTCTAATCGGGGCCCCCAGCCCGTCCACTAGTCCCCTGCCTACTTTTGGGAAGGTTAGTCCATCCAGGAATCTTTCATCTCCTCCAGCTCTTCCGGGGTTCTGAAGTGTACAGCTTACTATAGAAGTCCCGAAATACCTTATTCAGTCCTGTCGGGTCCTCCACTCTGCTCCCCTCCCCATCAACCACTCTACTTATTTCCTGGCCGCCTCCCTCTTCCTGAGTTGCTGCGCTAGCAACCTACTGGCTTTCTCCCCCATGCTCATACACCACTCCCCTCACCTTTCTAAGTTGTTCCTACTCGTGGATAGCACCCCCAGTTCCGCCTGCAATCTCCGTCTCTCCCTGAGTAGGTCCTCCCCCAGGGACCCCGCATGCTCCTAGGTCTATCCGGTGAGTTTCCCTAACCAATCTGTCCATTTCTGCTCTGTCCGCCCTGACCCCTGTGAGCCCGAATTGAGATCAGCTCCCCCCTCACTACTGCCTTCAGCGCCTCCCACAGGGTCACTGCTGAAACCTCCCCCGTATCGTTCACCTGCAAGTAATTTTGCATACACTTCTGAAGTCTCTCACATATCCCCTCCTCCGACAACAGTCCTACGTCTAACCTCCATTGCAGGCGTTGGTAATTAGCCCCCCCGACCTGCAGGTTCACCCAGAGCGGGCATGGTCCTGAGATAGTGATTGCCGAGTATTCCGTATTCTTTACCTCCCCTACACAGTCCCTGCTCACGATAAAAAAAAAAATCAATCCTAGGATATACTTGATGAACATGCGAATAAAACGAGTAGCCCCTTCCCGTCGGCTGTCTGGCTCTCCATGGGGTCCCATGAACCTTTTCAGCTCCCTTGTCATTGCTGGGAATCTGCCCGTTCTGGGACATGACAGGTCCAGCCCCGGGTCAAGGACCGTATTAAAGTCCCCCCTCATTATCAACTTACGTGAGTCTAGGTCCGGGATCTTCCCCAGCACTCTTTTGATAAAGTCAACGTTGTCCCAGTTCGGCGCATATATGTTCACCAGCACCACTCTTCTCCCCTCCAGCTTGCCCCTTACCATAAGGAATCTGCCCCGTCGTCTGCGACTACGCCCTCCGCCTCAAATTGAACCCGCTTATTGATCATAATTGCTACCCCCCTGGACCTAGAATCCCAGTCCGAGTGAAGACCTGGTTGATCCAGCCCTTCCTTAGCCTAGTCTGGTCAGACACTTTCAGATGTGTCTCCTGCAACATAATTACATCCGCCTTTAGAACCCGCAAATGAGCGAACACATGTGCCCTCTTAACTGGCCCATTTAGTCCCGACATTCCAGGTGATCAGCCTGGTTGGGGGGCACAAACCCCCCCCCCCGCCGCCGGTCAGCCATAACCTTTCTTGGGACCGCCCCCGACCCATGCGCCGTGCCATTCCTGGCTCGCCTCTTGGCTGCCTCCACCCCCGACCTCCTTTCCATTACCTACTTCAGATCCCCCACACGTCAGCAAATAACTCTCTCCTCCTCCTCCTCCTCCCCCCCCCCCCGACTCGCCAATCTGTTATCCCGGTGACTCATCGCCCCAGCCCCCTTGTCTCACTTCCATTGTTTCCCCGACCTCATCTCCCCACCACACCGTCCCCACTCCGACCCACTGGAGCAGTCTCACTAAGATGGGAAATATCAAACAAGATGTAAACATCAAACAGCAACGCGAGGCTGCTCCAGGTACAATACAGTTCCAGCTGTGTACACAGAAAAGTGTTAACCCCTTTCTGAGCACCAAAAATATATATATATAACACCACAATAACCCAGTACCCGTACATCCCCCATCCGAAACAAACATAACAACCATAGACATAAATGAAATAAAAGCCCCCAACCAACATCTTTAATCACCATTGCTGACTGGCCACCCTTTTGTTACAATACAGGCTCCAGCGCACTCAGAGCCCAACAAAAAGGTACCCACCACAACAGAAGAGTAAGAGAAAAAAAAAAAACAACAAAAAAACAGGAAAAGACTATTCGAAAGGGGGAAAAACTGCCCACAAAAAATACACCACTAGGCACCTTTAAAGCAGTAAACAGTCAACCTGCAGTCCAGGCACAGTAGGCATCCCTTCAACCAGTAATTCTCGGACCCTTGCTTGCGTCCGTGGGTCCTTTTTTCGAGGACCAGCCCCTGATCCCTCACAAAGTCCATCGCTTCTTCGCGCTCGGAGAAGTAGTGGTGTTGGCCCTGATGCATAACCCAAAGACGGGCCGGGAAGAGCAGACCAAACTTCACGTGCTTTTGAACAACACCTCCTTAACTTGTTTTAAAGGCTGCTCGCCGCCTGGCCACCTCCTGGCTTAGGTCCTGGTAAATGTGAAGGACACTGTTATTCCACGTGCTGCTCTTAGCCCACTGCAGCACCCGCTCCTTCCCCACAAACCTGTGGAACCTAATCGCCATCAGACGGGGGGGCCCCCCCCCGGACGCACCTGTCTTGCCTGTACTCTTGTGTGCCCCCTCCAGCTCCGGCGGTCGCGGACAGGCTTCAGCCCCCACCAGCTGCATCAACGCTGTGGCATCAGCTCCCTCTGCCCCCTCCGGGAGGCCGATGATCCTCGGATTTTGTCTACGGGCTCTATTTTCCAGCTCCTCTACTCTGTCCAACAGTCTTCTCTGTCTCTCCTTCAACCCGTCGACTTCTAGCGCAGCAATCGTCCTGCGCGTCCGCCTGCTTCCTCCACCGCCTCCTTAACTTTTTTGTCCTGGGCATCCAGTCTCTGGTTCAGCTGATCCACTGCCTTCTGAAGTGGATCCAAGTTATCCCGCTTCAACGACTCAAAACTGCTCTTTAATCACATGCAGCATGTTTTCCAGCGCCTGCTGGATCGCCGGGTCCGAGGTCCGCCATCTTTGCTCTTGGGTCAGCTTTCCCTGCACCTTGCCTTTGTCCCTTCCTCTCCCGTTTCCATGCAGCTCTGCTCGCTCCTTTGCAGCCCCCCCCGCCCCCCCCCCCCCCCCCCCCCCCCCCCCCCCCCCCCCCCCCCGCCCCCCGTGGCCGTCCTTTCAGCGCTCACAGCCCCGCAAAACCTGGGAACCAGGTCCTCAAATCCCGCCGGAGTGAGAGCCCCTGAATGTGCGACTCACTCACTTATTGCCGCCACCGGAAGTCGAGGAGTAGCATTGTTAATCAAGGATAGTACAATGGCTGCAGAAAGGCAATTTGAGGAGGATTTGTCTACTGAGGTAGTGTGGGCTGAAGTTAGAAATAGGAAAGGGAGACTTCGGGTGCGGCGATGACCAGCTAAGTCGCACGTTTCGCAGCTCCCGGTGGAAAGGACTTTTGGGCTCTTAATAGGAGCCCCAACGGCAATTGTAACGGCTAAAAACACTGTGTGGGTAAACCAGAAGGGAATCCCCCCTGGACACGGATGGAAAAAGGAGAGGAAAGTGGCCGGATTGCGGTGGATCCTCTAGAGCAGCGGCAAGGAAGGCAAGCACAAAGCAAGATGGCGTCGGAAGGAGACAGTTTAATATGGGGGCCCTGACCAACAAGAGTTCCTGCGGCGTTGCGTGGAAGAACTTAAAAAGGAGATGAAGAAGGAGCTGTTGGCCCCGATATTACAGGCGATTGAAGGGCTAAAGGAGGAGCAAAAGACCCAGGAGCAGGAGCTTCGGGTCGTGAAGGCAAAGGCTGCTGAGAATGAGGACGACATACAGGGCCTGGTGGTGAAGACAGAGATGCACGAGGCACAACACAAAAGGTGTGCGGAAAGGCTGGAGGTGCTGGAGAATAATGCGAGGAGGAAGAATTAAAGGATTCTTGGTCTTCCCGAAGGTGCAGAAGGGGGCGGACGTCGGGGCATATGTGAGCACGATGCTGCACTCGTTAATGGGGATCGGATGGCCCCGACGGGCCCGTTGGAGGTGGAGGGAGCCTATCGAGTATGGCGCGAAGACCGAGGGCTGGAGAAATTCCTCGAGCCATAGTGGTGAGATTTCTCCGATATAAGGACAGAGAGATGGTCCTCAGATGGGCAAAGAAAACCCGGAGCAGTAGGTGGAGAACGCGGTGATCCGCGTATATGAAGATTGGAGTGCGGAGGTGGCGAGAAGGAGGGCAAGCTTTAATCGGGCCAAGGCGGTGCTGCACAAAAGGAAGGTTAAATTTGGAATGCTGCAGCCGGCAAGACTGTGGGTCACACATCAAGGGAAACACCACTACTTTGAAACGGCAGAAGAGGCGTGGACATTTATTGTCGAAGAGAAACTGGAATAAGCGGGCTAGAAAAAGAACGTTTGGGACAAAGTGGTGGGGCGAATATGTGGGGTGAAGAGGGGGGGAAAAGGGGGAAGAGATGATTTCCCAAGTTGTTAATCCTGCGACCCTGTAACTTTTCTCTCTTCCCCATGTCGTGGGGGGAGGGGGGGGGAGGGAGGATGAGGAGCTGGGGGCGCCGGCCATTGGGGGCGGGGCCAAATGGGAAGCGCAGGCTTTGTTCCCGCGCTATGGTAATCATGGCGGGAACAGGGAAGCAGGAAGGAGGGGGCCTCGCACAGTGGGAGCCGAGGTCACGGGGGGGAAGCTGAGGTCGGCCAGAGTTTGCTGACTTCTGGGAACAACATATGGGGTGCAATTACGCTAGTGAGGGATCTAGCGGGGGGGGGGGGGGGGGGGGGGTTAACTGGGTTGCTGCTGCTGGGGAGAAGGGGGAGCTGGTATGGGGTGGGGTGGTCGGGGCGGGAGGGTGCCGTTGGGGGGAGATACGGCTACGTGGGAACCGGGTGAGGAGCTAGATTGAAAAAGGAGATGGCTAGTCGACAAGGGGGGGCGGGTAAAGAGCCCCCCAACCCGGCTGATCACGTGGAATGTGAGAGGGCTGAACGGGCCGATAAAGAGGGCACGGGTACTCGCACACCTAAAGAAACTTAAGGCAGATGTGGTTATGCTGCAGGAGACGCATCTGAAACTGATAGACCAGGTCAAACTACGCAAAGGATGGGTGGGGCAGCTGTTTCATTCGGGGCTAGGTGCAAAAAACAGGGGGGGGTGGCTATACTAGTGGAGAAGCGGGTAATGTTTGAGGCAAAGACCATAGTGGCGGATAGTGGGGGCAGATACGTGATGGTGAGTGGCAAATTGCAAGGGGAGGCGGTGGTCTTAGTGAACGTATATGCCCCGAACTGGGATGATGCCAACTTTATGAGGTGTATGTTACGACGTATCCCGGACCTAGAGGTGGGGAAGTTGGTAATGGGTGGAGGTTTTAATACGGTGCTGGACCCAGGGCTGGACAGATCGAGGTCCAGGACCGGAAGGAGGCCGGCTGCAGCTAGGGTGCTTAAGGACTTTATGGAGCTGATGGGAGGAGTAGACCCCTGGAGATTTAGTAGACCTAGGAGTAAGGAGTTTTCGTTTTTCTCCTATGTCCACAAAGTTTATTCACGGATAGACTTTTTTGTTTTGGGAAGGGCACTGATCCCGAAGGTGACAGGGACGGAGTACACGGCTATAGCTATTTCGGATCACGCTCCACATTGGGTGGACCTGGAGATAGGAGAGGAAAAAGAACAGCGTCCACCCTGGAGAATGGACATGGGATTATTGGCAGATGAGGGGGTGTGTTTAAGGGTGAGGGGGTGTATTGAAAGGTACTTGGAACTCAATGATAATGGGGAGGTACAGGTGGGAGTGGTCGGGGAGGCGCTGAAGGCAGTGGTTAGAGGGGAGCTGATATCTATTAGGGCACATAAAGGAAAGCAGGAGGGTAGGGAAAGGGAGCGGTTGTTGAAAGAACTTCTGAGGGTGGACAGACAATATGCGGAGGCACCGGAGGAGGGACTGTACAGGGAAAGGCAAAGGCTACATGTAGAATTTGACTTGTTGACTACGGGTAATGCAGAGGCACAATGGAGGAAGGCACAGGGTGTACAGTACGAATATGGGGAGAAGGCGAGCAGGTTGCTGGCCCACCAACTGAGGAAAAGGGGAGCAGCGAGGGAGATAGGGGGGGTGAGAGATGAGGAGGGAGAGATGGAGCGGGGAGCGGAGAGAGTGAATGGAGTGTTCAAGGCATTTTATGAAAGATTACATGAAGCTCAGCCCCCGGATGGGAAGGAGAGAATGATGTGCTTTCTGGATCAGCTGGAATTTCCTAAGGTGGAGGAGCAGGAGAGGGCGGGACTGGGAGCACAGATTGAGACGGAGGAAGTAGTGAAAGGGATTGGAAGCATGCAGGCGGGGAAGGCCCCGGGACCAGACGGATTCCCAGTTGAATTCTATAGGAAATATATGGACTTGCTGGCTCCGCTACTGATCAGAAACTTTAATGAGGCGAGGGAAAGGGGGCAGCTGCCCCCGACTGTCAGAGGCAACGATATCGCTCCTCCTAAAGAAGGAAAAAGACCTGCTGCAATGCGGGTCCTATAGGCCTATTTCCCTCCTGAATGTGGACGCTAAGATTCTGGCCAGGCTAAGCCTGATACAATTTAAGGTGTTACACAGGGCGCATATGACTGGAGCACGGCTCAGTAATTTTTTGGGATAGAGGATAGGTGTGCGAGATGCTCGAGAAGCCCAGCGAATCACACCCACATGTTCTGGTCATGCCCGGCACTACAGGGGTTTTGGGTGGGGGTGGCAAAGGTGCTTTCGAAGGTGGTGGGGGTCCAGGTCGAACCAAGCTGGGGGTTGGCTATATTTGGGGTTGCAGAAGAGCCGGGAGTGCAGGAGGCGAGAGAGGCTGACGTTTTGGCCTTTGCGTCCCTAGTAGCCCGGCACAGGATATTGTTAATGTGGAAGGAAGCCAAACCCCCGGGTGTGGAGACCTGGATAAACGACATGGCAGGGTTTATAAAGTTAGAACGGATTAAGTTCGTACTAAGGGGTTCGGCTCAAGGGTTCACCAGGCGGTGAACTACCTCACAGAAAGATAGAGGGAATGGAAAAGAAGACGACAACAGCAGCAACCCGGGGGGGGGGGGGGAAAATCGGACGGACTCTCAGGGATGTTATTGCATATGTATAGGCACTTGTTTTAGGTAATGTATATTGGACTGTTGGATTGTATCTTTGGAGAATATTTATTTTTGACAAGGCAGTTGCCATTTAGTTTGGTTTTTGTTTCTGTTCATATATTATTTATTTATTTGTTTAAAACTGGCCACTGTTATTTATATTGCTTTATTGTTGTTTAAAAGAAACACTACGTACTGTTATGTTTGGCCAAAAAATCTTGAATAAAATATATTTTTTAAAAAAAAGAAACCGGAAAGGAGCGGTCATTTTGTTAGGAGTTTTCTATAGGCCCCCAAACAGTAACAGAGATGGGGATGAAAAGATTGCAATGCAGATTTTGGATAGGTGCGGTAGTCACAGGGTAGTTGTCATGGGTGTCTTTAATTTTCCAAATATTGATTGGAACCACTATAATTCGAATAGTTTGGATGGGGCTGTTTTTATCCAGTGTGTGCAGGAGGGTTTCCTCACACAATATGTGGATTGGCCGACAAGAGGCGGGGCCACATCGGATTTGGTACTGGGTAATGAACGAGCCAAATTGTTAGATTCGGTTGTGGGAGAGCACTTTGGAGATAGTGACCACAATTCGGTGACTTTCACTACAGCAATGGCGAGGGATAGGAACATGCGGCAGGGCAAGGTTTATAACTGGGGGAAGGGTAATTACAATGCGATTAGGCAAGAATTGGGGAGCATAAGATGGAAACAGGAACTGTCAGGGATCGGCACAATTGAGATGTGGAGCTTGTTCAAGGAGCAAATACTGCGTGTCCTTGATATACATGTCCCCGTCAGGCAGGAAGGAAATGGTCGAGTGAATGAATCATGGTTTACAAAAGAGGTTGAATGTCTTGTCAAGAGGAAGATGGGGGCTTATGTAAGGATGAGAAAACAAGGTTCAGTTAGGGCACTTGAGGGATACAAGATAGCTAGGAAGGAGCTCAAGAAAGGGCTTAGGAGAGCTAGGAGGGGGCATGAGAAGTCCTTGGCGGGTAGGATCAAGGAAAACCCCAAGCCTTATTACACATATGTGAGGAATAAAAGAATGAACAAGGTGAAGTTAGGACCGGTCAAGGACAGTAGTGGGAACGTGTGCATGGAGTCTGAAGATATAGGAGAGGCCTTAAATGAATACTTTGCTTCAGTGTTCACAAAGGAGAGGGGCCATGTTGTTGAGGAGGATAGTGCGATACAGGCTAGATGGCTGGAGGAGGTAGATATTCGGAAGGAAGATGTGTTAGAAATTTTGAGAAGCCGGAGGATAGATAAGTCCCCTGGGCCTGATGGGATATATCCTAGGATTCTTTGGGAGGCGAGGGATGAAATTGCAGAGCCTTTGGCTTTGATCTTTATGTCCACACTGTCTACAGGAATAGTGCCAGAAGACTGGAGAGAGGCGTTTGTTGTACCCTTGTTCAAGAAAGGAAAGAGGTATAACCCTGGGAATTATAGGCCAGTTAGTCTCACTTCTGTCATAGGTAAATTATTGGAAAGGGTCCTGAGGGATAGGATTTATCATCATTTGGAAAGATACAGCTTAATCCAGGATAGTCAGCACGGATTTGTGAGGGGTAAGTCTTGCCTCAAGTTTGATTGTGTTCTTTGAGGAGGTAACTAAGTACATAGATGAAGGTAGAGCAGTTGATGTCGTATACATGGATTTTAGTAAGGCGTTTGATAAGGTGCCCCATGGTCCGCTCATGCAGAAAGTAAGGAGGCATGGCATAGAGGGACATTTGGCCGATTGGATCAGTAACTGGCTATCACACAGAAGACAGAGGGTGGTGGTAGATGGTAAATTTTCATCCTGGAGCCCAGTCACCAGTGGTGTACCACAGGGATCAGTGCTGGGTCCCCTGCTATTTGTGATTTTTATCAATGACTTGGATGATGGAGTTGAAGGTTGGGTTTGTAAATTTGCTGATGGCACCAAGATTGGTGGAGTAGTGGATAATGTGGAGGGCTGTTGTAGGCTGCAAAGAGACATTGATAGGATGCAGAGCTGGGCTGAAAGTGGCAGATGGAGTTTAACCCTGATAAGTGTGAGGTGATTCATTTTGGTAGGATAAATTTGAATGCGGATTACAGGGTTAACGGCAGGATTCTGAAGAATGTGGAGGAGCAGAGAGATCTCGGAGTTCATGTCCATAGATCTCTGAAAGCTGCCACCCAAGTGGATAGAGCCGTGAAGAAAGCCTATAGTGTGTTAGCATTTATTAACAGGGGGATTGAGTTTAAGAACCGTGAGGTTATGCTGCAACTGTACAAGACCTTGGTTAGACCACATTTGGAGTATTGTGTGCAGTTTTGGTCACCTCATTATAGGAAGGATGTGGAAGCATTGGAAAAGGTGCAAAGGAGATTTACCAAGATGCTGCCTGGATTGGAGGGTAGGTCTTATAAGGAAAGGTTGAGGGAGCTAGGGCTTTTCTCATTGGAGCGAAGGAGGATGAGAGGTGACTTAATTGAGGTTTATAAGATGATGAGAGGGATAGAGTGGTCGTTCAGCGACTTTTTCCTCGGGTGGATGTAGCTGTTACAAGGGTGCATAACTATAAGGTTCATGATGGAAGATACATGAGGGATGTCAGAGGTAGGTTCTTTACTCAAGAGAGTGGTTGGGGCGTGGAACGCACTCCCAGATATGCTAGTGGAGTCGGACACTTTAGAAACTTTCAAGCGGTTATTGGATAGGCATATAGAGTGCACTAGAATGATTGGATCTTAGTTTCAGACTAGTTCGGCATAACATTGTGGGGGAAGGGCCTGTACAATTCTATGTTGTATGGTGCTGCCAATGCCTCTGATGGAAAGGCTCCTTTTGCTCTCGGGATTAGAGGAGGGTGGCACATCGAGCATTTATGAGCGGATTCTGGCAGAACTTTTGGCTTCAGTGAAAGGGGTAACGGCCACGTGGGAGGAGGAGCTGGGGACGGTAATAGATGAGGCCCTTTGCAGGGTGAACGCTACATCTTCATGCACGAGGCTGGGTTTGATCCAGCTTAAATTGTGTTTAAGGCACACCTGACCAAGTCTAGGATGAGTCGTTCCTTCTTGGAGGTGGACGATAGGCAAGAGCGCTATTCTGGGGGTCCGGCCAACCACGCGCATATATTCTGGTCCCAACCTCGAGTTTTTGGGTCTCTTCTTTAACATCATGTCGGCAATTTTGAATATTGAACTGGAGGCCTGCCTGGTAGTTGTCATATAGGGGTGTCGGACTCGGCGGGTCTGCAGATGGGTGCTCCAAAAGGGTGCGGGGAGGCGAATGTTTTGGCCTGCGGCTTGATGATTGTCTGGAGGCGGGTTCTGCTAGGGTGGAGGTCTGCATCTCCACTTAGCACCTCCATATGGTTGGAGACTTGATGGGGGTTTTTGAACCTAGAGACGGTCAAATACACCGAGGGTTCAGTCGAGAGATTCTACCGAAGGTGGCAACCTTTTATAGTTTACTTTAAGGGATTGATTATGGTCAGTTGTTTGGGGGGGGGGGGGGGGGGTGAAAATGGTTGTGTTGAAAACATTTTTTTAAAGTTGGATGAGTTGAAACTTATTGAATGCAAGTGCCAAACCAGAGAAAACACTGGAATAGTACAGTGTGGAGGAAACAAAGACATGTGGGAAGTTTCAGTGGCATTGTGCTGACACAGGGGCAAGGAGTGAGCAGTTGCCGAAGTAGATACTCTGGGAAGGACATTCAAAACACTACTTTATTCTTTCTAGCTTTTAATGAAATTTATTTTGGAATAAACATGTTAAAAACACTGATTGATGGGTAACTGCTAGATCTCATAAGATGGTTATGTTATAAGCTCTCTCTTTCAATTTAAGGTAAAATAGAATGCCCTGAAATGGGGTTGGTATGAAGTTGTAATGAACTCTGCCTGGCTTCAGGCCCATGTAATCTGGTCGCCATGGGGATAGGTACCCAGATAAAAAAATTATTGAAAGTCAGGTGCGAACCCTAACTCCTGGACATTAAAGGAGAAGCAGTTAACCTTGCTGCTGGTACGATCTCAGAGGCAGTCAGACCCAAAGTAGGCATTGCATGCCAGGCAGAAGAAAAGGATTGATTTTGGGTTATTCACGAAGAGGAGGGCTGGTGAGTACTCTTGTTTGAAGAATCTGAATTAAAGGCTAAAGAATCACCAGTGGGTGCCTAGCTGTTGGAAATCTACTCAATTATGCACTGAAGTTCGAGTGAAAGAAACTTGTTTAAAAGAAAACTGAAGGGCAGCACGGTGGTGCTGTGTTCAGCACTGCTACCTCATGACACCAAGGACCCGGGTTCGATCCCAGCCCACTGTCCATGTGCTGTTTGTACATTCTCCCCGTGTCTGTGTTGGTCTCATCCCACAACCAAAGATGTGCAGGGTAGGTGGACTGGCCTTGCTAAATTACCCCTGAATTGGAAAGATTGTTTAAACTGTAAAAGAAAGCTGGAAGATATGCACAGGCGGAACAGGGAGGAAAGAGCCTGTTGAATCACTGGGGGACATTTGAGACTTTACATACAAGGTTACAAGTCTGCTGGTAATGTGACATAACAGTCATGCTAAGCAGTTACTGGGAACCAGGAATAACTTTTCTGTAGTTCAGTGTATTATTTGCCCAAGTAATAATATTTTGGTCAATGATGATTTTAGTAGGTTTGTTACAGTAAAAGTCAATCTTGCTGTGCGATTCTTTGAATGGGTCATTGGGAAATTCATATCTCTTAACAGTTATAGGTCTCTACTGGAATCAGATCAACATCTCGTAATAACAGTGTCACTGGCTTTTATTACTCATGGAAGCGCATAAATGAATTGGTCTATTATGCACAAATAGGAAAAAAGTACAAACCTTTAAAAAAAAAGAAAATGCAACCGATGATTTACAGGAATAATAGAACAGAAAGGCTACAACTATCAGAAAAGGCTGAACAGACTGCAGCTCCTTTTCTAAAAAAAAATGTGGAGATGCCGGCGTTGGACTGGGGTGAGCACAGTACGAAGTCTTACAACACCAGGTTAAAGTCCAACAGGTTTGTTTCAATGTCACTAGCTTTCGGAGCGCTGCTCCTTCCTCAGGTGAATGAAGAGGTCTGTTCCAGAAACACATATATAGACAAATTCAAAGATGCCAAACAGTGCTAGGAATGCGAGCATTAGCAGGTGATTAAATCTTTACAGATCCAGAGATGGGGTAACCCCAGGTTAAAGAGGTGTGAATTGTCTCAAGCCAGGACAGTTGGTAGGATTTCGCAGGCCAGATGGTGGGGGATGAATGTAATGTGACATGAATCCCAGGTCCCGGTTGAGGCCGCACTCATGTGTGCGGAACTTTGCTATAAGTTTCTGCTCGGCGATTCTGCGTTGTCGCGGGTCCTGAAGGCCGCCTTGGAGAACGCTTACCCGGAGATCAGAGGCTGAATGCCCTTGACTGCTGAAGTGTTCCCCGACTGGAAGGGAACATTCCTGCCTGGTGATTGTTGCGCGATGTCCGTTCATTCGTTGTCGCAGCGTCTGCATGGTCTCGCCAATGTACCACGCTTCGGGACATCCTTTCCTGCAGCGTATGAGGTAGACAACGTTGGCCGTGTCGCACGAGTATGTACCGCGTACCTGGTGGGTGGTGTTCTCACGTGTAATAGTGGTATCCATGTCGATGATCTGGCACGTCTTGCAGAGATTACCATGACAGGGTTGTGTGGTGTCGTGGTCACTGTTCTGAAGACTGGGTAGTTTGCTGCAAACAATGGTTCGTTTGAGGTTGGGCGGTTGTTTGAAGGCAAGTAGTGGGGGTGTGGGGATGACCTTGGCAAGATGTTCATCGTCATCAATGACGTGTTGAAGGCTGTGAAGAAGATGTTTGAAGGCAAGTAGTGGGGGTGTGGGGATACTTGCCTTCAAACAACCGCCCAACCTCAAACGAACCATTGTTTGCAGCAAACTACCCAGTCTTCAGAACAGTGACCACGACACCACACAACCCTGTCATGGTAATCTCTGCAAGACATGCCAGATCATCGACATGGATACCACTATTACACGTGAGAACACCACCCACCAGGTACGCGGTACATACTCGTGCGACTCGGCCAACGTTGTCTACCTCATACACTGCAGGAAAGGATGTCCCGAAGCGTGGTACATTGGCGAGACCATGCAGACGCTGCGACAACGAATGAACGGACATCGCGCAACAATCACCAGGCAGGAATGTTCCCTACCAGTCGGGGAACACTTCAGCAGTCAAGGGCATTCAGCCTCTGATCTCCGGGTAAGCGTTCTCCAAGGCGGCCTTCAGGACCCGCGACAACGCAGAATCGCCGAGCAGAAACTTATAGCCAAGTTCCGCACACATGAGTGCGGCCTCAACCGGGACCTGGGATTCATGTCACATTACATTCATCCCCCACCATCTGGCCTGCGAAATCCTACCAACTGTCCTGGCTTGAGACAATTCACACCTCTTTAACCTGGGGTTACCCCATCTCTGGATCTGTAAAGATTTAATCACCTGCTAATGCTCGCATTCCTAGCATTGTTTGGCATCTTTAAATTTGTCTATATATGTGTTTCTGGAACAGACCTCTTCATTCACCTGAGGAAGGAGCAGCGCTCCGAAAGCTAGTGACATCGAAACAAACCTGTTGGACTTTAACCTGGTGTTGTAAGACTTCGTACTAAAAAAAAAAAATGAGAGGGGTGATCTGATAACGATCTTTCAAAATGACCAAGGTGTTTGGGTAGCGTAGACAGAGCAGGTATGCTGTTCTAGAATGAGAGGTCATACATATAGGTGGAGAGACGGTACATTTAGAATTGAGATAATGAGGAACTACTTCTCCCAGAGGTAGTGAATTTGTGGAACTCGCTGCCCCATAGTGCAGTGGTGTCAGTCATTAAATGGTTTTCAAGAAGGAGATAGATAGCTTTCTGATAAAAAGAAACGGGTTAAACAAGTATGGGAAACAGGTAGGCAGGTAAATCGAGACCAGGAAGAAATCAGCCGTGATCTGATTGAATAACAGAGCAGGTTCAAGGGCTGAAATGCCGACTTCTGTTCCTAATGTCCACCTCTGGAGTC
Source organism: Scyliorhinus torazame (assembly GCF_047496885.1). Lineage (NCBI taxonomy): Eukaryota > Metazoa > Chordata > Chondrichthyes > Carcharhiniformes > Scyliorhinidae > Scyliorhinus > Scyliorhinus torazame. The sequence continues at coordinate 177,993,665 of NC_092721.1, read as the reverse complement.
CTGAAGTAGGAGCCGTTGTGTTTAATAAAGAAATTAGAAAAACTCGCAGTGAATGGCGCCACTGTGGAATTTGCTACAAGGGTGGTTAAAGTGATGCGGGAAAGCTAGATAGGTACAAAGGAGGAAAGAACACAAATATGCTGATTGAGTGAGATGTAAATGCAGTGGAAGGAGGTTTGTGTGGAGCACAAACAACAATGACCTTTTGCAATTAATTCTATTTGAGTGACTGCAAATCAGACAGAAAGATCAACACACAACAGATGGATGAACTCACCTCTATAATCTCAGTCTGTACATGTTTTGTCCAGAAGGCCTGTGGAGGGGTTGTTACACTTACTGCTACAAAACTATTAGGCTTCCGGTCCAAGGAGGGAGTGATCAATTCACTGCAAGCTATAGGAACAGGAACAAACCAAAGCATAATCTTGTCTTTATTAGTATTTAAAATGGTGAAACCGCTCTTCATTTAAATGTTGACCATATTAATGGAACTGTAGTCAGCAGCTCTTTGCAAATACCGTGGGAACAATTATTTATTCCAGTATTTCATTGGCGTTAAAGTAATATGCCCATTCGATGCTCTGCTTAAAGTACATTTGTATGTCATCTAAACAGCAACTAATAAGAAAAATAGGAACACAAGAAGACCAATCACTTAAGCTCATTTTGCCATTCAATGAAATCATGGCTAATCTGTACCTCAACTCCAGGTATCCGTTTATGCTCCACATCCCTCAAAACCCTTACCCGATATAAATCTATCGATCTTAAAACTAAAAATCTCAATTAACAGAGCAATTCCCTGATCAGCTCATACCTTTCTTAAATGGTCAATCACTCCACCACTGACGGTAGATTCCAGTAACACCTCCACAACTGAAGGGTATTAATTACCTGACTTATTTCTCCATCCATTCAAATAATGGAGTGACATTTACAAGTCTCAATCCAATAAGCACAACTCTTGAATTTGGAGAGTTTTGGAATGACTAGCTGATCAGCATTTTCTTCACATATTTCTTTTAATAAGCGAGGGTGAAAACCAAGTGGTCCTGAAGATCTGTCTAAATTAAGTACCATTATTTTCTCCATTACGTATACTAATGTTAAATCCAGACTTCCTCCCTTTGACTATTTTTAGGTTCCTTTGTGCCATGGTATTTTTCCACTCCTCGTCTGAGATACACTTACTCTGTGAAAGAGCACGCAATTTCCTAATTGTCCATTATAGTCCGACCAGTATTCATCACCAATGAGCGCTCTTTCCTTTTAAATCACGGTTTCCCTGAATGTATTTATAAAAACATTTCACCGTTGACATCTAAAATCCCTATATTTGATAAAGTGAGTGAAGTAAATGTTTAGGGTGGCAGATAAGCAGGATTGGCAAGGCAGTATATATTATATATGCATGTGTGCATGCATGCAGAGAGAAATCGGGCAGGTCAATTATACAGATGCCGAGGAGTTAGACCAGGATTTTTCTGACTAACATTTCCTGGGTAACTGTTCAGGTAAGTAAATCAGAGTCTTGTGGAGCACGGAAATTGTCCAAAGTTAAAATTTCATGGACTCTTCCCAAGGGGGCCAGTGTGCCAAGAACCCAAAGTGCATCTTGCGTCGTATATCCAGTTTCTAACATCCTGGAGACCAGAAGATCTGGGTCAGAGTTAATGGTTTAGATCAATGACCTTTCATCAGAGCCAATGGGTGAAAGGTCATAAACTTGAAACATTAACTCTGTTTCTCTCTTTATATATACTGCCAGAGGTGGGGGCGCAGTGGTATTATCACTGGACTGTAATCCAGAGACCCAGGGTAATGCTCTGGGGTCCCAGGTTTGAATCCCACCATTCAATACAAATCTGGAATTAAAAGTCTAATGATGACCTTAAAACCATTGCCAATTGTCGCAAAAACCCATCTGGTTCACTAACGTCCATCAGGGAAGAAAATCTGCCATCCTTACCTGGTCTGGCATACATGCAACTCCAGACCCACACAGCGATGCGGTTGACTCTAAACTGCCCCCCACTGAAATGCCTAGCAAGCCACTCAGTTCAAGGGCAATTAGGGATGGGCAACAAATGCTGGCCCAGCCAGCGATGCCCACATTCCAAGAACAAATTTAAAAAAGCTCTACTGACTATTTCTAGTATGTTCTGTTTTTATTTTAATATGTACTGTTTTTATTTCAGATTTCCAGCATCTGCGCCACTTTGCTTTTGACGTACGTACTTCCAACTTGTCATTAAAAAAGCTCAACAGCAGTTTGCATGCAGATCCAACTGCTCTTCTATACACAAGTGTTTATTGAACAAAGTCTGAATGCAGAGCAAGTGTGAGGGAAGAAGATAGATTGAAAAATACAGCAAATACAAGTAACAAATAATGTTGAAAAAAAATGTCTCCTACCCACCTAAACTAAATTCCAAAATGGGTTCATCTGGATCCTGGCTGTTAGCTAGAAAAGAACATGGATTTGTCAGTAGAATACTACTTCATAATACCAAAGAATAGAACAAACCAAATCAGAGCTCAAATCATAACAATCAGCTTTGGAAGTATACAGCGATGAGTAACTTTGTTGGCATGCCCCAATTGACAGAATAAGCTCACTGACTAAAATTAGACAATCTTTGCCATTTTAACCTCTTTTACTAGCAATATAAAGAAGGATCAACTATGGCAAGTATAGAGAGAGATGCAAGGCTCAAAAACTCCAGGATCCAATACCTGTATTGATGGGCTATTAATTTTGTTAGTGGTACATTGTTTTCTCACTAGCTTGAAACTAGCACCCACGAATGACACAAGAACAAGCTGACAAATGCTCAGGTCATTTGGGTGGTATTTTATTTAAGTTGATAGAGAAGCCCATGTTGGTGAAACAGCACTCACCCTTCCTTCTTTTTTTACTTAATCTGGTGCTAGTAACAGAACAGCATTAAGTAAGATGATATTTTTGTTTCGTTTGAAAAGTAATGCCGTGCATTTTGGGCATCTGTATGCTACCCATTAGATATGGGGGATTGAAATGAAATGCATATTGGAAGGGTTATTACAAATGAATTCACAGGAAAACGGAATTGATTTTTGTCCTCAAATTTGCAGCTTACTATACTGATGAAGTAACGTACCAACACAAAATCTCTGAACTCTCAGGTAATCTGAAGGGACGGAGAAAAAGGACATTGTAATTCCGAAGGAAAATAATTAATTCAGTTGAAAAGTATATATATTTTTTTAAACTCTAAAGGAAACCTTGCCAAACTAAATAGTGGATTTTGTGCAAGAGCTCAAAACATGAGGAATAGGAATAGCCTATTTGGCCTTTTGAGTCTGCTCTGCCATTTAGTAAGATCAAGGGTGATCTTCAATTCCAATTCCACCTTCTGCACGATCTTCATATCCAATAATTCCCTTTGAATGCAAAAATCAATCTGTCTAAGTCTTGAATACATTCAGCAGCTAAATTTCCAGTCTAATTTCAGAAGACTTCCACCTCTTTGAGTGAGGAAACTGCTCATCTCAATCCTAAATAGCCGACCCCATAATCTGGGACTGTGGCCCCCTCCTAGCTCTAGACTCCCCGAGCAGGAGAAAGATCCTCGCACTATCAACCCTCCGAAGCCCCAAAAGTTTGAAATTCATTGAAGTTCAGCCGACGAGTAACAACTTTAAGAGCAAGAAACAGAGCACAAACTAGGTTGTGGATGGCAAGGTGAATAATGTTGAGAAGATTTAAGATGTAAACAGTAAATTCACTGCACCAACACCACAATACAAAACCCATCCATTTGGCATTTCAGAGTGAAATAATTTGAAATTAATGAATGAAAATCACTTATTGTCACAAGTAGGCTTCAAATGAAGTTACTGTGAAAAGCCCCTAGTCGCCACATTCCGGCGCCCGTTTGGGGAGGCTGTTATGGGAATTGAACCGTACTGCTGGCCTGCCTTGGTCTGCTTTCAAAGCCAGCGATTTAGCCCTGTGCTAAACAGCCCCTGGCTGCAAAGTATACATTCACCAAGGATCAAATATCTTTAATGGTTATATTCATCAAAAGATCGGAATCATTTGTTAAGTTGGGTTAAAGGGCTTTTAGATCATAAAACTATTAAAAAAAAATAGGAACAGGAGTAGGCCATTCAGCCCTTCAAACCTGCTCTGCCATTTAATAAGATCATGGCTGACCTAACACTTAGATCCACTTTGCTGCCTCTTTTCTGTAACGCTCAATTCCCCTACTGATTAAAAACTTAGCGATTTCAGCCTCAAAAATGTTCAAAGGGCTTGGCCACAGCTTCCTGAGGTAAAGAATTCAAAATATTCCTTTTTGAGAGAAGAAATTCTTCCTCAAATCCATCTTAAACGAACACCATTTATTTTGCGACTATGCCCTCTGCTCATACACTCTCCCACAAGTTTACCCTGTCTGACCCCCAAGAAACTTGTATGTTTCAATCCTATCACTTTTCTTCTGAACTGGAGTACAGATCCAACTTGTTTAATCTTTCCTCATATGGCAGGCCCTCCATACCTGGGATCATGTTAGTAAACCTGTGTGCTGCTCCAATAACAACATATCTTTTCTTAAATAAGGCGACCAAACTGTACACAGTATTCTGAATATGGCCTCACTAGTACCTTGTACAGTTGCAGCAACACCCCTTTTCTTTTATACACCAGCCCCTTGAAATAGTACAGTGTTGCCATTATGTGAAAATGTTCATGCAATACCGCCCTGGATGTGATGAAAAATGATCGCAGCAGCGAATAATAATTTATTAGATATTTTAGCATTTACTTATTCTTTCACACAGTTTCTGGTTAAGAAAATACTGCATTCATATCTATAAAATTAATACCCTGATTTATAATCATCCATGTCGACTGATTAGACAATTTGAAGAAATTGTGCTTTACAGCTGGGATTTAATTGGAGGAAGGAAGGGTCTTTCATATTTAGATTTAATTGTTTTGCCAGCACTAGTTTCTCAAGAGTAGACCAGTAAATTAAAAGGCTGGATGCGCTATAAATGTCCTGCTAACTAATTTTCAAAAATGAGACATTCAAGCTTACAACAGCTGAAACTTATTTATATCATAAAAAATTTCCAGTAAAGGTTCTTTGAAGCCAAGGCAATGTCTTTCAAAAGGAAAGCACTCATCAGCTAATCAACAGTCTACTGCGATATTTTACAGGTCACCACAAACGATATTCCAACAAAATGGTTTCATTTCCCCAAATGTTCATCTGCGACTTGAAAGCAACAGCTTCAATAGAAATGTACACAAAACCCCTCACCTGCCAGAGATAAACCTAACAGATCTGAAGACATCTCAAACGTTGAAGCGCGCTGCATGGATCTGGCTTTAACATTGTGCCGTGGGCTTTGTTCATTTGTTGACATTTTTTCATTAGTAATATTTTTTTTTCTTATGCCAGTCTTTATATCTCTTCAAGAGTTCAAGCTGCACGTTCCTTCCTTCATGAAAATAAACAGATAGGTGTTTTTAGGAACTTGGATTTCTCAAAGTAAGTCACGAGTATAGCGTGAAGACATTTATCTTTGAGACATATAACTTTGAGACATTTATCTCACAGATCCCAAGTATGATCTCTCAATAATGATAAAGAATAATGTGTGTTATGCACCACTCTGCACAGGACTGTCAGGTTCAATGTGGAAAATTCAGGGACTGATGCATGGCACAAACGCCACACATTCAGGTCATATCGATTATATTTGGGATGTTGCTGAAAGCACAAGTAGCACATCTCCCTTTTTGTTTTTATTTTATTTGATGAAGGGATGTGGGCTTCCCTGGTTAGCCAGCATTTATTGTCCATCCTCAAGTACACTTGAGAAAATGGTGGATGAGTGGCCTTCCTGAACTGCTGCAGTCCATGTGGTGTAGGTACACCCATAGTGCTATTTGGGAGGGAGTTCTAGGATTTTGACAAAGTGGCAGTGAAGAAACTGCGATATATGTCCAAGTCAAGATGGTGAATGGCTTGGAGGGCAGCTTCCAAGTGGTGGTGTTCCCATGTCTCTGCTGCACTTATCCTTCTTTCTAGATGGTAGCAATTGTGAATTTGGAAGATGCGGTCTAGGAGGCCTTGGTGAGTTCCTGCAGTGCATCTTGCAGATAATACACACTGCTGCTACTGTGCGTCAGTGGTGGAGGGAGTGAATGTTTGTGGAAGGGGTGCCCAATCAAGCAGGCTGCTTTGCCCTGGATGGCGTTGAGCTGAAGAGAGTTGTTGGTGCTGCACTCATCCAGGCAAGTGGAAAGTATTTCATCACATTCCTGACTTGTACCTTGTAGATGGTGGACAGACTTTGGGGAATCAGGAGGTGATTTTACTTACTGCCGGATTCCTAGCCTCTGACTTGTTCTTGTCGTCACGTTATTTATATGATTAGTCCAGTTCAGTTTCTGGTCAATGGCAACCCCCCAGAATGCTGATAGTGGGGAATTCAGTGATGGCAATGCCATTGAATGTCATGAGATGATGGATAGATTTGTTTTGTTGCCAATGGTCATTACCTGGTATTTGTGTGGAACTAATGTTACTTGCCACTTGTCAACCCAAGCCGGGACATTGCTGCTTTTGGACATGGACTGCTTCACTATCTGGGTAGTCGCAAATGGTGAACATTGTGCAATCATTAGCTAACATCTCCACATCTGACCTGATGAGAGAAGGAAGATCATTGATGATGCAGTTGAAGATGGTTGGGCCTGACTTCCGGGTGCGGCTATGCAGAGCTAGGTCGCATATTCAGTAGCTCCCGCTTGGAATGGACTTTTGGGCTCTTTTACAGGGCCCCCACGGCATTTGTTTGACATTTCCCGGTGTGGCAAAAAGACTGCAGCATTCCCCTGACAGTGTCACCCAGGAATGTTATGTCTTTTGGCTACCAGACCCGGCAGAAACAGTAAAAGATTTGGCTTTGGCTGCAGGTTTAGACAAAAGCCTCTTCCAGTATGCAGGCGGGGGAAGGGCAAGCTTAAAGCTGCAATCTGACTTGACTCTATCAAAGGTGAATTCTAGCAGCAGAGGGAACAACTGTGAAAAGATCTACCAAGGCCATTGAAGAAGCAGGGACGAGGCTTCCGGTGGCGGCCATGGAGGAGTAGGTCGCGCATTCGGCAGCTCCCATCTGGAACTGACTCTCAGACCTTTTTCAGGAGTTTCCATAGACTTTTTAAACGGACCAGAGGTGTAACGGCCAAAGGAGCAGCACTGGAGCAACGGGAGAAGCGAGGGAAAGAAAACAAAATGGCGGCAGCCAGGGACAAAGGGGAGCTGCAGGAGTTCATCAAGCGCTGCTTCGAGGAGCAGCGCGAGGAGTTGCGCAAGGAGATGTTGGCGCCTATGCTTTCGGCAATTGAAGGACTCGGGATCACCCAGAAGGTCCACGAAGCTAAGATCCAGGAGGTACAGAAAAGAGTCAGTCAGAACGAGGACGAGCTTGTGGGCCTGGCGGTGAGAGTGGAGCAGAACGAGCGCTACACAAGAGGTGGGCGGGAAGACTCGAAGACCCGGAGAACAGGTCGAGGAGAAAGAATCTGCGAATCCTGGGTCTCCCTGAGGGAGTGGCGGGGGCTGATGCCGGGGCATGCGCGAGCACGATGCTCGAGACGATGATGGGCACGAAGGCCCCTTCGAGGCTGCTGGAGTTGGACGGGGCACATCGGGTGCTGGCGATGAAGCCCCAGGCAAATGAACCACCAAGGGCGACGGTGGTGAGGTTCCACCGGTTCACAGACAGAGAGTGGGTCCTGAGATGGGCCAAGAAGGAGCAGAGCAGTAAGTGGGACAATGCAGAGATCCGAATATACCCGGACTGGAGCACGGAGGTTGCAAAGCGGAGAGCGGGTTTCAACTGGGCCAAAGCGGCGTTGTACAGGAAAGAAGTGAAATTTGGAATGCTGCAGCCAGTGCGACTGTGGGTCACATACAAGGGCCAACACTATTACTTCGAAACGCCTGAAGAGGCGTGGACCTTTGTACAAGCCGAAAAGTTGGACTCTAACTGAGGGTTTGTGAGGGTAGGGGGGATGTTTGAGGTTTGATGTGTGATGGTTGTTGTATATAGGGGGTCAATCACGCGCAGGAAACGTTACATGGGCTGGGGGAGAGAGACAAGGCCGCGACAGGAGCCGCGCCAGAGGGGGCGGAGCGGGCTTTGGAAAGCGCGGGGTGTTTTCCCGCACGCGGGAAGAAAGGCGGGAAGGGGAACGAAGGAATGCATATGGATTGGGAGACTCCCACGCGGGGAGGTCAATGGGATAGCGGGGGAAGCCGGGGTCAGCAGGCGTCAGCTGGCTTACGGGAGTGAAATGGAGGGAGCAAAAAAGCTAGACAGGGGTTGCTGCTGCACTGGCCGAAAGGGAATGGGACACAGAAGAGGTGGTCGGGACGGGGATCCCCCCTCCGGGGGACTGGAGGGTGAGGGAGGCGTGGACACGGGACTGGCCCAGAAAAGGAGATGGCTAGTCGGCGGGGCGTGGGGGGGTGAGAGCCCCTCCAATCTGGCTGATAACGTGGAATGTGAGGGGCCTGAATGGGCCGGTGAAGAGGGCTCGAGTGTTCGCGCACTTAAAGGGACTGAAGGCGGACGTGGCCATGCTCCAAGAGACACTTGAAGGTGGCGGACCAGGTCAGGCTAAGAAAGGGATGGGTAGGACAGGTATTCCACTCGGGACTGGACGCGAGGAAGAGGGGTGGCAATATTGGTGGGAAAGCAGGTGTCATTTGAGGCCAAGACTATTGAGGCGGACAATGGAGGGCGATATGTAATGGTGAGCGGTAGGCTGCAAGGGATGTGGGTGGTGTTGGTAAACTTATACGCCCCGAACTGGGATGATGCAGGATTCATGAAGCGCATGTTGGGGCGCATTCCGGACCTGGAGCTAGGAGGCCTGATAATGGGAGAGGACTTCAATACAGTGTTGGATCCAGCACTAGACCGCTCCAAATCAAGGACTGGAAAGAGGCCAGCGGCGGCCAAGGTACTTAGGGGGTTTATGGATCAGATGGGGGGAGTGGTACCATGGCGGTTTGCAAGGCCGCAGGCCAGGGAATTTTCTTTCTTCTCCCATGTACACAAAAGCCTACTCCCGGATAGATTTCTTTGTTCTGGGTAGGGCGCGCATCCCGAGGGTGGAGGGGACGGAGTATTCGGCTAGAGCCGTTTCGGACCATGCCCCACACTGGGTGGAACTGGAGCTGGGAGAGGAGAGGGGCCAACGCCCGTTGTGGCGGCTGGATGTGGGACTGCTGGCAGACGAGGTGGTGTGTGGGAAGGTGAGGGGGTGTATCGAAAGGTACTTGGAGGCCAACGACAACGGGGAGGTGCGGGTGGGGGTGGTATGGGAGGCGTTGAAGGAGGTGATCAGGGGTGAGCTAATTTCCATTAGGGCTCATAGGGAGAAGGCAGAGGGTATGGAAAGGGAGAGGTTAGTGGGGGAGATTTTGAGAGTGGACAGGAGATACGCAGAGGCCCCGGAGGAAAGATTACTTGGGGAAAGACGACGGCTCCAGACGGAGTTTGACCTGTTGACCACAGGGAAAGGGAAGGCGGAGGCACAGTGGAGGAAAGCGCAGGGGGCGACCTACGAGTATGGGGAAAAGGCTAGTCGGATGCTGGCACACCAGCTCCGTAAGAGGATGGCAGCGAGGGAAATAGGGGGAGTCAAAGATGGAAGGGGAGTGCGATGAAAGTAAACGAGGTATTCAAGGCCTTTTATGAAGAGCTGTACAGATCCCAGCCCCCAGTGGGGGAAGAGGGGATGAGACGATTCGTAGATCAGCTGAGATTCCCGAGGGTGGAGGAGCAAGAGGTGGCTGGTTTGGGGGCACCAATTGGGTTGGAGGAGCTGAGCAAGGGTTTGGGGAGCATGCAGGCGGGGAAGGCCCCGGGACCGGACGGATTCCCGGTGGAGTTCTACAGGAAGTACGCAGACCTGTTGGCCCCGCTACTGGTGAGGACCTTTAATGAGGCAAGAGAGGAGGGGATCCTGCCCCCGACAATGTCGGAAGCGACAATTTCTTTGATCCTAAAGCGGGACAAGGACCCACTGCAATGTGGATCGTACAGGCCGATCTCGCTCCTCAATGTGGATGCAAAGTTGCTGGCAAAAGTGCTGGCCACGAGGACCGAGGACTGTGTCCTGGGGGTAATCCACGAGGACCAGACGGGATTTGTAAAGGGCAGGCAACTAAACACCAATGTGCAGCGGCTCTTAAACGTGATAATGATGCCATCGGAGGAGGGAGAGGCGGAGATAGTGGCAGCTATGGACGCGGAGAAGGCCTTTGACCGAGTCAAGTGGGAGTACCTCTGGGAGGTGCTGCGCAGGTTTGGGTACGGGGTAGGGTTTATCAATTGGGTTAAGCTCCTTTACAGAGCCCCGATGGCAAGTGTAGTGACGAACCGGCGGAGGTCGGAGTACTTTCGAATGTACCGAGGGACGAGGCAGCGGTGCCCCCTGTCCCCCCTGTTGTTCGCATTGGCGATCGAACCATTGGCCATGTCATTGAGGGAGTCTAATAAATGGAAGGGGTTGGTCCGAGGGGGAGAAGAGCATCGGGTGTCGCTATATGCGGATGACCTGTTGCTGTACGTGGCGGATCCAATGGAGGGGATGGTGGAGGTCATGCAGACTCTAAGGGAGTTTGGGGAGTTTTCGGACTATAAGCTCAATGTAGGGAAGAGTAAGCTCTTTGTATTACAGGCGGGGGAGCAAGAAAGAGGGATAGGGGACCTACCGCTGAGGAGGGCGGAGGGGAGCTTTCGGTATCTGGGGATCCAGATAGCCAGGAGTTGGGGGACCCTACATAAACTGAATCTGACGAGGTTGGTGGAGCAAATGGAGGAGGATTTCAAAAGATGGGACATGTTACCGCTCTCGCTGGCGGGTAGAGTGCAGTCGGTCAAAATGGTGGTCCTTCCGAGGTTTCTGTTTCAGTGCCTTCCCATCGTGATCACGAAGGCCTTTTTTAAGAGAGTAGGCAGGAGTATTAAGGGGTTTGTGTGGGCGAATAAGACCCCGAGAGCAAGGAGAGGGTTCCTGGAACGCAGTAGGGACCGAGGAGGGTTGGCGCTGCCAAATCTGGGGAGCTACTACTAGGCAGCAAATGTGCCGATGATCCGCAAGTGGGTTATGGAGGGAGAGGGGGAGGCATGGAAGAGGATGGAGATGGCGTCCTGTAAAGGAACGAGCCTGGGGGCGTTGGTGACGGCACCGCTGCCGCTCTCGGCGACAAAGTATACCACGAGCCCGGTGGTGGCCGCAACGCTAAGGATCTGGGGCCAGTGGAGACGGCACCGGGGTGCAATGGGAGCATCGGTGTGGTCCCCGGGGTAACCACCGGTTTGTCCCGGGGTAGATGGACGGGGGGTTCCAGAGCTGGCACCGGGCGGGGATTGGAAGAATGGGGGACCTGTTCATCGACGGGATGTTTGCGAGCCTAGGGGCACTGGAGGAGAAGTTCGAGTTACCCCCGGGAAATGCCTTTAGATATATGCAGGTGAGGGCTTTTGTGAAGCGACAGGTGAGGGAATTCCCGTTGCTCCCGGCACAGGAAGTTCAAGATAGGGTGATCTCGGGTGTATGGGTCGGGGAGGGCAAGGTGTCGGAAATACACCAGGAGTTGAAAGAAGAGGGGGAAGCGCTGGTAGAAGAGTTGAAGGGTAAATGGGAGGAGGAGCTGGGGGAGGAGATCGAGGAAGGTCTGTGGGCTGATGCCCTAGGTAGGGTTAATTCCTCCTCCTCGTGTGCCAGGCTCAGCCTGATATTTAAGGTGGTCCACAGAGCGCACTTGACGGGGGCGAGGTGGAGTAGGTTCTTTGGGGTAGAGGACAGATGTGGAATATGTTTTGGTCATGCCCGGCACTGGAGGGGTTCTGGAGAGGAGTGGCGGGAGCAATATCTCAGGTGGTGAAAGTCCGGGTCAAGCCAAGCCGGGGGCTAGCAATATTTGGAGTAGTGGACGAACCGGGAGTGTAGGAGGCGAAAGAGGCCGGCATTCTGGCCTTTGCGTCCCTAATAGCCCAGCGAAGGATCTTGCTGATGTGGAAGGAGGCGAAGCCCCACAGCCTGGATAAATGATATGGCTGGGTTCATAAAGTTGGAGAGGATTAAGTTAGCCTTGAGTGGGTCTGCGCAGGGGTTTTACAGGCGGTGGCAACCGTTCCTAGACTATCTCGCGGAGCGTCAGAGGAAGGTCGGTCAGCAGCAGCAGCAGCAACCTTGGGGGGGGGGGGCTGCCTGGGAGGGTGGATGAGCAAGAGATAACATGAAGGGTTGGGGAAACTGGCACGTACGGGTGAGGGCCAGTGTACAAAGCTGTGTAAATATATCATTTTGCCATGTATATATCTTGCTCTGCGTGATTTCTCGTTTTTTGTTGTTGTTATGGGGGGGGGGGGGGGGGGTTATTATTTGTAAGGGAGAAAAATTGTGTTAAAAAACTTTAATAAATATATATATTTTTTTTTTTTTTTAAAAGAAGATGGTTGGGCCTAGGACACTACCCTGAGCAACTCCTGCAGTGATGTCCTGGAACTGAGATAACTGACCTGCAACTACCACAGTCATCTTCCCAAGTAAAATTATCCTTGAAAAAGACAATTCTCCAACGCAAGATGTCTACAGATATAGTGCTATAAAAAGTCATATAAAACAGGAGATCATTCAGCCTATTGTACCCATGCCAGCTCTTTGAAAGTTATCTAATTAATTTGGTTGCTCTGATTTTCCGATAGACCTGCAAATGTTCTTTTTTAAGCTTATATCCAATTCCCTCATAAGAGTTACTCCTGAATTTACTTCTATGCAGGTACCAAAAAAAAAAAACTGTGCTGATCCTGTTCTGAGGAACAACATCTGAACATCAATTCTGGTTCGGTTCAGATTCACCGAGGAGTTAACATTTCTTAGGCCGAAGGGGAAATAGGAAACTAGGTGGGTTGAAATTTCCTCCGACTGGTTGATCGAGTGGTGGTGGCTGGATCTTCAGTTCCCCTCCCTTCCTAACAAAGAACAAAGGTAATAGTGGGGACAGGAAGAGAACGGTGACGAAAAATAAAAGCAGAGTGGAACTGTGGTCATGTTTCCTTTCTTCTTCCTCAGAAAAAGCCAAGCTACTTTAAACAGAAGAAAATTTGAGAAATATTTCAGAATTCTTGTTAGAACGGGTCCAGAAAATGGTAAATAATCTCCGTCACAGTTGAAAGCACCAATTCCATTATTATGAAATATTTTGATATTGTTCAATGTAAGGCAAGATTATTGGTTTATAGTAGCTGATTGAGATTACATTTTATGGTAAACCAGCAAAACTGAAATCCAATCAATATTGTTACATATTACTGCTCTGCATTCTTTTTTGTTAGAGATTACATTTTGTGGTAAACCAACAAAACTAAAAGTCAGTCAATATTTTTACATACTACTGCTCTCGGTTCTTTTTTTGATCATTTAGATGTTACCAGCACCTCGACCATGAACACTAGGAACATATTTTAGTGAACAGGAAAGCATGTTAATATCTTGCAGTGTAAATCTCATCTATCTCATTAAAACATATATTTTAAAAACTGAATGGCATATCCATGAACACTGTCACAGAAGTACAGGAGGTTGATTCACACCAGCAAGCATGCACACGACAAACCGTCAACTTCACCACACAAAAATTGAAATGTCGAATTAGGCACCACAGGCCACTTCTAGTGCCGTTATTACATAGCACTAGTAGCTTGCTAGTAGTATGTCAACAAAGGAGGACCTGGGAGAAAAGATATTTGATTAACTTAAATTTGAGGAATTACAAAGGTGTCAACGTACAATAGAAAGGGGGAGGAAAAACAAGTCTTAATAGAAGTCGTTGGAAATTAAAATCCATTATTCAGCAAAATGCACGGTCTTCATTTTGTTTGCATACCTAAGAATTCACTGTAAGATGTACAGGTTAAATTTAGACATTTGATATTTAACATTACTAGCTAGAGGAGTAAGAATTAGCCTCAACTGCACTTCAGTAACCAAAAGTGGACACAATTTTTTGAGATACCATCTGAGTAGAGTATGTATTGTTGCAGACTGATATTCTCCCATCAGCACTCTACTGATTTGTCAAGAGGCAACACCATCTGCTTTAATATATACCAAAAAGTTGAAAATACAAAGCTGGATGATCTGTTGAAGGAAATAATCTATATTTTGGGTACCATGGCCTTTTTCAAAACTGTGCTCAGAATATTGGCTATAACATAGTCAGTTCCTTAACCTAAAGTATTTTATCAACATGTATAGAGGTTTGAAGTGCAGTTATGTCATATTATTCTAATAGGACTGTGGACTGTGAATTGCCACACTTCACATTTACATATAAAAAGATCCTGATTCGTCTTCACAGGATTGATGTGGTGACGTGGAGGATGTTTCCTCTTTTGGGAAAATCTAATACTTGGGACAACTGTTCAAAAATAAGGTCACCCATTTAGGACAGAGATGAGGTAAATCTAATCTCTCAGTGTTGAGAGTCTGTGAAGCTCTCCCTCAAAAGGCATTGGAAGCAGAGTGTTTGAATATTTATACAGAATAAGTAAATAGATTTTTGATATGCAACGGGATGAAATGTTTTTGATACGCAATAGGATGAAAGATTATTGGGGGTAGGCGGGTAAGTGGAGTAACAATAGTTACTGTTTCTGGTGCATATACCTAGTTAGAATGGAGCAGTTCAGCACCTCTAACATTTACTGGTTCAATACTAGATGTCCACTACTTCCTTTTATTTCTCAGATAAGAATAGAAACAACTTCAAATTGTTACTATTGGAGTTTGCTGATCATATTGCAGAGTGGTTTAAAGAGCACAACGAGGAGTGGAAAAGAGCAGTGAGGTTCAAACGAGTGTGATAAGGAGGAGGCAGCATAACCAGCGAGGTTTAAAACGGCATAAAGAGGATTGGGAGAGTTCAAACCCAGCATGAGAAGAGGGAGAGTTCGAACCCAGCAAGGCTTAAAAGTGCACAGGAGGAGCTGGAGTGCTCGGACCCAGCGAGGCTTAAAAGAGCACGAGATGGTTCGGCACAACATCGTGGGCCGAAGGGCCTGTTCTGTGCTGTATTTTCTATGTTCTATGTTCTATGGTGTTGGAGTGCTCAGACCCAGTGAAGTTTAAAAGAGGAGAGTTCAGACCCAGCGAGACTTACGAGAACACAAGCCGGACTGCAACTATTCATACCCAGCAAGTCTTAAAATAGTACGATGAGGAGTGGGTGAGTTTGGACCTGGCGAAGCTTAAAAGAGCTTAAGGACAAAGAACAAAGAAATGTACAGCACAGGAACAGGCCCTTCGGCCCTCCAAGCCCGTGCCGACCATACTGCCCGACTAAACTACAATCTTCTACACTTCCTGGGTCCGTATCCTTCTATTCCCATCCTATTCATATATTTGTCAAGATGCCCCTTAAATGTCCCTATCGTCCCTGCCTCCACTACCTCCTCCGGTAGTGAGTTCCAGGCACCCACTACCCTCTGCGTAAAAAACTTGCCTCGTACATCTACTCTAAACTTTGCCCCTCTCACCTTAAACCTATGCCCCCTAGTAATTGACCCCTCTACCCTGGGGAAAAGCCTCTGACTATCCACTCTGTCTATGCCCCTCATAATTTTGTATACCTCTATCAGGTCGCCCCTCAACCTCCTTCGTTCCAGTGAGAACAAACCGAGTTTATTCAATCGCTCCTCATAGCTTATGCCCTCCATACCAGGCAACATTCTGGTAAATCTCTTCTGCACCCTCTCTAAAGCCTCCACATCCTTCTGGTAGTGTGGCGACCAGAATTGAACACTATACTCCAAGTGTGGCCTAACTAAGGTTCTATACAGCTGCAACATGACTTGCCAATTCTTATACTCAATGCCCCGGCCAATGAAGGCAAGCATGCCGTATGCCTTCTTGACTACCTTCTCCACCTGTGTAGCCCCTTTCAGTGATCTGTGGACCTGTACTCCTAGATCTCTTTGACTTTCAATACTCCTGAGGGTTCTACCATTCACTGTATATTCCCTACCTGCATTAGCCCTTCCAAAATGCATTACCTCACATTTGTCCAGGTTAAACTCCATCTGCCATCTCTCCGCCCAAGTCTCCAGACAATCTAAATCCTGCTGTATCCTCAGACAGTCCTCATCGCTATCCGCAATTCCACCAACCTTTGTGTCGTCTGCAAACTTACTAATCAGACCAGTTACATTTTCCTCCAAATCATTTATATATACTACAAAGAGCAAAGGTCCCAGCACTGATCCCTGTGGAACACCACTGGTCACAGCCCTCCAATTAGAAAAGCATCCCTCCATTGCTACCCTCTGCCTTCTATGGCCTAGCCAGTTCTGTATCCACCTTGCCAGTTCACCCCTGATCCCGTGTGACTTCACCTTTTGTACTAGTCTACCATGAGGGACCTTGTCAAAGGCCTTACTGAAGTCCATATAGACAACATCTACTGCCCTACCTGCATCAATCATCTTAGTGACCTCCTCGAAAAACTCGATCAAGTTAGTGAGACACGACCTCCCCTTCACAAAACCGTGCTGCCTCTCACTAATACGTCCATTTGCTTCCAAATGGGAGTAGATCCTGTCTCGAAGAATTCTCTCAAGTAATTTCCCTACCACTGAAGTAAGGCTCACCGGCCTGTAGTTCCCGGGATTATCCCTGCCACCCTTCTTAAACAGAGGAACAACATTGGCTATTCTCCAGTCCTCCGGGACATCCCCTGAAGACAGCGAGGATCCAAAGATTTCTGTCAAGGCCTCAGCAATTTCCTCTCCAGCCTCCTTCAGTATTCTGGGGTAGATCCCATCCGGCCCTGGGGACTTATCTACCTTAATATTTTTTAAGACACCCAACACCTCGTCTTTTTGGATCACAATGTGACCCAGGCTATCTACACCCCCTTCTCCAGACTCAACATCTACCAATTCCTTCTCTTTGGTGAATACTGATGCAAAGTATTCATTTAGTACCTCGCCCATTTCCTCTGGCTCCACACATAGATTCCCTTGCCTATCCTTCAGTGGGCCAACCCTTTCCCTGGCTACCCTCTTGCTTTTTATGTAAGTGTAAAAAGCCTTGGGATTTTCCTTAACCCTATTTGCCAATGACTTTTCATGACCCCTTCTAGCCCTCCTGACTCCTTGCTTAAGTTCCTTCCTACTTTCCTTATATGCCACACAGGCTTCGTCTGTTCCCAGCCTTTTAGCCCTGACAAATGCCTCCTTTTTCTTTTTGACGAGGCCTACAATATCATTCGTCATCCAAGGTTCCCGAAAATTGCCGTATTTATCTTTCTTCCTCACAGGAACATGCCTGTCCTGTATTCCTTTCAACTGACACTTGAAAGCCTCCCACATGTCAGATGTTGATTTGCCCTCAAACATCCGCCCCCAATCTATGTTCTTCAGGTCCCGCCTAATATTGTTATAATTAGCCTTCCCCCAATTTAGCACATTCATCCTCGGACCACTCTTATCCTTGTCCACCAGTACTTTAAAACTTACTGAATTGTGGTCACTGTTACCGAAATGCTCCCCTACTGAAACATCTACCACCTGGCCGGGCTCATTCCCCAATACCAGGTCCAGTACCGCCCCTTCCCTAGTTGGACTGTTTACATATTGTTTTAAGAAGCCCTCCTGGATGCTCCTTACAAACTCTGCCCCGTCTAAGCCCCTGGCACTAAGTGAGTCCCAGTCAATATTGGGGAAGTTGAAGTCTCCCATCACCACAACCCTGTTGTTTTTACTCTTTTCCAAAATCTGTCTACCTATCTGCTCCTCTATCTCCCGCTGGCTGTTGGGAGGCCTGTAGTATACCCCCAACATTGTGACTGCACCCTTCTTATTCCTGATCTCTACCCATATAGCCTCACTGCCCTCTGAGGTGTCCTCTCGCTGTATAGCTGTGATACTCTCCTGAACAAGTAGCGCAACTCCGCCTCCCCTTTTACATCCCCCTCTATCCCGCCTGAAACATCTAAATCCTGGAACGTTTAGCTGCCAATCCTGCCCTTCCCTCAACCAGGTCTCTGTAATGGCAACAACATCATAGTTCCAAGTAGTAATCCAAGCTCTAAGTTCATCTGCCTTACCCGTAATGCTCCTTGCATTAAAACATATGCACTTCAGGCCACCAGACCCGCTGTGTTCAGCAACTTCTCCCCGTCTGCTCTGCCTCAGAGCCACACTGTCCATATTCCCTAGTTCTCCCTCAACGCTCTCACCTTCTGACCTATTGCTCCCGTGCCCAGTTTGACCCAAATGAGGCTTGAAAGAGCACAAGAAGAAGCAGGGGTGCTCAGACACAGCAAAGCTTAAAAGAGTGCGAGGAGTGAGGGAACATGGACCCAGCAAGACTTAAAACAATGCGAGGTGGAGCAAGGGCAAGCTAATCGAGCTGGGCGTCAATCTGTGGACCAGCACATTCTGAGAAAAATTAAAAAGTGTGATGTCACAGGAGTGAAGAAATTTTTTTCATAGTGTCATGTGAGAGTACCTTAAAGAAATGGGTGTTTAAGAAATGTACCTTTAAGAAATGGGTATTATCAGTGATGTCAGAGTGTGGGTGGAGCTGGGCTGTGTCAGCTTTTTACTTTCGTTTTTGAGCAGGCTGCAGGGTGTGTTTTAGTTTCATTTTCAGTGTTGGAGCTGAAGCCAGACCAAGCAGGTGTACGGTTGTTCTCTCTGCCATCAAAAGACTATCTCTTGATCATTTGGTGAATCAGAATTATAAATGTTCTCAGTAGTGAATGTAAACCTAATGTGCTTCTGTTGAAAGGTGTTTTAAGTCTCATGGATGTTAAAAGGAAAGCTTAAAGGATTACTTAGTGTTGTATTCTTTGGGGGTTGTATTTGAATTAATGGTTGCTGAGATGTTCACTATGTTTTAAAAAGGTTAACTTGAGTTCATAGAATAAACATTGTTTTCCTTTTAAAAATACTTTTCCATTTCTGCTGTACCACACCTGTAGAGTGGGCCGTATGCTCCCCATACCACAATCTATTAAAAGTTGTGGGTCAGCTGAACTCCATGATACACTTTGGGGTTCTCTTAACCCTGGCCCATAACAATAGTTCTGGGGTCTGTGAGTCTGTGATATTCTGGAAAGCACGATTGTGTAGTGTGTTGTGCGAATGTGCGTGGAGATAACAGGCTGTGTGTGAAAGGCAGGCTTTTGAAGCAAATAGGGCCGAGTTGGATGTTCTACGGGGAATTAAGACAAGTTGAAATTTGCAAAGGAAGAGAAAGAAAGATTATCTTATTCAGCTGTTAATTTCAAAAGGAAGCAAAATAGAGTTTACAGCTGGGAAAAGATCATTAAAAAAAGTCAGTTATTAGATTTTTATTTCACCTGAAAGTAGTTGGCCACAGAGGAGAACATTGAAGGTTTATATCCTGGGGAAGATAAATTCCAAAGAAGGATAAAGCCATGGGAATGGATGAAAGCAAGAAAAACATATTTAAAGAGAGGTTGGGAGTCGTGGTAAGGTTGGCTTTGTAACACTTCCTGGAGAGATGTTGTGTTGGGAAAGAGCTGTGAAAAGAAACAGTCAGCAGCCTCCAGCAATCCAGAAAAGGAGCAGAGTTTTTTTTAAAATGTGTAGAATTTCTACAGCCAAGTTGGGGTAGATAGAGGGGGAGGGGGAGATTTAAAGGAAGTCATGGTAAGGCACTTTGGCAGCATGGAATGCACTCCCTGTGACATGTAGGAAGTGATGGACACTGCCCATGGGCTAGACGACCACATGTGCAGGAAGTGTCTCCAGCTGCAGAAGCCTGAGCTTCCGTTTTGGAACTAGTGAGAGTTGGAGCATCTGAAAGGCTGAGAAAGGTGGATAGCATGTTTAGGAAGTTGGTCACACCGCAAGTTGAGAACGCAAGCAGAGAGGGAATGGGTGGTCACCTGACAGGCTAGGAGGACCAGGTAGGTAGTGCACGAGTCTCAAGTCCATCTTGCTCACTAATCAGTTTTCAGTTTTGAATACTGGTGTGGGCAACGGTATAGGAGCAGAATTAGTCCATTCGATCATGGCCGATATGTTTCTCATCCCCACTTTCCTGCCTTCGCCCAGTAACCCCGATCCTCTTATTAAATCAAGAACCTATCTATCTCTGTCTTAAAGTGACTTGGCCTCCAAAGCTTTCTATGGCAATGAGTTTGACAGATTCATCACACTCTGGCTGAAGAAATTCCTCCTCATCTCATTAAAGGATCGTCCCTCAGTCTGAGGCTGAGCCTTCGGGTTCTAGTCTCTCCTACCAGAGGAAACATCTGCTCCATGTCGCCTCTATCTGGACCTCTCAGTATTCTGTAAGTTCCGATAAGATCTCCCTCATCTTTCTAAACTCCATAGAGTAGTGCTGAACATTTTGCAATCATCAGCGAGCATCCCACTTCTGACCTTATGGATGCAAGTCAGATCATTGGTGAAGCAGCTGAAGATGGTTAGGCCTAAGGTTGTAATGAGACCAGGAACTGAGTGACCCTGGCAGAACTCAAACTCAGCATCCTCCTTCATGGTGCAGTTTCTCAAAGCCCAGGAGACTCGGCCTTGTGGTTGAAATGAAGACACTGTCTCAGTATGATATTTAAATAGCCCGCTTGCTTCCTTCAAATGGATTGAGTCGCCTCGCATTCCCCCACCCTCGCTCATTAAAACCTGAAGTAGACGGTTTGGTTCCTATTCCAGACTTATTGAACTTTAACCACTGCCAAGACCATGACCCACCCATTTTTGGGAGTTAAAATTTAGCCTCTAATTTTCTTTTTTAAAAATTTACACTGGCGTCTCTTGGTATTTGAACTCCATCAATGTGAACAAATTGTCGAGATCAGCATTGTTAATTCCCATCTTAATCTCAAAAAGCTTAATCAGGTCACCTTGACGTATACACTTATCCCAAGAAAACAGTTATTCCTGTCAAATATCTATGTCTTTTGTCATTTCAAACTGGTGGACCATGAGCTTACTATAGTCCCACGCCGTTCACACAAGATTGATAAAATTCTTGTCGGCTTTCTCAATGACGAGACTTTACCAGAAATAAACTGTGCTGAAATTATTTATCAGATGGAAACTTGTATAAAACGGAGCAGAAATTGTGAAATGCACGAAGTCCAATCTGCTCTGCCAAGACTACCAACCTTTTATTTCCCTAAAATGGGGTTCAGGATTAATTGAGCTGGTTGCACTAGCAAGTCAAACATTTAAATGTAAGCTGATAGTGGGAAATAAGAATTAGCACAACAAGATAATAATAATCTTTATTATTGTCACAAGTAGGCTTGCATTAACACTGCAATGAAGTTACTGTGAGAATCCCTCATCGCCACACTCCGGCGCCTGTTCGGGTACACAGAGGGAGTATTCGGAATGTCCAATTCATCTAACAAGCACGTTTTTTGGGACTTGTGGGAGGAAACCGGAGCACCCAGAAGAAACCCACGCAGATGCTGGAGCCATGCAGTCTCCACACAGAGTGACCTAAGCGGGAATCGAACCTGGAATCCTGGCGCTATGAAACAACAGTGCTACCGTACTTAACAAATCTCTTCCCACAGTCAAATAGTCCATTAACATGGTGATACCATGTACCCAAGCTGAAAAAAAACTCTGCGCTCAAAGGCTGAGATCATCATTTTGGAATAGAATGTAATTTTGTTTTTCATCCCCCCAGGTATTTAGCATGAGATGTTTTGCAATGGTTTAGGTGTTATATATTTGGAAGGTGTTGTTGGTGAGGTATTGGGCTTAAATCTTTCTCTACTGAAAGGTTTCACTTCCACAATGGTTTACACAGTGACCACGGTTTGACACTGCTGAAACTTTCAGGCTCCATGTGAAGATACAGCAATACGCACAAACACTGCAGCACTCGATGTCTATCTCCCAGAAGTACTCATTAGATTGCTCTTCCTTGTGAGTCCAAAAGTAACATTCCACCGACAGTGACACTAACAGTGATATTGTTCGAAGGCCCACACCAAAAAGACAAGGCCAGAGTTCAAACTTGTGCAACCTCAACCTCGGCAAAGGATTGCATCATTTTTGCTTTTGGTTTTAAAATCTCACAATGTGAAAAAGGAGAATGTTCACATTGTCTTCATTTTTGCTGATGCTGATCTGCTGTCAATTCTCTCACTGTGACAGATGCAGACAGCTAAAAGAGTTAGAAGACTCCAATCAATGTAAGAGTTGTCTCAACAAGGCAATTAGGAACTGTAGCGCAGAGTTAGAACCCAAGTGGTTTGACAGAACAGAAATTTTAATGTTGAATGGTAATAGAATAAAAGGGAAAATACAGGCATCTGCGCACTGTGAATAGCTCTTCAAAACAAATCTGTGCAACAATCAACGGTAGATAAGCAAAATCTTGTGCAGCGTCACCAAAAACAGTTCGAAAAGACCGTATGAATGCCTAAGACTGCTTACTTGGCAATATCTGGAAGACAGCACACAATCTTTGTGGACATATTGGTTTTGTAATGAGTAGAGGAATGTAAAAACTCAAAGAGAGAGATTTTATACCTGACATATTAGTAAAGTCTTAGGCAACTTAGAATTTCTATCTTTGAGAAAAGCTGACTGAGGTGTCCTGACAGAAGTTTTCAAGATTCTAAAATGTTCAGATAAATGAATCCTTCTTTAGTAATTAAATCACACAATGCTAACCAGAGGAAATGTCTTTGACGTATTCCATAAGAGTACCCTCAACCAACACGGGCTTTAAACCACAATTATAACTGGGCGATTTCACTTCAGTAGTGAGAGGTAAAACAGCATCACAGCAGTGTTCATGTGACAGTGGAGGTGACAGCTCAGGCACAGTTGGACATATTCCTACAAGTAGTGGGTGGGGGGAGTTATCCAAAAGCTAGAGCGCTCAGTGACTAAAGATCAAGATATGAAATAGAAGGTACTGGGGGGAACATAGTCAGATTGTATGAAAATAGACAGCAAGTAACATCAAAGGTCCAAAAGTCATTTATAAACATAGACATAGTAAAGCAAGGTCAGAAATTGGGGCCACTTGGGAACAAACTTGTATGAATCATAAGGGCACAGAAAGAGAAATAAGCTCCATCAGGAGGAATTGTCTTAGTGGTACTGTGACTTGACTAGCAATCCAGAAACCCAGGATAATTCTCTGGGGTCCTGGGTTCACATCCCATCACAGTAGATGGTGAAATTTGAATTCAATAAATATCTAATGATGACCATGAAACCATTGTCGATGGTCATAAAAACCCAGCTGGTTCACTCATGTTTTTCAGGGAAGGAAATCTGGGTCCTTACCCGGTCTGGCCTAAAACTGACGCCGGACCCACGCGTGGTGCGGTTGACTCTTACCTGCCCCCACTAATATGGTCTAGTAAGCCACTCAATTCAAGGGCAATTAGGGATGAGCAACAAATGCTGGCCCAGCCAGTGACGCCCACATTCGAAACAAATCTAAAAAAAATGCCTGTGCGGACTTTGTGAAAGAAATGATCTGGTGGAGACCAAAGGAACGGCTGAGGTAATAAATCAGTACACCGTCTCTCTTTTCACAGTAAGAAGTCTTACAAAACCAGGTTAAAGTCCAACAGGTTTGTTTCAAATCACTAGCTTTCGGAGCAGTGCTCCTTCCTCAGGTGAATCACTAAAGGAGCAGTGCTCCGAAAGCTAGTGATTTGAAACAAACTTTTTGGACTTTAACCTGGTGTTGCAAGTCTTCTTACTGTGCTCACCCCAGTCCAACGCCAGCATCTCCAAATCATGACTACCATCTCTTTTCACAGAGGAGAATCTGGACAATAAAGAGAATATTAATGAAATTGGATATGTGCACTTAAATAAAAGTAAAGTAATCTTTATTGTCACAAATAGGCTTACACCAACACTGCAATGAAGTTACTGTGAAAAGACCCTAGTCGCCACATTCAGGCGCCTGTTCAGGTACACAGAGGGAGAATTCAGAATGTCCAATTCACCTAACAAGCACGTCTTTCGGGACTTGTGGGAGGAAACCCACGCAGACATGGGGAGAACGTGCAGACTCCGCACAGTTAGGAACCCAAGCCGGGAATCGAACCTGGGACCCTGGCATTGTGAAGCAACAGTGCTACCCACTGTGCTACCATGCTACTCTCAAAGTAGCAAAGTCACTCAGCCCAGATGAAATGCATTTATCACTGCTTTAGAAAGAATAGGAATAACAGTGATTTTGGCCACAATCTTCCAATCCTCCTTTGAGGATGGTGCCACAGTTTTGTTCATTATAGGAAGGACATAATTGGTCTGGAGTACAAAGAGAGTTACACAATGTTGCCAGGCCTGGAAAATTGCAGCTGGGAGGAAAGATTAGGTAGGCTGGGTTTTTTGCCTTAGAACAGAGGTGGCTGAGGGATGACTTGATTGAGGTGTACAAAATTAGGAGGGACTGAAGGACTGATTAAACAGTGGAAAGGAAAGACTGGCTTTCCCACACAGATGTCAATTACCAAGGGGCACAGATTTAAGATGAGAGTTAGAAGGGTTGGAGGGGATATTAGGAAAAACTTTTTCACCCAGAGGGTGGCACGTGTCTGGAATTTGCTGCACAGATTGATGGTTGAGGTAGAAACCCTCAATTTGCTTAAAAGGTACCTGGATCTGCACCTGAAGTTCTGTAACATGTAAGGCTACAAAGGGTGTTAGAATGTGGGATTAGAATGGGCAGCTAGTTTTGTTTATAGCAGGCACAGACATAATGTGCTAAATTGCCTTTTACTGAGTCAGAGCTTTTCTGTGGCTCTAATCTGTTATTTCTGCCCTTACATTTCTACCATTACATGCAAATGTTATACCCCTGTTCAAAAAAAAAAGGATAATCCTGGCAAACCTAGTCAGACTAACAATTGATGGGGGAAATTTCAGAGACAATAATCCAAGACAAAATTAGTTAGCAATATAATGGCTCTGACTACCAGTTGGAGTATTGTGGCACATCCCAGGCACTAAAGTTTAGAAGAGCTATAATGATCTTAGGAGAGGAGGCAGAGCAGATTTATCAGAATGGAACCAAGGGTGAAGGTCTTCAGTTATGCAGAGACCATCAATACTGGGGTTTTCGCCTCAGAACAGAAAAGATCAAGAGCAGTTTTGATAGACATGGTCAAAATCATGAACAATTTTGATGGAGTAAATAAGAAGAAACTGCTCCCAGAGGCAGAAGGACTAATAACCAGAGGACACAAGCAAGGAAAGTTATGCATCAAGATACAATGATTGGGAATGCACTGTCTGAAAGAATGCTGGAAATAAATTCAATAGCAACTTTCAAAAAAAGGAATTGGATTGATGCTTGAAGAGGAAATTTGTACAGGGTTACAGGAATAGGAAGTGGGACCAACAGGTTAGCTCTTTCAAAGGGTCAGTATATGTATAATGGGCCAATTGGCTTCCTGCTCTGCTGTCCAGTTCTATGATTGTAATAAATCAAACGTATTTCTAAATACATCACCAATGTCATTTTCTGGTCAAATTGGAGGATGTAACTAAGTTACCTGGCTGGAGAGACTGGGGAGGGGCGTGGACAGCTTGGGGAAGTATGGAATGGGGATGGATGGTGTTATAACCTGCCTGCTTACCATTGGCTGGGGACTAATGACAATCCCACAATCCTGTGGGAGTATGAGCTTCCCCAATGAGGGGGGGCGGAGAAACCATTAGTAAACTCCTAGTATAAATAAAGCTGGCCAGTTCAGGAACCAGCAGGAAGGAGTGTGCAGCAAGGGAAGTTGTTGCTGCTGTTATATATATGTTATTGTAAATAAATGTTATTACTTTGTATCCTTAAAACTCGTGCTGGATTCTTCGTGGCCCTCACAAAACTGGCGACGAAGGTTAAAGTGAATAGCTGTCTACACTGCTGAAGCCACCTCCCTGGATTTTTGTTGGATACAGGTTGGAAGTTGTTTTCTATTATACCATGCCTCTGTACAGACGTTTGGATGTTTTTGATGCTGCGCTGGAAAGCTGGAACCAGTACACACAACGGATGCGTTACTATTTCCGGGCAAACAATATCACCGAAAACAAGCGCCAGGTGGTCATATTGCTCACCACCTGCGGCCCGCATACGTTTGGGGTGATTAGGAGCCTTACGGACCCAGCTGCGCCGGACACCAAAACGTTTGATGAACTTGTGAATATAGTGGGGCAACATTTTAACCCAACCCCGTCCACGGTAGTCCAGCGTTACCGGTTTAATACCGCTGAGAGGGCCCCTGGAGAATCCGTTGCCGATTTTCTATCCAGGCTACGCAGGATTGCGGAATACTGTGACTATGGTGAGACCTTGTCAGAAATGTTACGTGGCCGTTTGGTTTGCGGTATTAACAATGCGGCCACCCAGAGAAAGTAGTTAGCTGAGCCAACATTGACTTTTCAACAGGCTATTCAAATAGTATTGTCCCGAGAGAGCGCAGAACGAGGAGTGCAGGAGCTACAGGGAATGGAAGTGCATGCCTTGGGGCGCAACCCCTTCCGTCCGAAAACGTCCCCCCGCACCCCTGCGGTACCTTGGGCGAGGCAACGACCGGACCGACGGCAGTGGCCGTCGGACATTCCTCCCCGAAGGGAGCCTTCTCCAGAACCAATGGATGAGGAGCCATGTCCGTGTCAGACTTGTAGGCGCCGACCCCGTCGCGGACGGCGGTCCTGGGGACGCCAGAGGCGCCGTCGTCCCGACCGAAACTGGGACCAGCCCAGGGGCCGTAACTGGGACCAGCCCAGGGGCCGTACCTTCCATGTGGATGAACCTGCGGCGACTACTCCCGAGGATGTGGAGACGGAGGACGACTGCCTGCAGCTGCATTGTGTGGCAGCTCCCCGTGTGGCCCCCATTAAGGTGACAGTACGGGTCAATGGCCACCCGCTTGAGATGGAGTTGGATACTGGCGCAGCGGTCTCCGTGATCGCCCAGAGGACATTCGACCGCATCAAGCAGGGTATACAGACCCTTACATTAACCGACTCACAGGCCAGGTTGGCCACCTACACGGGGGAACCACTGGACATTGCAGGAACTACAATGACCCCTGTTGTCTATGGACGCCAGAGGGGCGTTTCCCACTTATCGTGGTGCGCGGCCATGGGCCCAGCCTGTTGGGTCGGGACTGGTTGCGCCATTTGCGGTTGCAATGGCAACACATCCTCCAAACAGTTTCTGAAGGGTTGACTGAGGTGCTAGGACGATACCCAGATGTATTCCAGCCTGGTTTGGGGAAAATAAAAGGGGCGTAGCCCGTATCCAAGTCGAACCAGGAGCCACGCTGCGCTATTTCCGGGCGCGCCCGGTGCCTTACGCCTTGCTCGAGAAGGTAGAAGGGGAGCTCACTCGTTTGGAGAGTTTGGGTATTATCAGGCGCAGCACCAATTGTACCTGTAATAAAGCCAGATGCCACAGTTTGCTTGTGTGGCGACTATAAACTTACAGTGAATACGGTTTCCCGACTCGACCGATATCCAATGCCTCGCATAGAGGATCTCTACGCGAAGCTTGCAGGTGGACTATCGTTCACAAAATTAGATATGAGTCACGCCTACCTGCAGTTGGAGCTGGACCCTGCCTCCCGACCATATGTAACGATTAATACACACCAGGGCCTGTATGAATATACACGGTTGCCATTTGGAGTATCCTCTGCCTGCGCAATTTTTCAACGTGTTATGGAGGGCATTTTGAGAGGTCTACCACGTGTTGCTGTCTACTTAGATGATGTTTTGATTACAGGGACGTTGGAGCAGGAACATTTGGAAAATCTGGAGGCTGTCCTTAGACGCCTTTCGGAGGCTGGAGTCCGTTTACGTCGCACACAGTGCGTATTTCAGGCAAAGGAAGTAGTCTACCTAGGTTATCGGGTGGACCGCGAAGGTTTGCACCCCGTCGCAGAAAAGGTGCGTGCAATTCAAAATGCCCCCGCCCCGACTGACACTTCGCATCTTCGTTCTTTTCTCGGTCTTGTAAACTATTACGGGAAGTTCCTCCCCAATCTGGCAACTACGCTGGCCCCTTTGCACCTTCTGCTAAAGAAAAATCACACCTGGGTTTGGGGTCAGCCTCAAGAAACCGCTTTCCGGCAGGTAAAGCAACAATTGTCGTCGTCTGGGTTACTAACCCACTGATCCTGGAAAGCCTTTGCTCGTCACATGTGATGCATCCCCGTATGGTATTGGGGCCGTCCTGTCCCACAAGATGGAGAACGGGGCCGAGCGACCGATAGCTTTCGCCTCCCGCACATTGACTGCAGCGGAGAAAAAGTACGCGCAGATCGAGGAGGGGGGCCTGGCAGTGGTTTTTGCGGTGAAATGCTTCCACCAGTACATGTATGGCCGCCATTTCACTATCGTGACTGATCATAAGCCTCTGCTGGGACTTTTCAGAGAGGATAAGCCAATACCGCCCATTGCTTCCGCACAGATCCAGCGTTGGGCTTTGTTGCTTGCTGCATACGAGTATTCTCTGGAGCACAAACCAGGTGCGCAGATAGCAAATGCCGACGCACTGAGCCGATTGCCTTTATCGACCGGCCCCATGTCGACCCCCACGGCCGGTGAGGTGGTTGCAACCCTAAATTTTATGGACACCTTGCCTGTCACGGCATCATAGATCCGTGAGTGGACCCAGACGGAGCCAGTCCTGTCAAAGGTTCGGCACATAGTCCTGTATGGTGGGCAGCATAGACAGCTCCCAGGCGAGTTGCGGGCATTTTCCTCCAAGCTGTCAGAATTCAGCGTGGAAGGCGGCATCCTCTTGTGGGGGACACGTGTGATTGTCCCGGAAAAAGGCCAGGAGCTGATACTAACAGACTTGCACAATGGGCATCCAGGTGACCCCAAAATGAAATGTTGGCCCGGAGTTATGACTGGTGGCCAGGCCTCGACACTGACATTGAGAAGGTGGCCCAAAGCTGCTCCATTTGCCAGGAGCATCAGAAGCTTCCGCCGGCCGCGCCCCTACATCACTGCCAGGGCGGCCTTGGGCACGCTTGCATGCAGATTTCGCAGGCCCTATAAGGATCCATGTTCCTTCTATTAATTGACGCCCAGTCTAAATGGCTAGAGGTGCATAAGATGCAGGGGACAACGTCCTGCGCAACAAACTGCGTTTGTCGTTTAGTACGCATGGCCTCCCCGAGGTGGTCACGGATAACGGCACTCCATTCACGAGTGAGGAGTTTGCGAGGTTCACGAAGATGAACGGCATACGCCATATCCGCACTGCCCCTTACCACTCGGCTGCAAATGGGTTGGCAGAGCGCGCAGTGCAGACATTCAAAAGAAGCCTAAAGAAGCAGTCTTCCGGATCAATGGACACGAGACTGGCTCGCTTTTTGTTTACGTATAGGACCACCCCCCATGCGGTGACTGGGGTAGCTCCCGCAGAACTCCTAATGGGCCGGAGACTTTGCACCCGCCTTAGTATGGTTTTCCCGGACATTGGCGCAAAAGTACGCCGCACACAAGAATGGCAGGGACAGGGATTTTCTCGGCATCGGCCGATTCGGCAGTTTGCGCCCGGTGACCCAGTGTTCGTTCGGAATTTTGCTGGTGGTGCCCAATGGGTTCCTGGTGTAATCTTTCGCCAAACGGGCCCTATATCTTACCAGGTGCAAGCCCAGGGTCGTCTCCAGCGCAAACATGTAGACCACGTTCGGTCCAGAAGACTATCCCCTCAAAAGATTCCCCGCCCCCGGAGCTCATTTCTACAGCCGCAGAGACAAGGGAAGGTAGTCCTCACAATCTTCCACTGGTGCCTCACTCGAAGCCTGCGCAGGTCATTACGGGACCGAATGGAGATAGAGACGCTGACATGACGGAGGCAGCAGACTCTGACTCCGAGATGGAGACACAGGATGCATCAGAGGGGGAATCCTCGGGTCCACGGGCCGTGGATGTACAACCGTTGCGCCGTTCATCACGGAAGCGCCAGTCTCCGTCTCGTTACACGCCGCCTGATCCAGCGCCGCGTGCAAATGGTGTCCGGCCTGCGGCCAAACGCGTCCGACGCCCTCCTTCGCCAGGGTCTTCGGTGGATTCCTTGGACTTTGGGGGGGGGGGGGGGGAGGAGATGTTATAACCTGCCTACTTACCATTGGCTGGGGACTAATGACAATCCCACAATCCTGTGGGAGTATGAGCTTCCCCAATGAGGGGGGCGGAGAAACCATTAGTAAACTCCTAGTATAAATAAAGCTGGCCAGTTCAGGAACCAGCAGGAAGGAGTGTGCAGCAAGGGAAGTTGTTGCTGCTGTTATATATATGTTATTGTAAATAAATGTTATTACTTTGTATCCTTAAAACTCGTGCTGGATTCTTCGTGGCCCTCACAAAAGATGGCATAGGAGGAATGGAGTGGGACGAAAGGATGACATGGGGAAAATGGAATGGCATTGGGAAGGGATTTAAAGAAATACTGATGCAATAAGATACAAATTTCACCGCAAATGTTTTGGGGATTAGATAATATCCTTTGCTGTAAAATGTGAAAGGTGAAAGTTAATTTTGCCGTCTAGTCCACAACAATTCCACTAACATGTTATCATGTTCCACTGAACTCCTTTCAGTGATGGGTCATGGGAAATGCGGTAACAGAGCAGAAAGGAAGGAGAATCTACAAGTATTTATCTTAAAAGGAGGAAGTAAGCTGGAACATCCAGAGGATTTTGGTTTCTTCAAGTAACACAGGTTATACAATCAGTCTATAAAACTAAAAATCTAATGAAATGGAAAAAACATAGAAAACTACACATTATACACAGACTGGAAAACTGTACAAATTTGATAAAATTCACAAAGTCATGTACAAATGCTTACAATACACTTCCGTGATCTTTGCACAGCAAGATTGGTGGTGTGTTAACGGTCAAATCTGCGTTTCTTCAGCTTAAAATAGTTTTGCCAGTTTCATTTTTCATCTGAGGGGAGAAAAGAAAATTAAAACTTAAAAGCTGTAATCCAATTTTCAACTTGTTGAAACAGCTTTTATTCTAGTATTCAGATTAGGTATGATTCACATTGTTCAGAGTTATCATGTTAGTCTTTAGGGCGGCATGGTGGCGCAGTGGTTAGCACTGCTGCCTCACAGCACCGAGGACCGAGGTTCGATCCTGGCTCCGGGTCACACTCGGTGTGAAGTCTGCACATTCTCCCAGTGTCTACGTGGGTCTCTCTGCAAGTTAGGTGGATTAGCCATGCTAAATTGCCCCTTAATTGGAAAAATGTTTTAAACATTTTTTTTAATGTTAGTCTTGCTGTGAGGTATTTAGCATTTCTCACTGTTGTCCAGCGTATCTAGTCGATAATAACAATAATCTTTATTGTCACAAGTAGGCTTACATTAACACTGCAATGAAGTTACTGTGAAAATCCCCTAGTCGCCACACTCTGGGCATCTGTTCGGGTACACCGAGGGAGAATTCAGAATGTCCAATTCATCTAACAACCTTCTTTTGGGACTTGTGGGAGGAAACCGGAGCACCCAGAGGAAACCCACGCACACAGGGAGTATGTGCAGACTCCGCACAAGTGGTGACCCAAACCAGGAATCGAACCTGGGACCCGGCGCTGTGAAGCAACAATGCTAACCACTGTGCTACCATGCCGCCCCAGGTGATAGCTCTGGGACTTTGATATTAAACCTAAGACAGCAGAAGAAGAAAAAAAAACACACTTCAGTGACTGTGTTTGAATAGTGAGATTCTCACAATTTGACATTTCCACTAAATCTTCAATGGTGGCAACATGCCTGTTGACAACTGACACTCTACCGTGCATTGCATAGCACAAAATGCAATTGTGCAGACCAAAATAGAGATGACCTATAATTTTAATGTTGGGCAGATTTCACAGTTCAGGTGGATGCAGTACAGATATTTCACCCACACTATTACAGTTATCAAAATTCAAGAAAAATTATTGATTGTATGCTACAGAAGGTTAACAGCTGCAAACCAATTCCAATAAGATTACGTTCTGTGACAATCACAAATTGTGAGACAGGAATGTAAGGGAATTTGTTACTAAAGCCATGTTCATGTTGTGCACAACAACTGCATAGAGGCAGAACATTTCCAGATAATTTTTGAGTTTCCTGAAGGAGTTCAAAAACTCGAGGTTATTACAGTCCACTTGTACACACCACATTGTCAGAAGCTTACATCAGAAAAAGTAGGCCCATGTTTAATGCTGGCCCACAGTCACACAAGCTTAGGCCCAGTCACACAAGAATAGGTTCCAGACGACCCTGACCCCTTTTACTACACTCATAATTTAAAGTAACTTTTTCACTATTTTACATACCTCAGAACAACTATAGACATTTTTCAAAGCTTCCAACCTTCCCAGATGTTCCTCATAATTATAAACATCACTGACCCTGCTCCCTCCCAACATTGGGTTTTTCTAGCACTTTAATGTCTTCTTAATGTCTGTGTAACTAGAATTGGATACAATATTCAAGATGGTTTTCATATCTACCCATACAGGCAGACAAAGTGGAGAGAGTTCATTTTCAGATTAGCCTAGTTTGCACATGCAAATGAGCATAATCCATTAATAGATTACCTACAAGCCATAATTAGGTATTTTAGTTTGAGTTGGAAGACATCTATTTTCTAATTAACCTAATTTTGAATTGAAATAAGGTAAAGTTATCACAATCCATTGCCAAGTTCTCTGATGGCTGAATGCCCTGTTTTCAGTAGTAGAATTTGAACACAGATTGAATTGTTGTCTAAAAACAATCAAAATATTTGTATTCCACGGCTATTTCCCTCTCTCCAGGTGCCCTAGCCAGCTTTCTTTCCAAATAATATTACAAAAAATAGATTAATTATCATTCATCAGTATTTGAGATCTTGCTATATGCACAAAGGCTATTGCACTGACTGGCAGATGAGCGGACAAATGATGAGTGTGTGTTAGTCCCTGTCCTACAGCAAAGCCTGGTCTCCAGTTGTCTCGGATTTCCCTGCCACTGGGCCAAGGCCTCGCTCCGCTGGGACCGTGTGGTCGTTGGTGTGCAGCGGCCACCCCATGTTAAAAGAATCCATGCGCAGGACGGCAGTGGCACAGTGTTTTAGCACTGCTGCCTCACGGTGCCGAGGACCCGGGTTTGATCCCGGCCCCGGGTGACTGTGCAGAGTTTACACAATCCCCCCCTTGTCCGCATGGGTCTCAACCCCACAGCCCAAAGATGTGCAGGATAGGTGGATTGGCCACACTAAATAGCCCCTAAATTAGGGAAAAAAGAATTGGGTACTTTAAATTTTAAGAGAAAGAATCCACACGCAGGCAACTTCCACCCCAACCTACTCCACCCACCCAATGAATTTCGGGACCTGAAACATCAAGACCTTCATGGACTAACCCAACATACCTGAAAGTTGCACCGCCATCATAGCATGGGACCACAACATTGACATCACTGCTCTGAGCGAGACACAACTGGCAGAAGATAGCCAGCTTAAAGAACAAGGTGGTGGATACACTTTTTCTGGAAAGACAAACCAGAAGAACAATGCATTGTCTATGGGTCGGCTTCGCCGTCAAAAACAAATTGGTCGATGTCTCAACGAAGCCCCCTGCGGGGTGAGCGAACGACTCCTGACCCATAAATGGCACATCACAGCAGTCAGTACCTACACTCTAACCTTATATGCAACGGATGAGACAAGTATTCTATTCAAGCCTCGACCATTTGCTGGCCTGTGTCCCATAGGGAGACAAGTTGATTCTCCTTGGTGACTTCAATGATAGAGCTGGGAAGAACGCAAACCTTTGCAAAGGTGTGTTAGGCAGGGATAACGTGGGGAAAACAATGCCAAAGTCCTCCTCCTGACAAATGTTTCGAACATGACATTGTCATCATAAATACCCTGTTCACCCAGAACTATAAGCGGAAGACCTCATGGCAACACCCCCAGCTCCAAGCACTGGCACCTGAAAGGCACTTCTGCACTATATTTCCAGCTACACAGCTTTATCCTCCTATTCCTCATTTGCACATGATACTGAGTGTAAATACAAAGATTTACTGCTGAATCTTTTCCAAAACCCAGAGCTCAAGCTGCGGTAACTGATGTCACTTCCTACATAAACGGTTATCCAGGACATGGGTAGCATCCGGAAGTTCCCACATTGTACAGAATGTGCACTTGAGCTTGGAGCAGCCTTGCCACTTCTCTATGAGTTAATAATCTTGATACTGCTGAAATCCTACAAATACTAATAAACATGGGAACCGTGGTCAATTTGGGACACAGGCAGGTGTACAGCCTCTGTGTATTGTGCAATGAAACCAGACTTGGCTGAAACTTGCATCTATTGAGAATCAATTACCATTTGCCCCAAGACAATAGCATTCGCATTAAGGACCATCAATGACAGCAGACTAACCGGCGCCACCCCCCCTTATTTGGAAAGGCCTACGTGCCTGGGACAATGATAGCTAGGACCCGCCCAGCCATCGAGGTATCCGGCCCCTAAATGGCTGAGATCGTTGAGGGTGATCGAAAACCCATTGGACCTGGAGTAAGGACCGCCCAAATGGGCGTGAAAGAGATGAAGGATAAAAAGTCCTGTGCACTAGAGATCGGTCTCTTTTGGGACCGGCCTGTGCGTGACCAATTGTAGCAGAACAACCAAGTTCAAGGACCCGCGACCATTTCCTGAAGGACGAGCCCAGCTGAAACGAACACAACAACTTCCAACCGATCACGTGGACCCGGATAAAGGCCTTATCTCGCACAGTGCCTGTCACTCGAAGTTAAGGTCACCTTAGTTGTTAGGTGTAGTTTAGTATGGAGCCGCGTGTATTATTGCATAGAGATACAAGTCTTAATAAACTGTGTTTTAGAGCTAACATACTGGTTGTGTGGTCATTTGGTCAATATAAGAGACAGCTTGTGGTTTACGTAAAGGGTAAAAAGGCAACAACACTAAGTGCATTCATGTACAAGTTACGTTGATTTACAAACTATCATTTTGCACCATTACTGCAATGTTACAAAGTCAAGGTTTAAAGTTATGTAATACAAAAGATGTCACAGACTAAAATTAACGTGTTCATAAAAACCTAGACCAGGGACATGTTCGGAAAAGCAAACAATGCATAGCCACAATATCCAGAACAGTGATACTCTAGCATGGTACACTTTGCATCCGAGCTCACGTAGGCCTCTTGCACTGAAATTAAATTTGGCATGTAACTCAAAAAAAATCAAACGGGTAACAACATTAGAAACAAAATTTCAAAAATAATCTTCTAATGGAAACGGAGGTAATTTTTGAGTTTTCAGTTTAAAGGCATTTTTTTTTAAAAATCAGATTTGTGTAATAGTTTGAGATAATATGCACTTTTTATTGAAATAGCCCATCAGCTTAAAACAAATCTTCAGGAGCAAGTGTCTTAAATGTAGTTACAGTAATCTGCCTTCTGCCTATCCTGATGTCAAACATACAACTTCAGATACATTTCACAACAGGCGAGCATCATGAGATGTACTGTGCTGCACACACTGCACTGGCCAAGTTGACATTGCAGACAAGGCACTATGTAGTAGAGCCCCGTCACTATGGCAACAGATTTGCAGCCTTGCGTGCCTCATGGTACCAGATACACATACAAAATGGAAAATATCCCAAAAAAGAGGCTAGAAAGAAATTAGGAAACTTTTTTTTTAATAAAAATTGCAGCACTTGGAGACTCAAATGAATATACGAGGAAAATTAAATACCACATCATCACCAGTGCAAACAGTTTTCCTTCCTTTATTAGCAAAGCTTTTGAAAGAAAACAAATCTCTTATCCTTCTCTGCCTGACTGAAGTTGCCTATTTTCTCTGTTCCTCTATTCATTTTGAAGTTCTACCACTCAGCATGAATTTCCCCTACTCACCCTCCCTCTCAAAGTGTATCAACTTAAAATGGTTCCAAACTAAATTTCGGCTGAATCCATCTAGCCAATATCGAGGCCCTCCCTGCAGTTGCTGGATTGTTTTCATTGTTAACCATTGCCCATACTAAATTTTATTATGTCCTGATACCCAAGCTCTGATATGATTATACAAATTATACTTATGTACTTTTACTCTGGGGTAGAAAAAGTACTGCTACTTCCTTTCTTTAACCAATTGATTTATATTTTCCACATTGTCTTCAATACAGCATGACCTCAATTTTAACAAAGCTATTTATCAAATACCTTTTGAAAATGTCTGCTGTACACAGCATCTACCATATTTCCTTCATCATACAAGTATTTCCTCAAAGGCTTCAATCAGTTGGGTCGCAGTTTCCTCACAACATTGCTGTTGATTGCCACGACAAGATTTTTTTTGCATAAAGTGCACCTCTCACAGCACCCCAGCTCCCAACCAGGCAGCAACCGGTACAGGAAATAACAAACTAGAATAGATCTAACTAGACAGGCAGAAGGTCTTACCCCGAACTATAAAAATGCCCGACACCTACTCAAGTTTGTTAGTTGCCTTTGTTACCAATGGGAAATGTACTTATTC
This sequence comes from Scyliorhinus torazame, assembly GCF_047496885.1. Lineage (NCBI taxonomy): Eukaryota > Metazoa > Chordata > Chondrichthyes > Carcharhiniformes > Scyliorhinidae > Scyliorhinus > Scyliorhinus torazame. Next base: position 177,957,015 of record NC_092721.1, on the reverse strand, counting down.
AAAAAGTTCACCGCAAGATTAAACCAACAGTCAGCCATCGTACTGTTCTTTATCCTGAGCATTAAAAAACAAGTATCTCTTTAAAACTGCTATGGGCTCAGAATCTTCCTATTCAAACATTGCCTGTTTAACTGAATAAAACTGCTGAACATTGGAAAGCGCTCAATCCAGAAACAGACTCTGTCCTGTTCAGTTACAATGCTAATGAACATTCCTAATTTACGAGAAACTCTCCTTCAAATAAAAAAGAAACAATACCCACATCACTTTCTTGAAGAAATAAGTTAATTTTACTGGCATAGTCTTGTTCAATGTGGGAGATTTTGAACATAAAACAGATGGAAGCTCTTTAATGGTAATGATGGGAGAATAAAACCAGTGCATGTAGCACTGGATCAGAAAGGATTCATTTTTATTTGTTTGCAAAAGGGAAAACAGACTTGTATTTGCATAGTGCCAACTATTTGCCACTGAAGTCAACCTCACTGGAATCTCAGGTGCACAGGGCATCACAAAGCTCTTTACAGCCAAGTACTTCTGAAGTGTAGTCACTGTTGCAATGTAAGAAATACAGCAGACAATTTGCACAAGCAAGCTCCAAAAACAGCAATGTTATATATAACCCGGTAATCTGTTTTTGTGATGTTGAATTGTGGAATGACTATTGGCCAGGACATCTGGGATAACCCCACTGTTACTCTTCAAAATCGTGCCTTGGAATATTTTACATGTACCCGAGAGGACAATAGTGTCTTGGTTTACATCTCAGCTGAAAGATGGGACCTTTAATAGTGCAGCACCATCTCATTATTTGTGCAGAAGGCTCGAGGTAAATCTGGAACCCATAAACTTTGACACAAGAGGAGAGTGTGTTACTAGTTGAACCTCACTGGCAGTAACATTTTAAATGTTATAATAATAAATGGGGTTACAAATTTGCTAAAGAATATCTTCCAAAAGGAATGGCCAATGGATACAAAGCCTACAAATAGATACAAGCGAGCAACTTATTTTCATTCATTTGAATTTGGTGTTTTCAATAATAATGCACCTTTGAGTTGTTATAGTAATGAAGAATTAAACAACGAATTACATCCTTAAAAATTAGACTTTAAATAAAATCTGAGTTTTTTAAAAAATGGACACAACCCACGAGCTGAATTTGCTGCAGGGTGATCCTCTAAGAGACAATGGAATTCCTCCCTGTTACCAGACAAGGTCCATCTAAAATTATCCAGAAATGAATTACCATCCCCGGTACAGAAAATGGGATATATTGGCCATCAAGAGATTTCCTGTGTAATACCAAGGCTGATGTTTTGTGGATTTGCCTTCCCACTTGGAATACACAAAGAATGATTTAAAAGCCTGCAAACACACTCACAGTACCCCTAAAAAATAGCCACTTGGGAGGTATATATTGAATCTCGCTCTCTGACTTTGGAAGTTAGCCATGTCAGCTCGGACTGCAGCTGACTTCTTGGCCAAACTACAGAGTACTGGAATTGCAAAACCAACTATTACTCTGCTGAAGTCAACTCTATTCGACTCTTGAATTGCAACAGCTACCAAGTCAGGGACTTCAGCATACTTTATATTTACCTACTTTGAACTTGCGTTTTACTATTTTCTTTCCGTCTGTGTGGAGTTTGCCCATTCTCCCAGGGCGCGATTATCCACTCCCACGCCGGTTGGGAGAATCGCCTGGGCCGCCAAAATTTCCGGGGACGCCGGTCCGACGCCCTCCCGCGATTCTCCCAAGCGGCGGGACTGGCCCAGTCGAGTTTCGCGGGCCGCAGAATCACCGGAGAAACCCAAAATGGCGATTCACCGGCACCCCCGCTATTCTGAGGCTCGGATAGCCGAGCGGCCAGGCCAAAACGGCGGGTTCCCCCCGGCGCCGTCCACACCTGGTCGCTGCAGTCGTGGCGGTGCGTGAACGCTGGGGGGGCGGCCTGTGGGGGGGTGATGGGGGATCCTGCACCGGGCTTCACCTGGAATGTGGGGTGGCCCGCGATCAGTGCCCACCGATCATCGGGCCGTCCTCTCTGAAGGAGGACCTCCTTCCTTCTGCGGCCCCGCAAGATCCGTCCCCCATCTTCTTGCGGGGCAGATTTAGAGAGGACGACAACCACGCATGCGCGGGTTGGCGCCGGCCAACCCGCACATGCGCAGATGACGCCAGTTATGCGGCGCCAGCCACGTCATCTATGCGGCGCCGCTTTTACGCGGGTGACAAGGCCTGGCGCGTGTAGATGACGCAGCCCCGATCCTGGCCCATTGTCAGGGCCTGAATCGGTCGGGACCGGGGCCGTTCCGCGCCGTCGTGAACCTCTACGCTGTTCACGACGGCGCAGCCACTTCGGCGTGGGAGTGGAGAATCCCGCCCCCAGTGTCTGCGTGGATTTCATCCCCACAACCCAAAGATGTGCAAGTTAGGTGGATTAGCCCCACTAAATTGCCCCTTAATTGGGAAAAATTATTTAGTACTCTAAATTTATTTTTTTAAATTACTATTTTCTTGCCTTTAAGCAATTAACAAACTCACCATCTTTAACTCAAGGAAGCCTGGTTAAATTGGCTCCTTTAAACATGGGATCCATGAAAAGCGATTAAATTTCTAGATTAAATTTTGTTGTGACCACCAGAGGGGTTCTGAATAAAGGTGGGACCCAGTTCATCCCTCCTCATCTGGGATTGTAACAATTTGGGGTTTCCCAACTGGACGATGACAAATGAGCTGTCTTACCCAGAACAACAACTTTGGGGAACCTCACCTTGGGTGGATCATAACAAAGTTGCTCAGGGTAGTGTCTTAGACCCAACCATCTTCGGCTGTCTCATCAATGGCCTTCTGACTTTCACAGAGTCAGAAGTGAGGACGTTCACTGATGATTGCATGATGTTCAGCACCATTTGTGACCCCCTCAGAGACTGAAGCAGTCAGTTGCCAGGTGCAGCAAGGTCTGGACAATATTCAGGCTTGGGCTAATAAGCGGCAAGCAACACTTGTGTCATAAAAGAGCCAGGCAATGACAATTTCCAAAAAGAGAAAAGCTAACCATAATCCTCTTGACATTCAATGGCATTAAATTGCTGAATTCCACACAATTATTCTCAGCGGTCACCACTGACCAGAAACTAAACTGGACCAACCAGCCATATATATATACTGCGGCGACAAGAGCAGGTCAGAGGCTGGGAATTCTGCAGAGTGTAACTCAACTCCTGATTTCTCAAAGCCTGTCCACTACCGACAAGTGTGACAGAATACTCTCCATTTTTGTGGGAAAATGTAGTCAGCACTCAAGAAGCTCAATACCTTCCAGAACCCTAACCTCCACCGTCTGGAAGGTCAAGGGTAGCAGATGCACGGGAACATCACCACCTGTAAGGTCCTCAAGTCTCTCACCATCCTGACTTGGAAATATAATCGCCATTCCTTCACCGTTGCTAGATCAAAATCTCCCAAATCCCTTACTGTAGAACACCTATGGGTATTCCAACAACATATGACTGCAGTGTTTCAAGAAGGTAACACACCACCACCTTCTCACACCACCATCTTCTCAAGGGCAATTAGGAATGGACAAAAAATGCTGACCTAGCCAGCCACGCCCACATCCCCTTGAACAAATATTTTTTTAAATATGGGAAATGGGCAGGAAAAGTGGAATTGAAGCTGAAGATAAGCCATGATCATATTGAATGGCATAGCAGGTGTGCCAGGTTGTATTGCTTTGACAAAGGGTCATCTGGACTCGAAACGTTAGCTCTTTTCTTTCCCTATAGATGCTGCCAGACCTGCTGTATTGTCTTCTTTTCACCCGTCATCCTAAGAACACATATAGGAGCAGAAACAGGGCAGAATCTGGACAATTCTGCTTTGAATGAGTTGAGGCTCATGAAGGAAGGAGAATGTTAAGGCTAGAGTCTCGAGGGCACCCAGAGGTTACTGAACAATGGTCAAGGGATCCAAATGCAATGATGCTACGGTAAAAGTAGAAGGCACAAGTGAGTCTTTGGCGATGTCACCGAGACCTGAATTCTGCATCAACCTCAACAACAAGGATTTAATTTGCCCAATTCTGCTTGAGCAACTAGCCAGAGAAGGTGACGGAATGTTAATGTACCAATGGTGGCTCCTATTTCTGTCAGCCCCAAATCACAAAAAGGTGGTCATGGGATGGAGGGAAATAATGGAAAATTAGAGCTCAGTTCCCTCAGTATTTACAGGAAGTTTGGTGCATCTCAAGTGCCTTAAAAATTACAAATGAAAGTTCTTTCATGTCAATCTTGGTTACAATCGTTTAATAACTAGCTTCTAAAGTTTATGTTACAGCAAGGAGCACCCACATTCGATGTTAAAAAAATGCTCCCTTTTCCACACACTTTTATGTGCACCACTAAAAAGATGTGCTTTAAGCCTATTAGTTTAGACTCTCTTCACATTTCACAACACAGACTGGTTCAAGAAACAATGAAATGGACTTCTGGAGAGTAAGAACAGGTGGGACGTTATAATGAATTGGTTGTTAAATCTATCCAAAGAGGGGCAGCACAGTGATGCAGTGGTTAGCTCTGCAGTCTCACGGCGCCGAGGTCCCAGGTTCGATCCTGGCCCAGGGTCACTATCCGTGTGGAGTTTGCACATTCTCCCCGTGTTTGCGTGGGTTTCGCCCCCACACACAAAGATATGCAAAGGTAGGTGGATTAAATATGCTGAATTGCCCCTTAATTGGCAAAGAATAATTGGGTACTCTAAATTTATAAAAATAAAATAAATTTCAAAATCTAAATCTAACCAAAGAGCAGTAACTTCCAGTGTCAAAAGCCTTTTCAATCATGTTAAAAAACATTGCTTTGGGCAGCACGGTGGCGCAGTGGGTTAGCCCTGATGCCTCACGGCACCGTGGTCCCAGGTTCGATCCCGGCTCTGGGTCACTGTCCGTGTGGAGTTTGCACATTCTCCCAGTGTTTGCGTGGGTTTCACCCCCACAACCCAACGATGTGCAAGGTAGATGGATTGAACACGCTAAATTGCCCCTTAATTGGAAAAAAAATGAATTGGGTACACTAAATTTATTTTTTAAAAAGCAGCATTGCTTCATTTTGGATAAGTAGGGTGTGAAGAATAAAATGTTAGCCAAGGGGAAAGCATCACTAGGAATTAGAAAAAACGATCATCAGGTCACCTTGCTTTCGAGAATCACAAAGATGTCAGCCAAAGCTCGATTGGTAGCACTCTTGACTGAGTCAGATCGAGTCCGAAGCGAACCCTGTACATAAAAATCTAGCTACACTGTACTGCAGCATCAAGGTACTGCTGCATTGCGAAAGGTGGCATTTTTCGATATGGCACAGTGGTTAGCACTGTCTCACGCCACTAGGGAACCAGGTTCAATTCCGGCCTTGGGCCACTGTGGAGTTTGCACATTCTCCCAGTGTCTGCATGGGTTTCCTCTTGGTGCTCCGGTTTCCTCCCAGTCCCAAAATGTGCAGGTTAGCTAGATTGGCCATGTTAAATTTCCCCTTAGGGCGGCGGAGTGGGCCTAGGTAGGGTGGTCTTTTGTCAGGTCGGTGGCGACTCGAAGGGCCAAATGGCCTCCTTCTGTACTGCAGGGATTCTTTGACTGAGACGTTAAGCCAGGGCTCTATCTGCCCTCTTGGATCTACATAAAAGATTTAATGGCCAGCACTTTTCAAAATAGAGCAGGAAGTTACATCCAGTGTCCTAGTCAATACTTGCACCTCCATTCAATAAGACAAAAGCAAAATGCCTATTCATTATTATGCTGCTGGGTGTGAGAGCTTGCTGTGCATCTTAGCTGCTGGATTACAATAGTCACTACACTTCAAAAAGTATTTCCTTGGCTGTAACCTGCTTTTGGATGGCAAGTAGCTAGCCATCATAAAAATTGGTGGAGGAAGAGCAGTAAAGAAAATAAGCATGCCAAACTAGGATTTTAAAAATAAAAATGGATTACCAGCAATAAATCAATTAGTACTGAAACAATTAAAATCATCGCTTGCAAGTATATTTCCTAGTTAAACTCATTTTCACTAATTAGCCCCTTGATGAACCAGAATATTGCTTGTTCACTTGCTCTGCTGACAGTTCTAACATCTTAGTTCTCCTACTATGAACGGTTATTGTTTTATGAAGTCACATCAGCGATGTACAGTGGTCAGAATTGTAAAGTTATCAGTAGGGCTGGTTTAGGCGCCATATTAATTACAAGTTTCATTCAAATTGAAATAATCAGTGAGTAGCTAAAAAGAGAATTTTTAAAAGAATTTTTTTTTTTATAAACAGACAAGAGTTATACTTCAACAAATTACAGCAAGAACAATTTTTCAACACTAATCCAACTTCAAAAATACTACAGATACTAGAAACCTGAAATGGAAAATATTGAAAATACTTAGGTCAGGTAGCATCTGTGGAGAGAGGAACAGACATAAAGCCTGGATTTGCAGTGTTCGTGAAAGCCTGATTTGCAGTGTTAGTGACAGCAAAACTAATAATAATCTTTATTAGTGTCACAAGTAATTGTGACACTAATTGGATGTTGAGCCAGTCACAGGCCAAAAACATGGGTTTCAATGGAATTGCTGACACTTCATGTTGTTAATCTCACTAATCCTTCAAATCATTACACCTTGTTAAATGAGGTGCAACTGTATTTATAACAGCGTACTAACTTACCATTAGAGCACATTCATGGACCCAAGAAGTCCAAAAACGTGCAGGTTAGGTGGGGTGTTCTTAGAGGGTCGGTGCAGACTCGATGGACCGAATGGGTCAATCTATATGTTAGTGTTTAGAGTCAAACACAACTTCTTCTGTAGTCATATTCAACTTGAGAAACAAGCATTTACTGTTTCTCTCTTCACAGATGCTGCCAAACATGAGTATTTTAAGCACTTTTTTAAATTTGAGATTGCCAGCATCCACAGTATTTAACTTTTATTTCAGCCTTGTCTCATGCCTAGCATATGTTGTCCAGGTGTCATCACGGTAAAGCAATGCACTAAGGAGACAGGATTTGTAAACTTGCAATTTGGTCTTCTCATTCAAGTGGTTGATGTTCCACACACACATGCAGCTTGAACATCACAGCTGCAGTTTTTGAGACCCATGTGTTATTTAAGCAACAAATGATAAGATTGCTGGGGATTCATGAAGCCTAAATATTTGAAACCATCAACAATCTCCGGTGTCAAATTGTTAATGTAGGCAACATCATGGACCATGAGGTTTGTTTCCCTGTTGCTGATGGTCAAACCAAACTCTTTATAGCTGAGAGTCTGTCCATTTGCTACTACAATGTTATTCAGTATGAAATGCTAGTGTTTTATGATCAGTGTACAGTAACTCTCTGATGAGGGCTTGGGCATCTTTGTCTTGGATCTCAGGTGGGCAAGGCTAAGCAGTTCATCAATTCTGCTGTGCAAATAGACAGCCTCTGTACATTATCTGAATGCGTACGCCAACAAAGATAAGAATATGCCAAAGAGTGATGGTGCCGAAACACACAACCCTGTTTGACCCCAGTGCAGATCTCAAAGGGTTCCAATGTTGCTTCCCTATCATGTTGGTCATGAAGAAAGATCACACTGAGTAGCTACATTGCGCAGCAAATTTTCTCCAGCAACTTTACAATCTGTCTCAGTTCACATGGTTAAATGTCTTGGTGGGATCAATGATGTTGATATATAATGATCTCGATCTCCTTTCTCTTGCAGCTACCGTACTGAGGAGATCATATCAATGATAGATCTTCCAGGATCGAAACCACAATGGATTGAGGTAGATGCGTTCAGCCAGGATCTGCAGAGAATGATTAATTTTCTGCAGGTGGTGTTATTTTAGCTAAATTGTATTCTTTCTTTCTAAACCTGGATTATTGCCAACCTGAGTATAAAATCTCCTGGTTTTAAGTGAAATACGTCCTTACTGGAACAGTGATCTCTCACTCTCTCTACCTCCAATCCATAAAACTTCTCTGTACAAACCTGCTGTTTCATGCATTATTAAAAACCTAGATTATGCTCAGTGGGTGAACATTCCACAAGACATGACAATATAAACCAGCAAAGTTTGAAGGTTCATCCCTAGGTTAAGTTAAACAACTGAAGTAGTGAGTTACTACAAATCACCCACAGTATTCCTACTATGCGGTCAAGATTCCTGCCATTCCTCACATTTTAGAAATGTGGACATTAAGTGAAAAAGTCATGGCTATCAGCTTCATTCCTCTGCCCCAATAGCCAGTCAACATTTGCAGTATAAACTTAAACATGGAGCGGGATGCTGAGACCTCCCCAGCTGGGTGTTTCTCAGCGGCAGGAGGCAGCACGTCATTTGTCAGTGGCGGGATCTTCTGGTCCCGCCGCTTTCAATGAGATTTTCCATTGAAACCATCTAATGCTGCCATGGGAAACCCATAGCGGGGGTGCATCATCAGCAGGACTGGAGGATTCTGCCAGTGTAAACTGCCAGAGAATTCCAGCCATAGAAACTGGGAGTAGGTCATTCGGCTCTTTGAGGCTGCACTGCCATTCAATATGCGCATGGCTCATCCTCTATCTCAATACCATATTCCCACTCTCATAGAATTTACAGTGCAGAAGGAGGCCAATCCACAGCCTTCTGCAGTGACTCGGCTCACTACCCTGGAGTGTGAAATATTTTCTCAACTCAGTCCTGAACGGTCTTCCACACACCCAGAGACTGTGCCCCCTGGTTCCAGGTTGCCCAACCAGGGAAAACATCTCCCTACATCTAGTCACCCAGCCTGGTTAGAATTTTCCATGTTTCATTCATATCTCCTCTTATCTTTCTAAACTAGAGGGGCATACAGGTCCAGTCGAATCAACCTCTACTCAAAGAACATCCCACCAACCCCGGTATCAGCCTTGTGAACCTCCCCTGAAATCCCTTGATGGCAAGTATATTCTTTCTTGGGAAGGGAGACTAAAACTGCACAATACTCCAGGTGTGGTCTCACCAAGGCCCTACATAACTGCAATAAGACACTCCTATTTCTGAACTCCTCTTGCAATGAAGGCCTTCAGCTCAAATGGCCTCCTCCTGCTTCTATTTTTCTAGGTTTACCTTTCTCTTTGCTTGCTGCACCCACCTCTCCACATTCACGGACTTGTGTACAAGGACACCAAGACTCCTTTTGTACATCCACACTTCCCAATATATCACCATTTAAATAATATTCTTCCTTTGTGTTTTTACTTCACATGTAGTCATATTGTCCGGCATCTGCCATGTGTTGGTCCACTTACACAAGAATGCTCATTTTGGTAATAACCTGGGTGCCAGACATGAGCATGAGTCACAAAACGGAAGAAAATTAAATATTCTGCCAACATTCAACCTTGCATTGCAAGATGTGGGTTGACTCTCAAACATCTTTTCCTCTCCTGAAGGGGAAAGTCCCATACGCACTCAACACCACCATGAACCATCTAAATTCATAAAATGGTGTAGAAATATCACCACAGCAAAACAGAATGCCACACAGATGCCAGATGACGTTCATTAATAAAAATGCAAATAGCATTTTTCACACTTCTGAAAAATACAAAATTCCAAAAATTAGTTTACCATGGCTTAACAAGGTATTTCTGAGCCATATAGAGTGAAAACCCCAAGTCTTGATTCCTGGTATCTTTGAAGTTAGCTGATCGTCGTTGAAATGGTCATAAATTTACTACAGCAGGTCCTAATATTTCTGGGATTGTCAGAGAATTTTGATTGCTATCCAATGAACCCTGATGAACTTGCATCATCTTTCCAGAGATGACGAGAAGTCCAGCTGAGTCGGTTGCTGTCTCAATCACAGTAACCTACTCGCGTTCGTTGTTTTTTTAAAAATAATTTTTATTAAAGTTTTCACAAAATATCAACAACAAAATGTAATAGGAACCCAATAGAATTAAATACAAAACAAAACAGCCCCGTGCCCCCCTCCCCCCTATACATAAATAATAAATTAACACCCGCCGAAACAAATAGCAAACATATACACCCCCTCAGATCCCCCAGTATAGACAAACAAAAATATAGAACCAACCACCCCCTCCTCCCTCCCGGGTTGCTGCTGCTGCTGACCATTGTCGACCGTTCTGCCAGGAAGTCTAAGAACGGTTGCCACCGCCTGAAAAGCCCTTGCACCTATCCCCTCAAGGCAAATTTCACCCTCTCCAATTTAATAAACCCCACCATATCGTTGATCCAGGATTCCACGCTTGGGGGCCTCGCATCCTTCCACTGAAGAAGAATCCTTCGACGGGCTACCAGGGACGCAAAGGCCAGAATACCGGCCTCTTTCGCCTCCTGCACTCCCGGCTCCCCTGAAACCCCAAATATTGCGAGCCCCCAGCCCAGTTTGACCCTGGATCCTACCACCCTCGACACCGCCCTCGCTACGCCCTTCCAAAATTCGTCCAGCGCTGGGCATGCCCAGAACATATGGGTGTGGTTTGCTGGGCTCCCTGAGCACCTAACACACCTGTCCTCACCCCAAAAAAAGCTGCTCATCCTTGTCCCGGTCATGTGTGCCCTGTGTAAACTGTATGAGGCTGAGCCTCGCGCAGGAAGAGGAAGAGTTCACCCTCCCAAGGGCATGTGCCCATGTCCCCTCCTCGATCTCCTCCCCCAACTCCCCCTCCCACTTACCTTTCAGCTCCTCCACCGAGACCTCCTCCTCCTGCATCACCTGGTATGCTGCCGAGATCTTCCCCTCTCCAACCCACACCCCCGAGAGCACCCTGTCCTGTACCATGCATGGCAGCAGCAGCGGGAATTCCACCACTTGCCGCCTGGTAAACGCCCTTACCTGTAGATACCTAAAGGTGTTTCCTGGGGGGGAACCCGTACTTCTCCTCCAGCTCACCCAGGCTCGCGAAGTTCCCATCCACAAACAGGTCCCCCAACTTTCTTATCCCTGCCCTGTACCACCCCGAAAACCCTCCATATATTCTCCCTGGGACAAACCAGTGGTTCCCCCGTATCGGGGTCCACACCGAGGCCTCCACTTCCCCTCCCCCGTGCCGCCTCCATTGCCCCCAAATTCTGAGGCTAGCGCCAGCGCCTCCACTCGTACCCTCACAAGACGCCGTCTCCAGCCTCTTCCATGCCTCCCCAATCCCCCTCCATCACCCACTTGCGCACCATCGCCGCATTGGTAGCCCAGTAGTACCCACAGAGGCTGGGCAGCGCCAGCCCCCCCCCCCCATCCCTACTCCGCTCCAGGAACACCCTTCGCACCCTCGGACCCACACAAACCCAGTTATGCTCCTGTTGACCCGCCTAAAGAAGGCCTTTGGGATAAGAATGGGGAGGCACTGGAACAGGAACAAAAACCTTGGGAGCACCGTCATCTTAACTGACTGCACCCTACCCGCCAGGGACAGCAGCAACGCATCCCACCTCTTAAACCCCTCCTCCATTTGCCCCACCAGCCTCGTGAAATTAAGTCTAAGCAGGGCCCCCCCAGCTCCTGGCCACCTGGACCCCCAAATACCTGAAGCTCCTCTCCATCCTTTTTAGTGGGAACTCGCCAATCTCCCTCTCTTGGTCCCCTGGGTGAACCACAAACAACTCGCTCTTCCCAGTGTTGAGCTTGTACCGAGAAATCCCCGAGGATCCTCATTACCTCCGGCATTCCCCCCACCGGGTCCGCCACATATAGCAGCAAGTCGTCCGCATAGTGCGACACCCTATGCTCCTCCCCACCCCGCACCAGCCCCCTCCAGTTAATCGACACTCTCAGTGCCATAGCCAGAGGTTCAATCGCCAGTGCGAAGAGCAGTGGGGGCAGGGGACACCCCTGCCTCATCCCTCGATGTAACCGAAAGTACTCCGACGACCTCTTGTTCGTGGCCACACTCGCCATCGGGACCTCGTACAACAGCCTAAACCACCTGACGAACCCCTCCCCAAACCCGAACCTCTTCAGCACCTCCCACACGTACCCCCACTCTACCCTATCGAAGGCCTTCTCAGCGTCCATCGCCACCACTATCTCCACCTCCCCCTCCCTCGCCGGCATCATCATAACATTCAGGAGCCTCCGCACATTCGCGTTCAACTGCCTCCCCTTCACGAATCCCGTCTGGTCTTCGTGGATGACCTGCAGCACCCAATCCTCAATTCTCGTGGCTAAGACCTTGGCCAGCACCTTGGCATCTACATTTAACAGCGAAATCGGCGTGTAAGACCCACACTGTAGGGGATCCTTGTCCCGCTTCAGGATCAAGGAGATCAGTGCCCGGGACATCGTCGGGGGCAAAGCCCCCCCCCCCCTTGCCTCATTGAAAGTCCTAACCAGCAACGGGCCCAACAGGTCCACATATATTTTGTAGAATTCGACCGGGAAACCATCCGGCCCCGGTGCCTTCCCAGCCTGCATGCTCCCTATCCCTTTGGCCAGCTCCTCCAGCCCAATCGGGGCCCCTAATCCCGCCACCAGTCCCTCCTCCACCTTCGGGAACCTCAGTTGGTCCAGAAAGTGGCCCATCCATCCCTCCTCCAGTGGGGGCTCGGACCGATACAGTTCCTCATAAAAGTCCCTGAAGAACCCATTGATGCCAACCCCACTCCGCACCACACGCCCTCCCCTATCCTTAACTCCCCCGATCTCCCTAGCTGCATCCCGCTTTCGAAGCGGATGCTCCAGCATCCGACTTGCCTTTTCCCCATATTCATAAATCGCCCCCTGGGCCTTCCGCCACTGCGCTTCTGCCTTCCTGGTGGTCAACAGGTCAAATTCAGCCAGGAGGCTAAGCCTCTCCCTCAACAGTCCCTCCTCTGGCACCTCCGCGAACCTCCTGTCTACCCTCACCATCTCCTCCACCAGCCTCTCCCTCTGCTCACACCTCTCCTTATGGGTCCCAATGGAGATCAGCTCTCCCCTCACCACCACCTTCAGCGCCTCCCAGACCATCCCCACTCGGACCTCCCCATTATCGTTGGCCTCCAGGTATCTCTCTATGCTTCCTCGGACCCGCTCGCTCACCTCCTCGTCCGCCAACAGCCCCACCTCCATGCGTCACAATGGGCCCTGGTCCCTCTCCTCCCCCAGCTCTAGGTCTACCTAATGCGGGGCGTGATCCGAAATGGCCATCGTCGAGTACTCCGTATCCTCTACTCTCGCAATCAGCGCCCTGCTCATAACAAAAGAGTCGATCAGGGAATAGGCCTTATGAACGTGCGAGAAGAATGAAAATTCCCTAGCCCCTGGCCTTGCAAATCTCCACGGGTCCACCCCTACCATCTGGTCCATAAACCCCCTCAGCACCTTCGTCGCCGCCGGCTTCCTACCCGTCCTAGACCTGGAGCGATCCAGTGCCGGATCCAACACAGTGTTAAAGTGTCCCCCCCCCCCATTAGCAGACTCCCACTTTCAAGTCCGGGATCCGACCCAACAGGCGCCGCATAAAACCCACATCGTCCCAGTTCGGGGTGTACACGTTGACCAGCACCACACTCTCCCCTTGCAGCTTACCACTTACCATTACGTACCTCCCACCATTGTCTGTCACAATGCTCGACGCCTCGAATGATACCCTCTTTCCCACCAAGATCGCCACCCCCTGATTTTTGGCATCCAGCCCCGAATGAAACACCTGACCTACCCACCCCTTCCTCAATCTGACCTGGTCTGCCACCTTCAAGTGTGTCTCCTGGAGCATGACCACATCCGCCTTCAGCCCCTTCTGGTGCGCGAACACCAGGGCCCGCTTAATCGCCCCGTTCTGTCCCCTTACGTTCCAGGTTATCAGCCGGATCAGGGGGCTACCCGCCCCCCCTCCCCCGCCGACTAGCCATAACCCCTCCTCGGCCAGCCACGCGCCCCACACCCGACCCCGTTCCCCACGGCGGCAGACCCCCATCCCAACCCCCTCTACTCGCTCCAGCTCCCCCTTGACCATACCAGCAGCAACCCGGTTCCCTCCAACCCCCTCCCCTCCCCAGCTAGGACCCCTCCTAGCTGCATTGCTCCCCCCCCCATTGCACTCCCGCAAGTCAGCTGACTCCTGCTGACCCCGGCCACTCCCGCCTCCCCTTCGACTCCCCCCATTGTGGGACTTCCCCTCCCCCTCCATTACCCACCAGCAGGCTCTCCACCTCCCCCTTCCATCCCAAGCGTCGGAAAAAACCCGCGCTTCCCTGCCCCGGCACCGCCCCCAACAGCCTTCAGTGCGGGAAAAAGCCCGCGCTTTCCACCTGCCTGGCCCTGCCTCCTCTGGCACAGCTCCTTTTACAAGCCCAGTCCCCTCACCCCCGACTCGGGCCTCACCCTCCCCCGCGGGGCCCCATCCACCCTACCGGCCATCCACCCCCTACTCCGTTTACTTGCCTCCCTCCAAGAGCCCACCCGACAGACCCAACCAAAACAGTGCCCAACCCACCCTAACCACCGAACCAAAAAGAAACAAGAACAAAGAACCCCCTCTCAAAATATAACACAACAAAATACAATCCCCGACCATCCCCACGCCCGACCCCCCATCCCGATCCTCAGTTTGTGTCCAGCTTCTCGGCCTGAAAAAAGGCCCACACCTCCTCCGGGGATTCAAAATAATGGTGCCGGTCCTTGTAGGTGACCCACAGACCCGCCGGCTGCAGCATGCCAAACTTCACCCCCTGACTGTGCAGCACTGCCTTCGCCCGGTTGTACCCAGCCCTCTTCTTCGCCACCTCCGCACTCCAGTCCTGATATATTCGAACCTCCGCGTTCTCCCACCTGCTGCTCCTCTCTTTCTTGGCCCACCTGAGTATGCACTCCTGATCAGCGAACCGATGAAACCGCACCAGCACCGCCCGCGGCGGCTTGTTAGCCTTGGGCCTCCTCGCCAGCACTCTATTGGCCCCTTCCAGCTCCAGGGGCCTCTGGAAGGACCCCACTCCCATCAGCGAGTTTAACATGGTGACCACATAGGCCCCCACGTCCGATCCCTCCAGCCCCTCCGGGAGGCCCAGGATCCGCAGATTCTTCCACCTCGACCGATTCTCCATCTCCGCGAACCGTTCCTGCCATTTCTTGTGGAGCGCCTAGTGCGCCTCCACCTTTACAGCTAGGCCCAAGGTCTCTTCCGCGTTATGAGATCTTTTGTCAGACCTCACGGATCGCCACCCCCTGGGCTGTCTGGGTCTCCAGCAGCTTATCAATAGAAGCCTTCATCGGCTCTAGCAGGTCCGCCTTGAGCTCCCTGAAGCAGTGCTGATTAACCTCCTGCTGCTCCTGCGACCACTGCATCCACGCTGCCTGGTCCCCGCCCGCCGCCATCTTGCTCTTCTTCTCTCGCACTTTCTTTGGCTTCACCACCACTTTTTTTAGTCGTCCCGCTCCTGGTCCAAGCCATACACTGTCGGGGGAATGTTGCAGTCTTCTTCCCTCACCGGAAAATGTCGAAGAAATGCAGTTGGGGGCCCTGAAAAGAGCCCAAAAGTCCGTTCCAAGCGGGAGCTGCCGAACGTGCGACTTAGCTCTGCATAGCTGCAACCGGAAGCCTCGCGTTCATTGTTGAGGCTAACATCTGAATAACGGTTGCTTGGGATGAAGGCTCCCGTTGCTTGGTGCCATAATGCCAAAATAGCGGTTTATTCAAAAATGTTAAATGTGCCCATGAGCTGTGTATTACATTCAATCACCACGAGCTGATCACATATCTGAGACAGCGTGCTGCAATAGTTTGCAAAACAAAACAATTAATTTGATACGTGATGAGTTTTACAGTCCAACTGAGGCTTCTTGGTCCTCTTGTCCTCGCAGTCTTGGAAATGTAAATGGACCTTTGTATATTTTCTTGGGATTTGATGACTGCAGTCAAGGGGGCATTAGCATGTCTTTAGAGATATAGGTTGCTGCTGTTTTGAAGGCCAAACATTCCTTTTGTGAGTCATAGCCAGTCATGGCTTCAGTCGATTTAAAGCCTTTGTCCGTTTTTTAAAAATATGTATTTTATAAATAAAGTGAGGCCTTAGCCCCCTAACAGCAGCCAGTTGAATATATATTGAATTACAGCATGTTCACCCTAACCCATCCACACTGGTGTTTATTCTCCAGAGTGCAGTGTGCCTGCCGTTCCAATTATGCACAAGAGATTTACTTTCATGTATTTATTATTCCTTTACATTGTAATACATTTGACAAGAGTTTGTGCCACATCTGTGCTTGTCCATCAATGTTTTTTTAAAAAAGGGAAGTCCAAAGTACAGAAACTTGTTAAAAAGACTCAATTATATATCCAACAATTAGCAATAAAATTACTTTGAATCTGGGGGTGGATTCTCCAGTCCCCCAGCCGCATGATTCTTGGCGGTGTACCATTTGCTGGCGGCAGGATTCTCTTCCCACCGCTTGTCAATGGGATTTCCCATTAAAACCACCCCACGCCACCACGAAGCCCGCGGGCAGGGAGGCGCTGCCATCAGAAGTGAATTCCGACAACCGGAAAATTCCAGCCTGGGAATGAAAAAGTATTTAACATTACTTGCCAGCTACTGTTGCTGTTCCATTGGATGAATTTTCTTCAGCTCTGTCTGACTATTCATTTCGACAAACCCAATGTCACACACACACAAGATTTCAGTAGCTTTTTCCATGGTCAGTAAAATAATCACGGTTAATGTCAAGCTTCAAGTGAAATGAATTAATAAACACTTTTACCAGTTAAATATTAAAATAGTTATTCTGATGCTTGCACATGAGCTCAGGAAACCGTTTTTCTTTTCTCACTGGTATATATTTGACAAGCATCAAAGTTCATATTTCTGAGTCAGCACGAGTCAGAGATCATGTCATGACCAACATTATTTCTCAGCCAATATCGCTAAAAACAGATTATCTAGTTATGTGTTTACTGTTGTTTGAGACACATTGTTGTGCACGCATTGGCTGCCACATTTTCTGCATTACAACAGTGATACATTTCAAAACATACTTCATCAATTGCAAAGTGCTTTGGGATGGTCTGAGGATATGAAAGGTGCTATATAGCATAGCACTCCCTCAGTACTGCACTCAAGTTCAGGCCGAAATTATCCGCTCATCTCTGGAACCCACAACTCCTGATTCAATCGCAAGACAGATATCATTTAGCCATAGCTCACACATACCGAACTGAGATAGGCTGACAAATTGCATACCTATAAGTTAAGCAAACACATTTCCCTTAGACTTCAAACCTATCAATGTCATAAAATTAATGTCATAAAATTAGCTACTTTTAGAAACCTTGGGCGCGATTCTCCACTCCCGCGCCGGTTGGGAGAATCGCCTGGGCCGCCAAAATTTCCCGGGATGCCGGTCCGACACCCTCCCGCGATTCTCCCAAGTGGCGGTAACTGCCCGGTCGAGTTTTGCGGGCCGCAGGCCGGAGAATCACCGGAGACACCCAAAAGGGCGATTCTCCGGCACCCCCGCTATTCTGAGGCCCGGATTGGCCGAGCGGCCAGGCCAAAACGGCGGGTTCCCGCCGGCGCCGTCCGCACCTGGTCGCTGCAGTCGTGAGCGGTGCATGAACGCTGGGGGGGGGGGGGGGGGGGGGGGGGGGGCGGCCTGCGGGGGGCGAGGGGGGATCCTGCCGACCGGGGGGGTACCTCAGATGTGGGGTGGCCTGCGATCAGTGCCCACCGATCGTCGGGCCGTCCTCTCTGAAGGAGGACCTCCTTCCTTCCGCGGCCCCGCAAGATCCGTCAGACATCTTCTTGCGGGACGGACTTAGAGAGGACGGCAACCACGCATGCGCGGGTTGGCGCCGGCCAACCCGCGCATGCGCGGATGACGCTCGTTATGCGGCGCCGGCCGCGCCATCTATGCGGCGCCAAGGCCTAGCGCGTGTAGATGTCGCGGCCCCGATCCTAGCCCATTGTCAGGGCCTGAATCGGTCGGGATCGGGGCCGTTTCGCGCCATCGTGAACCTCGACGGCGTTCACGACTGCGCTGCCACTTCGGCGCGGGAGTGGAGAATCCCGCCCCTTAATTTTCAAATTGCCTACCTCTTTGGGGTGAATAGGTCACATACAGCACACAGCAATCTGGCCATCTGATCAGACATATTTACAATGAATTTTGTGTTCTCAGCATATGGTTTACAGACAAGTCCACAGGTAAGTACACAAACAGCAGGACAAATCCAATCCAGCCAATTCAAACACCAACCCCACTACCCACCAGTAAAACCCCACTCTCAAATCAGCTGCAAAATTATGAAAGCTTTCATCGACGGTGGTATCAAGTCACACCTACACTTACTCAGTAAACAACCTTTTCATTGATGCTCAGTTTGGGTTCCACCACAGTCCTAACATAGACCAAATAACTAAATTCCAGAATTGAAATGAGAGCAGCTGTTATTGGTATCACGGTTGTATTAGAGTATGGCATCCAGGATGGTATGTTGCCTCCCTGGTGCAAGGGTCAAGGATGTCTCGGAGCGGCTGCAGGACATTCTTTGGGGGGGGTGAACAGCCAGCTGTCATGGTGCACATAGGCACCAACGATATAGGTAAAAAACAGGACGAGGTCCTACAAGCTGAATTTAGGGAGCTAGGAGTTAAACTAAAAAGTAGGACCTCAAAGGTAGTAATCTCAGGATTGCTACCAGTGCCACGAGCTAGTCAGAGTAGGAATGTCAGGATAGAGAGGATGAATGCGTGGCTCGAGAGATGGTGCAAGAGGGAGGGATTCAAATTCCTGCGACATTGGAACCAGTTCTGGGGGAGGTGGGACCAGTACAAACCGGACGGTCTGCACCTGGGCAGGACTGGAACCGATGTCCTAAGGGGGGTGTTTGCTAGAGCTGTAGGGGAGTTTAAACTAATGTGGCAGGGGGATGGGAACCGATGCAGGAAGTTGGAAGGTAGTAAAACAGGGACAGAAATAAAAGGCAGTAAGGGGGAAAGTGTAAGGCAGAGGAGCCATAGTCAAAAATCAAAAAGGGCGACAGTACAAGGTACAGTGACTGAGGGGAGCTCAGTGAATAGGACCAGGAATACTAAAAGAAATAAAACGTGAAGTGAAAACATTAATGGTAAGCGACAGGTTGTTACATGAAGATATGGGTTCAACGACAAGGAAAATTAGGAGAAAGGTTAAGAGGAAATATAACTTAGGAGAGGTTACTGATCGAGGTATTAAGATTCAGAACAGAGGTAAAAAAGCCAACATAAGTGTAATTTACCTGAATGCTCGTAGTATTCGGAATAAGGTAAATGAGTTGATGGCGCAAATCATCGTGAATGACTATGATTTAGTGGCCATTACTGAAACATGGTTAAAGGATGGTCACAACTGGGAGTTAAATATCCGAGGGTATCAAACTTTTCGGAAGGACAGAGTGGATGGTAAGGGAGGTGGTGTAGCTCTGTTATTTAAGGATGACATCCGGGCAACAGTAAGGGATGACATCGGTGCTATGGAGGATAAGGTTGAATCCATTTGGGTGGAAATCAGGAATAGTAAGGCGAAAAAGTAACTGATAGGAGTAGTCTATCGACCACCAAATAGTAACATTATGGTGGGGTAGGCAATAAACAAAGAAATAACAGATGCATGTAGAAATGGTACAGCAGTTATCATGGGGGATTTTAATCTACATGTTGATTGGTTTAACCAGGTCGGTCAAGGCTGCCTTGAGAAGTTTATAGAATGTATCCGCGATAGTTTCCTAGAACAGTATGTAATGGAACCTACGAGGGAACAAGCGGTCCTAGATCTGGTCCTGTGTAATGAGACAGGATTGATTCAGGATCTCATAGTTAGGGATTCTCTCGGAAGGAGCGATCACAATATGGTGGAATTTAAAATACAGATGGAGGGTGAGAAGGTAAAATCAAGCACTAGTGTTTTGTGCTTAAACAAAGGAGATTACAATGGGATGAGAGAAGAACTAGCTAAGGTAGACAGGGAGCAAAGACTTTATAGCGAAACAGTTGAGGAACAGTTGAGAACCTTCCAAGTGATTTTTCATAGTGCTCAGCAAAGGTTTATATCAACAAAAAGGAAGGACGGTAAAAAGAGGGAAAATCGACCGTGGATATCTAAGGAAATAAGGGAGAGTATCAAATTGAAGGAAAAAACATACAAAGTAGCAAAGATCAGTGGGAGACTAGAGGACTGGGAAATCTTTAGGGGGCAACAGAAAGCTACTAAAAAAGCTATAAAGAAGAGTAAGATAGATTATGAGAGTAAACTTGCTCAGAATATAAAAACAGATAGTAAAAGTTTCTACAAATACATAAAACAAAAAAGAGTGGCTAAGGTAAATATTGGTCCTTTAGAGGGTGAGGGGAGATTTAATAATGGGAGATGAGGAAATGGCTGAGGAACTGAACAGGTTTTTTGGGTCGGTCTTCACAGTGGAAGACACAAATAACATGCCAGTGACTGATGGAAATGAGGCTATGACAGGTGAGGACCTTGAGAGGATTGATATCACCAAGGAGGTAGTGATGGGCAAGCTAATGGGGCTAAAGGTAGACAAGTCTCCTGGACCTGATTGAATGCATCCCAGAGTGCTAAAAGAGATGGCTAGGGAAATTGCAAATGCACTAGTGATAATTTACCAAAATTCACTTGACCCTGGGGTGGTCCCGGCGGATTGGAAATTAGCAAACGTGACACCACTGTTTAAAAAAGGAGGTAGGCAGAAAGCGGGTAATTATAGGCCAGTGAGCTTAACTTCGGTAGTAGGGAAGATGCTGGAATCTATCAAGGAAGAAATAGCGTGGCATCTGGATGGAAATTGTCCCATTGGGCAGACGCAGCATGGGTTCATAAAGGGCAGGTCGTGCCTAACTAATTTAGTGGAATTTTTTGAGGACATTAACAGTGCGGTAGATAACGGGGAGCCAATGGATGTGGTATATCTGGATTTCCAGAAAGCCTTTGACAAGTGCCACACAAAAGGCTGTTACATAAGATAAAGATGCATGGCATTAAGGGGAAAGTAGTAGCATGGATAGAGGATTGGTTAATTAATAGAAAGCAAAGAGTGGGGATTAATGGGTGTTTCTCTGGTTGGCAATCAGTAGCGAGTGGTGTCCCTCAGGGATCAGTGTTGGGCCCACAACTGTTCACAATTTACATAGATGATTTGGAGTTGGGGACCAAGGGCAATGTGTCCAAGTTTGCAGACAACACTAAGATAAGTGGTAAAGCAAAAAGTGCAGAGGACACTGGAAGTCTGCAGAGGGATTTGGATAGGCTAAGTGAATGGGCTAGGGTCTGGCAGATGGAATACAATGTTGACAAATGTGAGGTTATCCATTTTGGTAGGAATAACAGCAAAAGGGATTATTATTTAAATGATAAAATATTAAAACATGCTGCTGTGCAGAGAGACCTGGGTGTGCTTGTGCATGAGTCGCAAAAAGTTGGTTTACAGGTGCAACAGGTGATTAAGAAGGCAAATGGAATTTTGTCCTTCATTGCTAGAGGGATGGAGTTTAAGACTAGGGAGGTTCTGCTGCAATTGTATAAGGTGTCAGTGAGGCCACACCTGGAGTAGTGTGTTCAGTTTTGGTCTCCTTACTTGAGAAAGGACGTACTGGCACTGGAGGGTGTGCAGAGGAGATTCACTAGGTTAATCCCAGAGCTGAAGGGGTTGGATTACGAGGAGGTTGAATAGACTGGGACTGTACTCGCTGGAATTTAGAAGGATGAGGGGGGGATCTTATAGAAACATATAAGATGAAGGGAATAGATAGGATAGATGCGGGCAGGTTGTTTCCACTGGCGGGTGAAAGCAGAACTAGGGGGCATAGACTCAAAATAAGGGGAAGTAGATTTAGGACTGAGTTTAGGAGGAATTTCTTCACCCAAAGGGTTGTGAATCTATGGAATTCCTTGCCCAGTGAAGCAGTAGAGGCTCCTTCATTAAATGTTTTTAAGATAAAGATAGATAGTTTTTTGAAGAATAAAGGGATTAAGGGTTATGGT
This sequence comes from Scyliorhinus torazame, assembly GCF_047496885.1. NCBI lineage: Eukaryota > Metazoa > Chordata > Chondrichthyes > Carcharhiniformes > Scyliorhinidae > Scyliorhinus > Scyliorhinus torazame. The sequence goes on along the minus strand of NC_092721.1, from coordinate 177,935,044 downwards.
GTTCAGGCCGGAAAGTGGAGCTGAGTCCACAAAAGATCAGCCATGATCTCATTGAATGGTGGAGCAGGCTCGAGGGGCCAGATGGCCTACTCCTGCTCCTAGTTCGTATGTTCCATTGTTCTTAAGGAATGCAGCGGTTCAAGGAGGCAACTCACCACCACCTTCTGAAGGGCAATAAATGCTGGCCTAACCAACAACCCAGACATCTGGTAAATTAATAAAAAATTATTACGGGTCAGGGTTCAGAGAACACCAAAGTATACCATGGAGTTCACCTAACCCACAACTTTTAATAGATTTTGGTTATGGGGCGCACAAGGGCCCACTTTACAGGTGTGATGCAACAGAGAACTAAAAGTATTTTTAAACAAAAACAATGTTTATTCTATCAATCCAGTTAACATTGTATAAACACACAACCAACTACCAATCCTGACAACCACCCACCCCCCCAAAAAAGATACAGTACTCTACAGATAACCCTTAATAACATCCCAAACATCCATAAGCCCAAAACACTTTTTAACAAAGACAGCAGGTTTAAATTCTCTACAGAAACAGGTATTACTTTGAAATCATCAATCAATGAGCTGAAGACATTCTTTAGCTTGTAGAGAGAAAAATCAATGCACACATCTGCTTGGTTCACATGCAGCTCTCCAACTCTGAAAACGAAACCAAAAACACTGCAGCTGCCAGCTCAAAAATGAAAGTGAAAGACAGACAGACAGCCCAGCTCCACCCACACACTGACATCACTGCAGCTATTTGATAAACACCCATTTCCTAAAGGTACATCCACTTGACAAAACAAATTTTAAAAATCACCACCTTCTCAGAAGAAATTTGGATAGACAACAAATGTTGGCTTTGACAGTGGCACACAAGAATGAATATTAAAAACAAGCAAGCAGATTTGAGAACTAATATAAAACACTGGAAGTAAAGTGCATGGAAAATAAAATAGGTGAGTGACTGTTTTATTACAGAGAAAACACTAAAGCAGTTTGAACGTAACCTTTGTGTCATCATTCCATTCAGACCACAGGGAGAGTGCCCATTTTAAACCATCCAGAACTATTTTAAGATTAAAAGCATACCTGTTGATCTGCCATTCTCCATCATTGACTTTCCTTATTAGAAATTATGCCCAGTACACCAAGACTAACTGCACAAAAGAACAAAACCATTTGCTTGAGGCATAAATAAAACTCTCAGAACCAACTTGAAATATGACCTGTACTTGAAATTCTGACTGTCCATGGTGTTCAAGACATTCTTTTGTAAATAACTTTCCTTGCATGTTATTTCAATTATAACCCTTCTCGCCAAGATATTCAAATTCAAGTGACTTTTTCTATCACCGGGCAATAAAGATTAATCAACATTTTAATTTTGTTTTTAAATTATGGTGCTTCCATCTGCCATAGTGGACAATCCATACAATTGTTCGAACTGAGATCAGTCAATTTAGCACAAAACGTGGATAGAAAATTGGACTTTTTGGTTAGTATGTTTCATTTGCACTAATTTACTGAACGATGCAAGAGGTTTCAAAACCAGACAATACATTTCAGACTGAGACAATGTGGAAGCATCAGGATAATTTATTTAGCGAAAATTATACTTGTAGGAAGGCAGTCAATATCCTAACATTTAAATGTTTCTAGCTTCCCACTGACCTAGAGAGACATAGATGAAAAACTTTGGTAACATCTCTTTCATCCCTTTTCTTCAGTATTCACATTCTGTTGTGTCATGATACCCAAAACTTTGAGTATGCCATTTACCAGAGGTTGTGCTCGCACATAGAATTCAGTGGTAAATTTCCAATGACAGCTTTCTGAGACAGACAGCTTTTTCAAGATATCGGAAGTGATGTGCATTCCAAATCAGCAAGAGCAGCCAGAGAGAACAGAAAGAAAGAGTGATGGAAAGAGAGCGCAACTGCTCAAGCCACACTCTGCCACCACCTCCACCAGATGACAACTGCTGTCCTCACTGTGGGAGAGCCTGGAGGACTACGTAACCTCAGAATCCGGCCAACATTTCAGTTAAACCCACAAATTCTCCACACGAGGGACTGACGATGATGTATCATGTGACCACTGGTAGAAGGGTTACTAGATACGTGGTTCTCAACTTTTTTTTAAAGTTAGAGAACCCTTTTTCAAAGAGATTAGCAATCACAATACCACTTACTGATATGAAAATGCTGCATGAGTTTTAATAATTTCTTTAAGACATCTGGTCATGGGCTGTTATGGAAAAGGGCTAAATAGCTGGCTTTTAAAGCAGACCAAGGCAGGCCAGCAGCACGGTTCAATTCCCGTACCAGCCTCCCCGAACAGGCGCCGGAATGTGGCAATTAGGGGCTTTTCACAGTAACTTCATTTGAAGCCTACTCGTGACAATATGCGATTTTCATTTTCATTTCATATTTGCTTAGATGGTGAGTTAGGTATGCCTATTTCACATTGCCAATTCTATTCTTAGTTTGATGTTTGACAATGATGCTCAAATGACTGATAACCCAGTTATTCAATCAATACTCTTCCGCAATTGAATCCAATTAGAAAAAGGAACATGAATATTTTATAAGTTTATTTTCCAAATCACCTTGGATAATTTCCTGGCAGGGTGGATGCATCAGACAGAGATAAGCCTTATTGTAATTGTGTAACAGTCATATCTGGGGCACTAAAGTAAAGGAGTTTTCAGTAACTTTGGAGCAATACCCATGGCTTTACTGCTTTCAAATCACTCAGAATTGATTCTTTAGTGCAGGGGTACTCCAGTATGTTGATCTGTGGTTAAATGTCCTTGGAAATGTCACTTCCACTCATTTTACTACTTTGGCAGGCACTATTTATAAAGGTTAAAGAAGAAAAATAGAGCAGTTTCAGCTTTGCTTGATCACATATAAATTGTTTTGTTGGTTTCACCCCTTTTGGCCCCTACCCCAACATCAGTCTAACAGAAGCTGCACAAAGTGAAAGATCATCTCCTACAAGAGGAGATCTAACCAATGCCCCTCGACATTCAGTGGCATTCCCATTGCTGAATCCCCCACAAATCAACATCATGAGGGATGCCATTGATCAGAAACTGAACTGGACTAGCCATATTAATACTGTGGCTACCAGGGCAGGTCAAAGGCTAGGAATCCTATGGCAAATATCTCACCTCCTGAACCTCCAAAGCCTGCCCACCATCTACAAGGCACAAAGTCAGAAGTGTGATGGAATATTCTCCATCTCCCTGGATTAGTGCAGCTCCAACAGCACTTAAGAAGCTCAACACCAATCAGGACAAAACCTCCACCACCGTGGCAGCCGTGTGTACCATCTACAAAATGCACTGTAGTAACTCACCAAGGTTACTTAGACAGCACCCTCCAAATCCTCAACCACTACCTCACCACCCTGACTCGGAAATATATCGTTTCTCCTTCACTGTCGCTGGGGCAACAGCCTGGAACTCCCTCCCGAACAGCACAGTGGGTGTATCTATGCCTCAAGGACTGCAGCGGTTCAAGAAGGCAACTCACCATCACCTTCTGAAGGGCAAGAGGATGAGCAATAAATTCTGGTCTAACCAGCGACGCCCACATCCTGTAAATGAATAAGACTAAATCATAGATGCCTTCATGTAAACTGAAAGGTCGGAGGTTGGTGACCACCAGTGGAGGGTCGGAGGTTGTTGACCAACAGTAGAGGGTCGGAGGTTGTTGACCACCAGTGGAGGGTCGGAGGTTGTTGACCACCAGTGGAGGGTCTGGGGGGACAGTTTCCTGTCTATGTTAATCTCGGAGGGTAAAAGGGAATGCATAGAGGATCATTGCAAGGCAGAAAGAGGCTTATATAGCACCATGGCTACAACATGAAATAACATAAAGACACAGTCTCTATCCCAATGCCAAAATTGTAGGTAGTATAATATTTGCATTCGGAATCAGGCCTAAGCAATACTGCAAAAGTGTCAGCCTAGGTTTTTGTGCTCAGGTTCTAGGGTAGGGCTTGAACCTGAACCTTGTTACACAGATGAGAGTGCTACCAACTGAGACACACATTTGTGGACAAAGCTTTAAAAGAGCATCACTGAAGTTCTAGCAAAGAATCCTTGAAACCAAGTAACAGCCTCACAATTATATCCAAAGAACAAAGAAAAGTACAGCACAGTAACCGGCCCTTTGGCCCTCCAAGCAGCACGGAAGCACAGTAGGGGCGGCACGGTAACACAGTGGTTAGCATTGTTGCTTCACAGCTCCAGGATCCCAGGTTCGATTCCCTGCTTGGGTCATCATTTGTGCGGAGTCTGCACGTTCTCCCTAGATCTGCATGGGTTTCCTTCAGTTTCCTCCCACAGTCCATAGATGTGCAGGTTCGGCGGATTGGCCATGCTTAAAAAATTGCCCTTAGTGTCAAAAAAAAGGTTAGGTGGGGTTACTGGGATCAGCTTAAGTCAGGTGCTCTTTCCAAGTGCCGGTGCAGACTCGATGGGCCGAATGGCTTCCTTCTGCACTGGAAATTCTATGATTCTATGAAGCCTCTGCAGAAACTTTCATAGCTGCTAAGCATTGCATGCTTTTCAAATGATACGGTCTTTACCAAGATTCTAATTTAAACCTTTTTCTGACATGTATGCATCTCAAAGCATGCTAGCAATATAGCTATCAAATAGAAACTGGAAATTCTTATTTTTGATGGTGGAGGGTTAAGTATTAATATACAATCAGATCATTCTTGATCTATATATCAGACTGAAACATTCCTTCCCACCATTGCCTTAAATTAAATGCCCCTTCCAGAGTAGATGGTTTCAATGATTTGATGCAGTACTATTGCAATATTATGTTATTAATTTTTGATAAAATTAGAATCATGCACTCTGCATTGGGTGGCAGTGGAAAAAATGAATTTCTTACTATTGTGGATTGGCAGGTTGTGCAAGGTGCTGTTAAAATTTGCTGACTGAAGAATATTCACTATAAAAATATAAAAACGAAAAGCAAAATCTTCTCGGCGTTTACGAGAAGGTAACGATAGTTAATGTGAGCATTGGTCATTTACAGGAATTAATCGTGGGAAGCAAAGAAACGGCAGAGACTTGAACAACTATTGTGTATCCGTCTTCATAGTAAAGAGGGGAGAACAAACTTTATAATAATCACAATCACTAGATAAAAAGTGCTAGGGAATCCAACAAAACTAAAAGATTGATAAGTCCCTTGGACCTGTTGACCTGCATCTAAGGGTCTTGAAGGAAGTGGCTACAGAGATAGTTGAAACATTGGTTGTAATCTTCCTGAATCGAGGAAATTTTGGAAGGGTCCAGTGGATTGGAAAACTGTAAATGTAACACCGCTACTCAACAAAGGAGGGACACAGACTAACTGGCATATAGTTTCCTGCTTTCTATCATATCTTGGCAAAATGCAAAAATGCCTCATTAAGGTGGCAGTAGTAGGGCAATTAGAAAATCATGACACAATCAAGCAGGCTCAATATGGTTTTGTAAAAAGAGTCCGACAAATTTGTTGAGAGTTCTTTGAAGATACAACAAGCTCGGTGGATAAAGGGGTACCAATAGTTACAGGGTATTTGGATTTACAAAAGGCATTCAGTAAGGTACCACTTAAAAAGTTACTTGTCAAGATAAAAGCTCATGCTATGCTGTTTGGGATGATACATAATAGCACGTATAGAGGATTGGCTAACTAACCCAAAACAGAGTAGGGACAAATGGGTCAGTTTCAGGTTGGCAAACTGCAATTAGTGCAGCGCCTCAGGGCAAGTGCTGGAGCGTCAATTATTTACAATATGTATTAATAACTTGGGTGAAGGGAGGTCTGTATTGTAGCAAATTTGTTAATGATACAAAGGTGGAAAGCAAGTTGAGAGGAGAATGAAAAGTAAGCAAAGATTTGGGAGATAGACATAATCAATATTATCGAAAAAAATATGAGGTTGTCCACTTTGGCAGGAAGAATAGAAAAGCAGATTATTTAAATGGAGAGAGACTGCAACATGCTGCAGGAGAGGAATCAGAGTAGCCTTGTACATGAACCACAAAATTTTAGCCTGAAGATACAGCAAATATTTAGGACGGCAAATTAAACGTTGGCCTTTATTGAAGGAGGATGGAGTGTAAAGTCTCCGCCATTCCATTAAATTAAACATATTCTTAACCGAACAGCCAGCATTCAAGCCTGCTCCTAGTCCTGCTCACCCATCACCCTGTGCACACTGACCTACTTCCAGTCCATCAACAACTGAACAGTGAATTATGGACCCATGCTCAGTTTTGGTCTTCTTACTTAATTTATGCATCGGAAGCAATTCGGAGAAGGTTTACCAGACTGAGTCCAGGATGAAGGGGTTATCTTATCAGGAAAGATTGAGCAGGTTTGACCTACACTCATTGGAATTTGGAAGAATGATAATAGAAGAGTGTGAGGGGGCCTGAAAGGGTTAATGCTGAAAAGATGCTTCCCCTTGTGGGGGGCTAGGGGACACCATTTTAAAACAAGAGATCTTCTTTTCAAGATGGAGATGATAAGGAATTTCTCTTCCAGAGACATGTGTGGGGGTTGGGTCATTAAATATACTCAAGGCCGAGGTAGACAGATTTTTGAACAAGGGAGTCGAAGGTTATGGGAGACAAGCAGGAAAGTGCCGTTAGGGCCAATGATGTAGCAGGCTCGGATGGGTCAGCTACTCAAATGTAAATTACATTTCCTGTTTATGACCTTGATTTCCAACTCTAGTACAAAGAATCACAAGCTCTTCATATTTTGTGAAAACATTTAACACCTGAAAAATACACGAAGTATTTTGCATTTGCTTAATTTATTGATCTGGCTAATGTCATGATTTTATAGTTAGTAAAGAACACCAATATCTTTTGGGGAAGGAACGCTGCCGGCCTTATCTGGTCTGACCTACATGTGACTCCAGACCCACAACAATGTGGTTGACTCTTAACTGCATCCTGAAATGGCCTGGCAAGTAGTTGTACAAAGTGACAATGAGGCGACAAAAGAAAAGTCAAAAAGGAATAAAACAAGATGGACCACACAGCATCAGCTTAGGGACAAAAAACATTGGCACACTTTGTCTTGTTGATCTCACAAAGTCCTGCTTACTAACATCCGGGGGTTTGTTCCAAAATTGGGAGATCTGTCACAGTCAAGTAGAAGCCTGACATCATATTCACAGATATGATATCTTACCGATAATGTCCTAGACACCAGTATATCCTGCTCTACCAGCAGACAGATCCACTTTGCAGTAGCACAGTGGTATGCAGTCCAGAGGGAAGCACCCTGGGAGTCCTCAACATTGACTCTGGACCCATGAGATCTCTTGGGGAAGGAAACCTCGGATTGATTACCACCTACAGCCCTCCCTCAGTGATGAATCAATATTTATACTGAATCCCTATGAATACTCCTAACTGAACACCACTTGAAGGGAGTACTGAAGGTGGCAAGGACACAAATTACTCTGCGTGGGGGCTCGTCCATCACTAAGAATGGCTCAGTAATACAGCTACTGACCACGTTGACCAAATCCTGACGGACAAATTTGGATGAGGGGGCCTGCAGCAGGTTTTGAATGATCCAACAAAGAGGAAAACTCCTACTTGACCTGACCAATCTAGCTGTCACAGATGTATCTGTCCATGACAATATAAAGAGGAATGACCACTGCATAGTCCTTGTGAAGAGCATACAGTCTTGTGTTCACACGAAGTATACACTTCATCTACCCAACAATGTGTTCAGGTATGCCCTGTCCACAAAAAAGACAGGACAAAAATCAAAAAATTTAATCCAGCCAATTAACACCCCATCAGTTTCCTCTAGATCATCAGCAAAGTAATGGAAGGTGTTATCGACAGTGCTATCAATCAGCAATTCCACAGCAATAACCTGCTCATTGATACTCCGTGTGGGTTCTGCCTGGGCGACGCAGCTCCCGACCTCTACTCCCCCTGCTTAAGTCACCTGTTCTGTACCTGTTCCTGGAAAAGACCAAATCCCTTATAATGGCATTTTCAAACTTTCAGCTATCAAGCCCGCGGCCTCTGTTCGCCTCAACACTGTCAGTATGCTCAATCACTCTCTTTCCTTCACCTTTAATCCCCAAAATTTCAACATCCATCATGTCCCCGGGCTGAGCTGCTGACCTAACTTCCTCTCCATCACAAAAGGTCCGTTACAACCATTTCCTATTTCTTTAAAAAAAATTTTTTTAGAGTACCCAGTTCTTATTTTCCAATTAAAGGGCAATTAAGCTTGGCCAATCCACCTACATCGCACATCTTTAGGTTGTGGGGGCGAGACCCACACAGACACGGGGAGAATGCGCAATCTCCATACTGACAGGGGCCAGGGGCCGGGATCGAACCCAGGTCCTCGGCACCGTGAGGCAGCAGTGCTAACCACTGTGCCACCGTGCCGTCTATCCATTTCCTTTATGCTTCTGCTGCCTCCAGTCTCCGCCATTCCATTAAATTAAACATATTCTTAACCGAACAGCCAGCATTCAAGCCTGCTCCTAGTCCTGCTCACCCATCACCCTGTGCACACTGACCTACTTCCAGTCCATCAACATCTCGATTTTTAAATTGACATGAAGGTCTTCTAAACCTTCCCGAGGCTCACTTTTTTTAATTATTCATTCATGGGCATCACAGGCTGTGCAGCATTTCTTGCCCAGCCCTAATTGCCCATGAAGGGGCAGTTAAGAGTCAACCACATTGCTGTGGGTCTGCAGTCACATGTAGGCCAGACCAAGGACGAAGATTTGCTCTCTGTCGTGTTGGGTGTTCTGGTCTACAAACAGGTCAACACGGCTGGAGATGGTCTAACTATTTTATTAACTCAACCGTAATAACATTGGGTTATTGTAATAAGCTTGGGTACGTGCATTACCAGCTTATCGGTGGACCCTGTCCTATCACTATCTAGGTGAGGTACACAGCACATGGTGAATGTCTGAGAGGCAGGCTGTGAGCTGTGCTCCGAGCTGGCTGCTGCTAGAGTGAGCGGGAACTCTGGTGTCCCCTGTCTTTATAGTGCGTGTGCTCTCACTGGTGATTGGCTGTGATGTTGCGTATGCTGGTTGGTCCTACTGTATGTCCATCAGTGTGTCAGTGTGCGCGTGATTGCACTATGATATGCTAATGTATATCATGACACACTCCTTTTTAAAAAAAATATATATTAAATTTTTCAAACAAAATTTTTCCGTTTTTACAAATCAACATAAAAATAATACAATAACTGGGCAATAACATTATTTAAATAATATAGTGAACTAACAAAGTGACAAAAAATAGTGATCCCCCCCTTTTTTCCCTCCTCCCCCCCCCCCTTGGGTTGCTGCTGCTGTCAATCTATTTTCCCTTAACGTTCCGCGAGATAGTCAAGGAACGGTTGCCACCGCCTGGAGAACCCCTGAGCCGATCCTCTCAGCGCAAATTTTATTCGTTCCAGCTTTATGAACCCTGCCATGTCGTTTATCCAGGCCTCCACGCCGGGGGGTTTCGCTTCCTTCCACGTAAGTAGGATCCTTCGCCGGGCTATCAGGGACGCAAAGGCCAGAATATCGGCCTCTTTCGCCTCCTGCACTTCCGGCTCTTCCGCTACCCCAAATATCGCTAACCCCCAGTCTGGCTTGACCCGGACCTTCACCACCTTTGAGATCACCCTTGCCACGCCCCTCCAGTACTCATCCAATGCCGGACACGACCAGAACGTGTGTGTGGTTCGCCAGGCTTCCCGAGCACCTCCCGCACCTGTCCTCCACTCCGAAGAACCTGCTCATTCTTGCTCCCGTCTTATGTGCTCTGTGTAGAACCTTAAATTGAATCAGGCTAAACCTGGCACACGAAGATGAGGAATTTACCCTACTTAGGGCATCAGCCCACAACCCCTCCTCAATCTCCTCCCCCAGCTCTTCTTCCCATTTTCCTTTCAGCTCCTCTACCCGCGCCTCCCCCTCATCTCTCATCTCCTGATATGTTTCGGACACTTTGCCCTCCCCGACCCACACCCCCAAAATCACTCTATCCTGGATCCCGTGTCGGGAGCAGCGGAAATTCCCTCACCTGTTACCTCGTAAACGCCCTCACTTGCATATATCTGAAGATATTCCCCGGGGGCAACTCATATTTTTCCTCCAGCGCTCCCAGGCTCGCAAACATCCAGTCTATAAACAGGTCCCTCAGTTTCCTAATTCCTACTCGTTGCCAACTCTGGAACCCCCCGTCCATCCTTCCTGGGACAAACCTGTGGTTATTCCTAATCGGGGACCACACCGAGGCACCCGTCACCCCCGTGTCGCCTCCACTGCCCCCAGATCCTCAAGGTTGCCACCACCACGGGGTTTGTGGTATACCTTTTCGGGGAGAACGGCAGCGGCGCCGTCACCAGCGCCTTTAGGCTCGTTCCTTTACAGGACGCCATCTCCAGCCTCTTCCACGCCACCCCCTCTCCCTCCCTCATCCACTTACAAACCATCGCCACATTGGCGGCCCAGTAGTAGTCGTTCAGGCTCGGCAGTGCCAGTCCCCCTCTATCCCTACTGCACTGCAGGAACCCCCTCTTTACCCTCGGGGTCTTCCCTGCCCACACAAAGCTCATAATGCTCCTGTCTATTTTTTTGAAAAAGGCCTTTGTGATCAGAATGGGGAGACACTGAAACACAAAAAGAAACCTCGGGACGACCATCATTTTTACCGCCTGCACTCTGCCCGCCAATGAGTGTGGCAACATATCCCACCTCTTGAAGTCCTCCTCCATCTGCTCCACCAGTCGCGTCAGATTAAGTCTGTGTAGAGTTCCCCAGTTCCTGGCTACCTGGATCCCCAGATATCGGAAGCTCCTTTCCACTCTCCTTAACGGCAGAGCGTCTATTCCTCTTCCCTGGTCCCCGGGGTGTATTACAAAAAGCTCGCTCTTCCCCATATTTAGCCTGTATCCCGAGAAATCTCCAAAATCCCTCAGTATCTGCATAACCTCTGGCATCCCCTCTACAGGGTACGCAACATATAGCAGTAAGTCATCAGCGTAGAGTGACACTCGATGCTCCTCTCCCCCTCTAACCACCCCCCTCCATTTCTTAGAGTCCCTCAACGCTATGGCTAGTGGTTCAATTGCCAATGCGAACAGTAATGGGGACAGGGGACACCACTGTCTTGTTCCCCTGTGTAGCCGAAAATACCCCGATCTTTGCCGGTTTGTGACTACACTTGCCACTGGGGCCCCATATAAGAGTCTGACCCATCTAACAAACCCCTCCCCGAATCCAAACCTCCTCAGCACCTCCCACAAATAGTCCCAACTCCACCCTATCGAATGCCTTCTCCACATCCATCGCCGCCACTATCTCTGCCTCCCCCTCCGCTGGGGGCGTCATCATCACCCCCAGCAGCCGTCGAACGTTGACATTCAGTTGTCTCCCCTTTACAAACCCTGTCTGGTCTTCATGCACCACCCCCGGGACGCAATCCTCTATCCTTGTTGCCAGCAGTTTGGCATCTACATTTAGGAGTGAGCTAGGCCTGTATGACCCGCATTGCAGCGGATCTTTATCCCGCTTCAGAATTAATGATATCGTCGCCTCCGACATTGTCGGGGGTAGTATCCCCCCTTCCCTGGCCTCGTTAAAGGTTCTCGCCAGCAGCGGGGCAATCAGGTCCACATATTTCCTGTAGAATTCCACCGGAAACCCGTCTGGTCCCGGGGCCTTCCCTGCCTGCATGTTCCCCAGTCCCTTAGTCACCTCGTCCACCTCGATTGGCGCCCCCAGACCTGCCACCTCCTGCGCCTCCACCCTCGGGAACCTTAGTTGGTCCAGAAAATGTAGCATTCCCTCTTTTCCCCCCAGGGGTTGGGACTTATATAGCCTCTCATAAAAGGTCTTAAACACCTCATTTACCTTCCCTGCTCTCTGCTCCATAGCTCCCGTTTCATCCCCAACTCCCCCAATCTCTCTCGCCGCTATCCTCTTACGAAGTTGGTGGGCCAGCAGCCGGCTCGCCTTTTCCCCATACTCATATCGCATCCCCTGTGCCTTTGCCTTTCCTGTGGTCAGCAGGTCAAACTCCGTCTGAAGTCTTCACCTTTCTCTATATAGTCCTTCATCTGGGGCCTCCGGGGGACATATCTTTTATCCACCCTCAAAATCTCCCCCACTAATCTCTCCCTTTCTTTGTCCTCTTGTTTCTCCTTGTGGGCTCTAATGGAGATCAGCTCTCCCCTAACCACCGCCTTCAACGCTTCCCATACTACCCCCACCTGAACCTCACCATCGTCATTGACCTCCAGGTATCTCCCAATACACCCCTTCACCCTTCCACAGACCCCCTCATCTGCCAATAGTCCCACATCCAGTCGCCAGAGTGGGCGCTGCTCCCTCTCCTCTCCTAGTTCCAGATCCACCCAGCGCGGGGCATGGTCTGAAACGGCTATGGCTGAGTACTCCGTTCTTGCCACCTTCGAGATCAGTGCCCTACTCATAACAAAGAAGTCTGTTCGGGAATATACCTTGTGGACGTGGGAGAAAAAGGAAAACTCTTTGGCCAACGGCCTAGCAAACCTCCACGGATCCACTCCCCACATTTGTTCCATTAATCCCCTAAGCACCTTGGCCGCTGCCGGCCTTCTTCCGGTCCTGGATCTAGACCGGTCTAGCCCTGGATCCAGCACAGTGTTGAAGTCCTCCCCCATTACCAAGCTTCCCACCTCCAGGTCCGAGATACGTCCCAGCATCCGCTTCATAAATCCTGCGTCATCCCAGTTCGGGGCATATACATTTACCAGCACAACCGCCTCTCCCTGCAATCTACCACTCACCATCACATATCTGCCCCCGTTATCCACCACTATATTCTTAGCCTCGAACGACACCCGTTTCCCCACCAGTATCGCCACCCCCCTGTTTTTCGCTTCCAACCCGGAGTGGAATACCTGTCCCACCCATCCTTTTCTTAACCTAACCTGATCCGCCACCTTCAGATGCGTCTCCTGGAGCATGACTACGTCCGCCTTCAGTCTTTTTAAGTGCGCGAACACCCGGGCCCTCTTAATCGGCCCATTCAGGCCTCTCACATTCCACGTGATCAGCCGGATTGGGGGGCCGCTCGCTCCCCCCCCCCCCCCCCCCCCCCCCCCCCCCCCGCGCCATCCCCTTTTCTGGGCCAGCCCCCCCCCCCCCCCCCGCGCCATCCCCTTTTCTGGGCCAGCCCCCCCCCCCCCCCCGCGCCATCCCCTTTTCTGGGCCAGCCCCCCCCCCCCCCCCCCCCGTCCAGGTCCCGCACACCCACCTGTCCCCCAGGCGGCGCCTTCCCGTCCCGACCACCTCTTCTCTTGCCAGCTCCCCCTTGCACTCAGCAGCAGCAACCCAGTTAGTCCCCCCACCCACCCCCGCTAGATCCCCATCTAGCATGGTTACTCCCCCCATAATGCTTCCGAAAGTCAGCTAACTCTAGCTGACCCCGGCTTCCCCGTTCTCTCTTTGACCTCCCTGCGTGTGGGGCTCTCTTCCTTCCTGCGCCTATCTTCCCGCCATCATCTCCATAGCGCAGGAAAACCCCGTGCTTTCCTATCAGCCCCGCCCCCTATGGCGCAGCTCCCTCATTCCCCCTCCCCCTCTGTCCCTTTTTCCACCAGCGCCCACATTTCTTCGTGTCCCCCCATCAAGGGGAGAGAAATTCAACATCCAATGTTACTATATAATAAACCTCCCATTTCCCACTTTATATTTCTGTACCACCACCTCGTTGCTTCCCCCCCCCTCAACATCAAACTCTCAGTTCTAGTCCAGTTTCTGTTCTTGAATGAAGGTCCATGCCTCATCCGCCGTTTCGAAGTAGTAGTGCTTGCCCTGATGCGTGGCCCACAGTCGCGCCGGCTGCAGCATCCGAATTTTATTTTCTTCCTGTGAAGCACCGCCTTGGCCCGATTAAAGCTCGCCCTACTTCTCGCCAACTCCGCGCTCCAGTCCTGATACACTCGTATCACCGCATTCTCCCACTTGCTACTCCGTACCTTCTTGGCCCAGCTCAAGACCGCCTCTCTGTCCATGAAGCGGTGAAATCTCACCACTATCGCCCTTGGTATTTCACCCGCCTTTGGTCTTCTCACAAGGACCCGGTACGCTCCTTCCACCTCCAGGGGGCCCGTTGGGGCCTCAGCTCCCATTAGCGTATGGAGCATCGTGCTCACATAAGCCCCAACATCAGCTCCCTCTGTTCCTTCGGGGAGACCTAGAATCCGTAGGTTCTTCCTCCTCGAGCTGTTCTCCAGGGCTTCCAGCCTCTCGATGCACCTCTTATGTAGCGCCTCATGCGTCTCCGTTTTTACCACCAGGCCCTGTATCTCATCCTCATTTTCGGCTGCCTTTGCCTTCACTCCATGGAGCTCTATAGCCTGGACCTTTTGTGTTTCCTTCAGTCCCTCGATTGCCAATAACATCGGCGCCAGCACCTCCTTCTTTAGTTCCTCCACACATCGCCGGAGGAATTCCTGCTGGTCCGGGCCCCATCCGCCGCCATCTTGCTTATCCCTTCTCTTCTCTGCCGCTGCTCCAAAGGATCCTTTGCAATCTGGCCAGGGCCTTCCTTCGTCATCCCACACTGGGTTTGGTCTGAAAAAATTTCCGTTGGGGCTCCCGAAAAGAGCCCAAAAGTCCGTTAGAACGGGAGCTGCCGAAACGTGCAGCTTAGCAGTGCATCGCCGCAACCGGAAGATCATGACACACTCCTAAAGGACATTAGTGAACCAGATGGGTTTTTACATAGACAATGGTTTCATGCATATCACTAGATTTTTAATTCTAGATCTTTTATTGAATTCAAATTTCACCACCTGCAGTTGCAGGATTTGAACCTGGAACCCCAGAGTGCAGTGTGTGTCTGGATTACTAGTCCAGTGACAATCCCACTATGCCCCTGTCTCCCCATAAGTCATTGTCTCACATCTCACACAACCCTTCAAATATTAGCATTCCTCCAACTCTTATTCACCTAATGTTCCCTCTTGCCCCATGATTTTTTTTTTTTTTTTTTAATTAAATTTAGAGTGCCCAATTCATTTTTTCCAATTAAGGGGCAATTTAGTGTGGCCAATCCACCTACCCTGCACAACTTTTGGGTGTGGGGGCGAAACCCACGCAAACATGGGGAGAATGTGCAAACTCCACATGGACAGTGACCCAGAGCTGGGATCGAACCTGGGACCTCAGTGCCATGAGACAACAATGCTAACCACTGTACCACCGTGCTGACCCCTTTTGCCCCATGATTGGCAGCTGTACCATAAGCCCTCTAAAAGCTCTGAAATTTGTTCCCTAAAATTTGCCTCCTAATTAACTCCATCTGACCACGGTTTTAGTTACCAACCGTAATATTCTATCCTCCTCTAGCATGGCCAATTGATTATTATTCCTCACTTCAACGGAGTTACAGCAAAGAAGGAGGTGCTACAAATGATGCGAACAGCTTAGAGCCATCAATAAAGGATGGCAGAAGCAAACATTTTTATTACTATGGTGGTGTCCAGTGTGGGAAACTATATATCCCAAAATGTTACAGTTTTTATTAAACGTTGTACATCAGTTACTCCATATACCTCATCAGGTTGCGTTTTCCTTTCATCAAACTACCACGGGACCATCAGTGCCTCTCAATAGCCCAGAGGACATGAAAGCACAGTTTTATGTGGATCTGAATCAACTCATTAAATTCACACCTGTCAATAATAAGCTTACTCTCTTGGGAGACTTCAGTACTCGTGTGGGGAAAGTCAGAGATAACTGGGAAGGAGTTCCGTTAATCATGGAGGTTGGAAAATTTAATGGCCTGTTACTCCTGAATAAATGTGCTGTACATAATCTTTACATTACCATAGAACAATACAGTGCAAGAGGCAATTCGGCCCATCTAGTCTGCACCGACCCTCTGAAAGAGACCCGACTTAGGCCCACTCCCCTGCACAAGCCCACTCCCTTGCACATCTTGTAGGAGGAAACCGGAGCAGCCCGGAGGAAACCCACACAGACAAGGGGAGAAAGTGCAAACTCCACACAGACATTCACCCAAGGCTGGAATCGAACCGGGTCCTTGACGCTGTGAGGCAGTAGTACTAATCACTGTGCCTGCCACTGCCAATACAACGCTCAGGCAAGCTGATAAATACAAGAATATTTGGATGCATCACATTGGCAAATAATTGACTACATCATTCTGCAGACGAATCTCCAGGATAAACAAATTACTCATGAAGAATATTGGACAGATTGGATTAATCAGAGCAATTCCCAATTTGCAATTAGCTTCAATTCAGCATAAGCAACAAAGTAGTCAGAGATCCCTTCAATACTGCTAAACTGACTAACATAGCTTGCTACAACCAGTTTCAGAACACACTATCAAAAACCCCAAAAGCTAGTATATCACTAGTTAGACATTGCATTGAAAAGTGGAGCAAATTTGAAGGCATCGTCACGGAAACACACACTGTTCGACTGAAGAATTGAGTGCTTCAGGATTGGTCCGATGAAAATGAAAGCTTCAGGAAAAGGTGGAATCCCAGGAGAGACTTTTGAGGCAGCAGGCCCTGACATTATAGGAGGTCCTCCATGATATCCACATGTGATTTTGGGATGAAGATAGATGTCAAAATGACTTTTGCAATGCCACGAGTGTGCTTTCTACAAAAACAAAGGCAGCAAAGCTGAATGTGATAACTGTAGAGGTATCTCACTTCCATCCATAACAGGAAAGATCATCCAAAACAGACTTAACATTGTAGCAGACTTGACACCCGAGGCTCAATGTGGCTTTCAAACAGCTCACAGCACAGTGGATATGATATTCAGACAGAAATCCAAAAAAACTGCCTCGAGCAGAGCATGACCCTTTACACATTTTTGTTGACCTCGCAAAGGCCTTTGACACAGTCAGCAAGATTGCCCTCTGGACAAGGCTGGAATGATGCATTTGCCCAAAGGAATTTGTCAAGATCATACAGCAGTTCCAAAATGGAATGGTGAGCCAGGTCCTTTCAAAATGATGAATCACCAGTTTCTTTGAGACCGCGAACCGAGAGAAGCAGGCCTGCATACTAGAGTCGGTCTTCTTTAACCCACTCCTTTTTTTGTGTCCTTGGCCATGCTGTCCAGGATCTTGAAGGGAAAGAGCATCAGCAAATATTTTTGATGGCTCATTCGTTTTGACCCAAGCCATCTTGACCCAAGCCAATTTGAGAAACTCAAGAATGTCCTTTTTGTCAATGATTGTGCCTTAATCGCTTACAGACAAGAGATTTGCAGACCATGGTTAACAGATGTTCAGCGGCTTCAAAGCTGTTTGGATTGACCATCAGTCTTGGAAAGACTGAGGTACTATACCAGCCCTTGCCAAATCCCAACATTGTCCAACCAGACACTCCCATCAATGATACAAGGCCGAAGAAGGTTGATATCTTCCAAAGTGCTGATACCTTGAAACCATCATCTCCAATTATAGATTCACTCGAAAAACAGAGAGATATTATCTAGGATTGGAAGGCGAGCCAGGCGCTAAAACTTTGCACCAGAGTAGTAAACCACCAGAGCATTAGACTATCCACAAAGGTCAAGATGTACAATGCTCTTCTCATGACTTCCTTCCTTTATGGCTGAGAGCCCTGGACTTATACAACAAACATAAGGCAGTTAGAACAATTTCACATGCATACTCTTTGGGGCATCCACTGGCAAGACTGGATCACAAACCTCAAAATCTTAGACAAGTATTGAGGCAATTCTCCCGAGAATTTTAGCTATGAGGAGAGGTTGCATAAACTTGGTTTGTTCTCACTGGAACGGAGGAGGTTGAGGGGCAACCTAATAGAGGTCTACGAAATTATGAGGGGCATAGACAGAGTGGATAATCAGAGACTTTTTCCCAGGGTAGAGGGGTCAATTGCTAGGGGGCATAGGTTTAAGGTGCGAGGGGCAAGGTTTAGAGATGTACGAGGCAGGTTTTTTTTTTTTTTTTTTTTTTTTTTTTTTTTTACACAGAGGGTAGTGGGTGCCTGGAACTCGCTGCCAGAGGAGGTGGTGGAAGGAGGGACGATAGTGACATTTAAGGGGCATCTTGACAAATACATGGATAGGATGGGAATAGAGGGATACGGACCCCAAAAGTGTAGAAGATTTTAATTTAGACGGGCAGCATGGTCGGCGCAGGCTTGGAGGGCTGAAGGGCCTGTTCCTGTGCTGTACTTTTTTGTTCTTTGTTCTTGGAGAGCCCAAATGCAACCCATACAGACAATGGCCTGGGATTGAACGCGGGTCCTCGGCGCCGTGAACAAAGACATACTTAAGGGAAATCTGAAGGGGTGCAACATAGAGTCAAATGAGCTGGGAGAATCAGCACACGAAGGAAGTCACTGGGGAGCTCAGAGGCAATTCTCCAGCGAGTCCAAATGCATAGGGTAACTAGAACAGAGGACCATCATATTCCGAGACAACTGCTGTATGGAGAGCTAGCATCTGGCAAATGAAACCAAGGTCAGCTGCTGCGCAAGCGCTAAAAAGACATACTTAAGGGATATCTGAAGTGGTGCATCAAGCCAAATGAGCTGGAAGAATCAGCAGATGAGGGATGTCACTGGAGAACCCTGAACTGCAGAGCTTCTCTAACTTTTGAAAAGGATCACCATCAACGTCTTATTGCTGCTCATGAACATCATCGAGCAGCATCTGTCACAATATAAGAGTTCCAACAACAGCCCTCCAAGCCTGCGCCGGCCATGCTGTTTCCGACTCTTGTGCATCTATACATAACCATAGCCGTGTCCCTCATTGACTAGTCTGTACATCCGTCGTCGCCTGTTATATGCAGATCAGCATAATGATTCTTCAAAATGGTATTAACACATTATTTCACTGACAAGCTGCATTTGCACAGCTGAGGATGCCAATTGGAGTATTCAAGCAGACAGCACAGCACAGGAACAGGCTCTTCAGCCCTCCAAGCCTGTGCTGATCATGTGTCCTATCTGGACCAGCCACCTGTATTCTTCTATACCCTGTCTGTTCATGTGTCTACCAAGATAAGTCTTAACGGTCGCTAACGTATCTGCCTCAACCACCTCACTTGGCAGTACATTCCAGGCCACCACCACCCGCTGTGTAAAATAACTTCCCGCGCACATCTCCACTGAACCTATCCCCCTCACCTTGAACTTGTGCCCCCTTGTAATTGTCATTTCAGCCCTGGGAAAAAGCTGCCAACTGTTCACCCTATCTGTAGCCCTCTCCTTTGTGAATACCAATGCAAAGTACTCATTAAGGATCGCACTTTTTCCTTTGGTTCTACGCATAAATTTTGCTTTATCCATGAGTGGACCAACTCTTTCTCTCGCTACCCTCTTATACGTGTAAAATGCCTTGGGATTTTCCTTAATCCTGTCTGCCAAGGACGTTTCATTACCCCTTTTTGCCCTCCTAACTCCCTGTTTGAGCTCTTTTCTACTTTCCCTGTATTCTTCAAGCGCTTAATCTGTTTTTAGTTGCCTAGACCTCATGTACACATCCTTTTTCTTTTTGACTAGTCTCGCAATTTCCCTGGACATCCACGGTTCCTGAATCCTGCCTTTCCTTTTCACCGGCACATGCCCATCCTGCACTCCCATCAACTGCTCCTTAAAAGACTCCCACATGCCCAATGCAGATTTACTCTCAAACCGCCTCTCCCAAACAACAGCCTCTAAATCCTGCCTAATCTGGTTGTAGTTAGCCTTCCCTCAATTTAGCACCTTAACCCTCGGACAACGCTCGTCCTTTTCCATGAGTATCCGAAAGCTTACGGAATTGTGGTCACTGTTCGCCACATGTTCCCCCCACTGCAACTTTGATGACCTGGCCAGGCTCATTCCCTACTACTAGGACCAGTAGTCAGATTATCCACATGTTCTAAAAAACATTCCTGAACACACTTAACAAATTCCTCACTATCCGGATCCCTAGCCCCAAGGGATTTCCAGTCAATATGAGGAAAATTAAAGTCACCCACTACAACAACCCTATTATTTCTACATCTATCCAGAATCTGCTTACATAATTATTCCTCAACTTCCCGTGGGCTGTTGGGAGGCCTTGTAGTACACCCCCATTATAATGACTACCCCCTTCCCGTTTCTGAGCTCTACCCAAAGTGTCTCGTTACAGGACAGCACGGTGGCGCAGTGGTAGCACTGCAGTCTCACGGCGCCGAGGTCCCAGGTTCGATCCCGGCTCTGGGTCACTGTCCCATGTGCAGTTTGCACATTCTCCCCGTGTTTGCGTGGGTTTCGCCCCCACAACCCAAAGATGTGCAGGGTAGATGGATTGAACACGCAAAATTGCCCCTTAATTGGAAAAAGTAAATTGGGTACTCTAAATTTAAAAAAAAGTGTCTTGTTACTTGATTCTTTCAAGGTATCCTCCCGCTGTACAGCTGTAGAACATAGAACGTACAGTGCAGAAGGAGGCCATTCGGCCCATCGAATCTACACCGATCCACTTAAGCCCTCACTTCCACTTTATCCCCGTAACCCAATAACCCCTCCTAACCCTTTTTGATCACTAAGGGCAATTTATCATGGCCAATCCACCTGACCCGCACGTCTTTGGACTGTGGGAGGAAACCGGAGCAAACCCACGCAGACACAGGGAGAAGGTGCAGACTCCGCACAGACAGTGACCCAGCGGGACCCTGGCGCTGTGAAGCCACAGTGCTAATCACTTGTGCTACCATGCTGCCCTGTAATATGTTCCCTAACCAGTATTGCAACTCCCCCACTGCTTTTACTCTCCCCTCTGTCTCGTCTAAAACACCTATATCCCGGAATATTTAGCTTCCAATCCGGTCTCTTTTTTTAACCAAGTCCCCATTATCACAACCACATCCAAGTTCCACGCATGAATCAAAGCTTTAAGTTCATCTATCTTACTTGTCATACTCCGTGCATTGAAGCAGATGCACTCCAGACCTCCAGGCCCACTGAGTTTGACCTCCCCCAGCCTAGTCCTGGTACCATGCTCATCCCAAGTCTCTACACTTGCTGGCTTACTGATCTGAATCCCATCCCCCTGCCACATTAGTTTAAACCGACCCGAACCATACTAGAAAACCTCCCAGCCAGGATATGGTGCCCTCCAGTTCATGTGTAACCCATCCTTCTTGTACAGGCCCCCCTTCCCTGGAAGACATCCCAATGATCCAAACAGCTGAAGCCCTTCCTCCTGCACCAGTTCTTTAGCCACGTGTTCATATGCACTATCTCCCTGAACCTAGCCTTGCTAGCACGTGGCACAGGGTTAATCCTGAGATTACTACCTAGAGGTCCTGCTTTTTAAATCTTCTACCTAGCTCCCTAAATTGCCGTTGCAGGACCTCACTAATCTTTCTACCCATGTCATTCATGCCAATGTGGACAATGACCTCGGTCTGATTTCCCTCCCGTTTTAGGATGATTTTTACTCGCTCACAGACATCCAGTAATGTAGTTCAAGATATTAAACCCTGCAACATATTAATTTGCAGGTGAAGTGTTCTGCCAATAGATCTTGAGAACCATTTGCTTGTTTACAGATCGCTAGCTAATGGAATATTTTTTGCATTTGAAGGACCCCGGAGGTTCATCTTGAGACAATAGAATGTCTTATGCTTCGGATAAGTTAGGATATGGATGTAGTTAAAGGGAAGAGCCAGGTCTGAACAGAATTTTTTTTTAGTTTGGTCTTGAAGGGTTTTCGCTCCAAAATATTCTGCAGAGAAAAAAGGAGAAACCTGCTTAACTTTACTCACGAGTGTTATTTGAAATAAACTGGTTTGCTTAATTGGACTATCGTGGCAGTTTAGGAAGTTACAGTTTTCTCTTTACTGAAAAACTGCTGTAACTGTTAACTGTAAAGCCATTTCTTTGTTGCTCAAGTGGTTAATTCTATGATTAAATTAAAGTTTGTTTTAACATAAAAAATGCCTATTGATCAATGTTATCACTCCTATGATGCAGTAACATTTCCTCAAGTTTTACAAATTTCAAACAGTTGGGTTCTCATCCGGGATCCTAATATAGGAGACTCATGGGGGAACAGTTGTGGGTCTGTACAACAGTTGGCCAGCAGTTAGAAGGAGTTTTCATTCTATTAATTTTTTCCGGATACCTATTGCTGCAAGATAGTTGGAACCATCTGAAGTTTGTGATTTAAATCATATTTTCGGATTGTTCCTTACGCTGGACAATGGCCATGCAATCTTTATTTGGAAATCCTGGAGGGGCAGGGAGAGGACTGTTCCAGTGTATCTCTGGGGTATCCCCCAGTTATACTTGGAAGTTAAAGCCAATCTTTTCAAGAAAGATTGCTGCTCTGGTTCCAGCACATCTCGTCATTCTATGAGAAACTGGCCAATTGCTAACTTGAAATAGGCAAAGGAAGTTGAAGCAAATAATTAGCTGCAATTGACTTCTTATTGCCGGAATCATTTAAAGAAACAAAGCAGGGGTTAAAGAAACATCAATGCTGCAAAATTGCCAGGCAAGGTGTTAAGATAAATTTGCATAGACAATTCCATGCAACATTTTGAACCTGTATCTCCATCTATTTTTACTGAGCAAATCCGACAATCAGCGACTTGGGCAGTCAACCTCCTAGTTGTACAAAATCTTGCCACCCTCATTTTCACCAAGTATGCTTTATTTCCCACTCCATCTCCAAAGAGCTACTTTTCGAACTGGTTTGGCAACTGTCCCCTTCCCCGTCCTCTCATCCATCTTGCAACGTCAGCATTTTGCCTCAAGATGTCTTTTCTGGTTTAGTGCCATTAGTCCCTATGATAATAAGTTGAGTATCATCCTTTAAGAGTGCTGCTACAATTTACTTGTACTTTTTATGAGCATATGGTGGGTGTCGTGACAGTGCCCATTCCAACCTGAACCATATGGACAACGTTCTAGTATTTACTTGGACATCACCAAAGGCACACTGAACTAACATTTGGTGAGGCAATGCTAATATAAATTGATAAGTGACTTCATTTTACAGTAAGGTGAACCGAGAGAACAGTGTTGCAAGTCCAAGGGTTAATACTCAGTCTAGCATGTAATAAATGGGAAATAAACACAGCAAACCTTTTCTTCCCCTACATCATTGAGTCATCTCCCATTACTTAAAATGACTAACATAAGCAACCTTTAAAAACCTGGCGTTAACAGTAATGTGATTTTACTTTTACAGTAAATGCAAAACTAGCTCATTACCATAACTACCCACCAGAATCTTTGTTTTCTTAAATTTAGAGTTAAAATCATTTACCCAATTATTTTATTTCCAATTAAAGGGAAATTTAGCTTGGCCAATCCACCTAACCTGCACATCTCTGGTTTGTGGGGGTGAAACCCAGGCGGACACAGGGAGAATGTGCAAACTCCACACAGACCCAGGGCTGGGATCAAACCCGGGTCCTCACCGCCGTAGGCAGCAGTGCTAACCACTGTGCAACCGCGCTGTCCAGAATCTTTGTTCAAAGGTGTCTGAATACACTAGGTTTGAAAAACATAATTAAATCTACCATTTCCCAAAATATTAGTGGTCAAAAAATCATGAAATATTACCGTATTTGAGAAAAGACCTGTCAAATGTAATAATTTAAGAGACTTATTCATTCTTTGCAACTATTATAATGCTACTTTTGTAAGGGCCACGAAGAATCCAGCACGAGTTTTAAGGATACAAAGGAATAACATTTATTTACTATAACATATATACATAACAGTAGCAGTAACTTCCTTTGCTACATACTCCTTCCTGCTGGTTCCTGAACTGGCCAGCTTATTTATACTAAGAGTTTACTCGTGGTTTCTCCGCCCCCCTCATTGGGGAAGCTCATACTCCCACAGGATTGTGGGATAGTCATTAGTCCCCAGCCAATGGCAAGTAGGCAGGTTATAACATCCCTCCCCCCCAAAGTCCAAGGAATCCACCGAAGACCCTGGCGAAGGAGGGCGTCGGACTCGTTTGGCCGCAGGCCGGACACCATTTGCACACGGCGCTGGATCAGGCGGCGTGTAACGAGACGGAGACCGGCGCTTCCGTGATGAACGACGCAACGGTTGTACATCCACGGCCCGTGGACCCGAGGATTCCCCCTCTGATGCATCCTGTGTCTCCATCTCGGAGTCAGAGTCTGCTGCCTCCGTCATGTCAGCGTCTCTATCTCCATTCGGTCCTGTAACGACCTGCGCAGGCTTCGAGTGAGGCACCAGTGGGAGTTGTGAGGACTACCTTCCCTAGTCTCTGGTCTCTGCGGCTGTTGAAATGAGCTCCGGGGGCGGGGAATCTTTTGAGGGGGATGGTCTTCTGGACCGAACGTGGTCTACATGTTTTCGCTGGAGACGACCCTGGGCTTGCACTTGGTAAGATATAGGGCCCGTTTGGCAAAAGATTACACCAGGAACCCATTGGGCACCACCAGCAAAATTCCGAACAAACACTGGGTCACCGGGTGCAAACTGCCGAATCGGCCGATGCCGAGAAAATCCCTGTCCCTGTGTTTTGTGTGCGGCGTACTTTTGCGCCAATGTCCGGGAAAACCATACTAAGGCGGGTGCGAAGTCTCCGGCCCATTAGGAGTTCTGCGGGAGCTACCCCAGTCACTGCATGGGGGGTGGTCCTGTACGTAAATAAAAAAGCGAGCCAGTCTCGTGGCCATTGATCCGGAAGACTGCTTCTTTAGGCCTCTTTTGAATGTCTGCACTGCGCGCTCTGCCAACCCATTTGAAGCCGGGTGGTATGGGGCAGTGCGGATATGGCGGATGCCGTTCATCTTAGTGAACCTGGCAAACTCCTCACTCGTGAATGGGGTGCCGTTATCCGTGATCAGCACCTCGGAGAGGCCATGCGTACTAAACGATAAACGCATCTTTTCAATTGTTGCGCAGGACGTTGTCCCCTGCATCTTATGCACCTCTAGCCATTTGGACTGGGCGTCAATTAGTAGAAGGAACATGGATCCTTGAAAAGGGCCTGCGAAATCAGCATGCAAGCGTGCCCAAGGCCGCCCTGGCCATTCCCAGTGATGTAGGGGCGCGGCCGGCGGAAGCTTCTGATGCTCCTGGCAAATGGAGCAGTTTTGGGCCACCTTCTCAATGTCGGTGTCGAGGCCTGGCCACCAGACGTAACGCTGGGCCAACATTTTAATTTTGGTCACGCCTGGATGCCCATTGTGCAAGTCTGATAGTATCAGCTCCTGGCCTTTTTCCGGGACAATCACACGTGTCCCCCACAAGAGAATGCCGCCTTCCATGCTGAATTCTGACAGCTTGGAGGAAAATGCCCGCAACTCGCCTGGGAGCTGTCTATGCTGCCCACCATACAGGACTATGTGCCGAACCTTTGACAGGACTGGCTCCGTCTGGGTTCACTCACGGATCTGTGATGCCGTGACAGGCAAGGTGTCCATAAAATTTAGGGTTGCAACCACCTCACCGGCCATGGGGGTCGACATGGGGCCGGTCGATAAAGGCAATCAGCTCAGTGCGTCGGCATTTGCTATCTGCGTACCTGGTTTGTACTCCAGAGAATACTCGTATGCAGCAAGCAACAAAGCCCAGCGCTGGATCCGTGCAGAAGCAATGGGCGGTATTGGCTTATCCTCTCTGAAAAGTCCCAGCAGGGGCTTATGATCAGTCACGATAGTGAAATGGCGACCATACACGTACTGGTGGAAGCGTTTCTCCGCAAAAACCACTGCAAGGCCCTCCTTCTCGATCTGCGCGTACTTTTTCTCCGCTGCAGTCAATGTGCGGGAGGCGGAAAACTATCGGTCGCTCGGCCCCATTCTCCATCTTGTGGGACAGGACGGCCCCTATACCATACGGGGATGCATCACGTGACGAGCAAAGGCTTTCCAGGATCAGTGGGTTAGTAACCCAGACGACGACAATTGTTGCTTTACCCGCTGGAAAGCGGTTTCTTGCGGCTGACCCCAAACCCAGGTGTGATTTTTCTTTAGCAGGAGGTGCAAAGGGGCCAGCGTAGTTGCCAGATTGGGGAGGAACTTCCCGTAATAGTTTACGAGACCGAGAAAAGAACGAAGATGCGAAGTGTCAGTCGGGGCGGGGGCATGGTGAATTGCACGCACCTTCTCTGCGGCGGGGTGCAGACCTTCGCGGTCCACCCGATAACCTAGGTAGACTGCTTCCTTTGCCTGAAATACGCACTTTGTGCGACGTAAACGGACTCCAGCCTCCGAAAGGCGTCCAAGGACAGCCTCCAGATTTTCCAAATGTTCCTGCTCCGATGTCCCTGTAATCAAAACGTCATCTAGGTAGACAGCCACACGTGGTAAACCTCTCAAAATGCCCTCCATAACACGTTGAAAAATTGAGCAGGCAGAGGATACTCCAAAGGGCAACCGTGTATATTCATACAGGCCCCGGTGTGTATTAATCGTTACATATGGTCGGGAGGCAGGGTCCAGCTCCAACTGCAGGTAGGTGTGACTCATATCTAATTTTGTGAACGAGAGTCCACCTGCAAGCTTCGCGTAGAGATCCTCTATGCGAGGCATTGGATATCGGTCGAGTCGGGAAACCGTATTCACTGCAAGTTTATAGTCGCCACACAAGCGAACTGTGGCATCTGACTTAATTACAGGTACAATTGGTGCTGCCCAGTCAGCAAAACGGACAGGCCTGATAATACCCAAACTCTCCAAACGAATGAGCTCCCCTTCCACCTTCTCGAGCAAGGCGTAAGGCACTGGGCGCGCCCGGAAATAGCGCGGCGTGGCTCCTGGTTCAACTTGGATACGGGCTACGGCCCCTTTTATTTTCCCCAAACCAGGCTGGAATACATCTGGGTATCGTCCTAGCTCCTCAGTCAACCCTTCAGAAACTGTTTGGAGGATGTACTGCCATTGCAACCGCAAATGGCGCAACCAGTTCCGACCCAACAGGCTGGGCCCATGGCCGCGTACCACAATAAGTGGGAAACGCCCCTCCTGGCATCCATAGACAACAGGGGTCATTGTAGTTCCTGCAATGTCCAGTGGTTCCACCGTGTAGGTGGCCAACCTGGCCTGTGAGTCGGTTAATGTAAGGGTCTGTATAACCTGCTTGATGCGGTCGAATGTCCTCTGGGCGATCACGGAGACCGCTGCGCCAGTATCCAACTCCATCTCAAGCGGGTGGCCATTGACCCGTACTGTCACCTTAATGGGGGTCACACAGGGAGCTGCCACACAATGCAGCTGCAGGCAGTCGTCCTCCGTCTCCACGTCCTCAGGAGTAGTCGCCGCAGGTTCATCCACATGGAAGGTATGGCCTCTGGGCTGGTCCCAATTTCGGTAAGAATGACGGCGCCTCTGGCGCCCCCAGGACCGCCGTCCGCGACGGGGTCGGCGCCTACAAGTCTGACACGGACATGGCTCCTCATCCATTGGTTCTGGAGAAGGCTCCCTTCAGGGAGGAATGTCCGACAGCCACTGGCGTCGGTCCGGACGTTGCCTCGCCCAAGGTACTGCAGAAGTGCGGGGGGACGTTTTGGGACGGAAGGGGTTGCGCCCCAAGGCATGCACTTCCATTCCCTGTAGCTGCTGTACTCCTCGCTCTGTGCTCTCTCAGGACAATACTATTTGAATGGCCTGTTGAAAAGTCAATGTTGGCTCCGCTAACAACTTTCTCTGGGTGGCCGCATTGTTAATACCGCAAACCAAACGGTCGCGTAACATTTCTGACAAGGTCTCACCATCGTCACAGTACTCCGCAATCCTGCGTAGCCTGGATAGAAAATCGGCAAGGGATTCTCCAGGGGTCCTCTCAGCGGTATTAAATCGGTAACACTGGACTATCGTGGACAGGGTTGGGTTAAAATGTTGCCCCACTATATTCACAAGTTCATCAAACATTTTGGTGTCCGGCGCAGCTGGATACTTAAGGCTCCTAATCACCCCAAACGTATGCGGGCCGCAGGCGGTGAGCAATATGACCACCTGCCGCTTGTTTTCGGTGATATTGTTTGCCCGGAAATAGTAACGCATCCGTTGTGTGTACTGGTTCCAGCTTTCCAGCGCAGCATCAAAAACATCCAAACGTCCGTACAGAGGCATGGTATAATAGAAAACAACTTCCAACCTGTGTCCAACAAAAATCCAGGGAGGTGGCTTCAGCAGTGTAGACAGCTATTCACTTTTACCTTCGCCAGTTTTGTAAGGGCCCCGAAGAATCCAGCACGAGTTTTAAGGATACAAAATAATAAAGTTTATTTACTATAACAATATATACATAGCAGTAGCAGTAACTTCTCTTGCTACCTTCTCCTTCCTCCTGGTTCCTGGACTGGCCAGCTTATTTATACTAAGAGTTTACTAGTGGTTTCTCCGCCCCCCTCATGGGGGAAGCTCATACTCCCACAGGATTGTGGGATAGTCATTAGTCCCCAGCCAATGGTAAGTAGGCAGGTTATAACAGCTACTGATTCCATTATCAAAGTTCCCAACAAAATTAACAAACTGACACAAAAGACATGTTCAATGAATTTGCGAAGAAAATAAATTCCATCAGCAAGTTCTACACTCTATCCCCAGAATTAACTCCCAATTTGCAGCTCACCATTCTCAATTTGAGAAATTCTGCTCACCAGTGCAAAATAAAAAACACAGCTAATCCAGGGATCTGACAGCAATTGAAAAGTATAAAGTCCAAGGATTTAAGTGGAATTAACGTAATACCTAATCTAACCAACATGTGCCTGGGGTGGCAGCTGGGCTGATACCATCATTGCTGTTACATGATAAAGCGCAAAAGTAGGATAGACAAGAGAACCAGCAAGGTAAGTCCCTGGTGTAAAGTACGAGTGCCAAAATACTGAAAACCATCTGTCTGGAACTACATTGGTGGCCCCTTGCAATACTACTGCAGTAGATGTCAGTTTTTGCTTAGCTTTACAATCAGCTCGCTGAACCTTAACTAGAGAAGTGAGGGGTTGGAAAGGGATGAAGATCAGGGCATCCAGTTACCCAACAAGCCCCTCAGTTTAATCAACGTAAACATGGTGATGGAGAAGTTGGTGGAAAGAATATGGAGTAGTGCTGGGGCCAAAGAGGATCAGTTTGATCTTCCAAAGGCTTAGCTGGATCATGCCAGCCTTTAAATTGGACAAAGCTGTCTGACAGCATTGGGGCAGTGTATGTGTCAAGAGTGGTGGAAAACAGCAGGCTGTTAACAATGAGACTGTACGCTGACAAAGGGGCAGCATGTAGATGAGGAAGCAAAATGGGATAAAAAGGATTGTTGGGAAGGGTGGCAAAACAGCAATCACTATGTATGGTAGCCATGATGTGGAGATGCCGGCGTTGGACTGGGGAGAGCACAGTAAGGAGTTTTACAACACCAGGTTAAAGTCCAACAGGTTTGTTTCGATGAGGCTCCGGGAATTATTCCACAGACCCCAAGAGGCTAACAGCGAACCCAAGCAGACTATCAATGAACTGGAACAGCAGACCGAGAGATCTGCAGTGCGGCAACCGAAGGGGAAAGAGTCAAATTGGACCCCTCCGGAAGGCCGCTGACCTAGACTCGACATGTATGCTCAAGCCGTCAGGAGTCACGTCAATGCCAGATTCATCAGTCGCATTCACAAGACAGCCCCGAACGTCACCCAAGCACAACTCAATGCCATCCGCGCTCTCAAGACCAACCGCAGCATCGTCATTAAACCAGCAGACAAAGGAGGGGCCACTGTCATACTGAACAGAACGGACTACTGCAAAGTATACCGACAACTGAACAACCAAGAACACTACAGACAGTTACCCGCAGATCCGACCAAGGAACACATACTCCAACTTAACAGACTGATCAAGAGAGATACGCAGAGACACACACGCGCGCGCGCAGAGACACACACGCGCGCGCGCAGAGACACACACGCGCGCGCGCAGAGACACACACGCGCGCGCGCAGAGACACACACGCGCGCGCGCAGAGACACACACGCGCGCGCGCAGAGACACACACGCGCGCGCGCAGAGACACACACGCGCGCGCGCAGAGACACACACGCGCGCGCGCAGAGACACACACGCGCGCGCGCAGAGACACACACGCGCGCGCGCAGAGACACACACGCGCGCGCGCAGAGACACACACGCGCGCGCGCAGAGACACACACGCGCGCGCGCAGAGACACACACGCGCGCGCGCAGAGACACACACGCGCGCGCGCAGAGACACACACGCGCGCGCGCAGAGACACACACGCGCGCGCGCAGAGACACACACGCGCGCGCGCAGAGACACACACGCGCGCGCGCAGAGACACACACGCGCGCGCGCAGAGACACACACGCGCGCGCGCAGAGACACACACGCGCGCGCGCAGAGACACACACGCGCGCGCGCAGAGACACACACGCGCGCGCGCAGAGACACACACGCGCGCGCGCAGAGACACACACGCGCGCGCAGAGACACACACGCGCGCGCGCAGAGACACACACGCGCGCGCGCAGAGACACACACGCGCGCGCGCAGAGACACACACGCGCGCGCGCAGAGACACACACGCGCGCGCAGAGACACACACGCGCGCGCAGAGAGACACACACACACGCAGAGACACACACACGCAGAGACACACACACGCAGAGAGACACACGCAGAGAGACACACGCAGAGAGACACACGCAGAGAGACACACGCAGAGACACACACGCAGAGACACACACACACGCAGAGACACACACACACGCAGAGACACACACACACGCAGAGACACACACACACGCAGAGACACACACACACGCAGAGACACACACACACACACGCAGAGACACACACGCGCGCAGAGACACACACACACGCGCAGAGACACACACACGCGCAG